>NC_089748.1:13753850-13826350 GCF_040412425.1 Macrobrachium rosenbergii
CAGATTATCTGGGTAGATTCTTATCGAACTAATTTCCTTTTAATGACTTTTTTTTTTATTTCCTTGCAAACCTGTTCCATTCCTGTGGTTGTTTTACGACTCTATTAGTAGAGGTGGCTGTGTCTCTTTGTGTGTATGTGTGTGTGTGTACGTGTGTGATTATGCAGTTAAAAAGTAAATTTGAGTATTTAGAACGTATTAAGATTTTTTCAACTATTTTATGTTTTCTGTAAGTTAAATAGATGTTGATATGAGACTGTTTGTAATTTTTGCTTTTCCTTATAAGAAACTTGTTCAAGAAATCTTTTCTTCTTTTTATTGTTTTATTTTTATATTGTACAAGAATGCATGTGTTACTGAATGCTTTTTTTTCTGACTTGTCGAATTTTACTGGATAACAATTTCAGTGTAATTATTTTTGTAAAGACGTTGTCGCTACAAAAGCAAAAAAATTGATTTAGAGATGTTATATAATGTGTGTATATTCAAATTTAAAAGTAAATGTTTTTAGGAAATAAGATAATGTATTATTTCTTACGACTCAAAGAACTATCTGTTTTAGTTTTTTTTTTTTTTGTTACAAAATGATTTAACGCCACCAAAATTGTACATCACTTCAATAAACTTGAACTGTTATTGTTAACTCCTATGGGACTGAAATGGCGTAACATAGCCAGAGGACATTGACCCTTATTGCATCTCTCGTAAGAGGCAATGGACTCGATGCTAAGGCAGGCTGATGTATTTACTAAAGCCAACTCTTGAACCGTCTATAGAGTTACGTAAACCATCTGCGTCGGCGTCTGCATGTGGCAACATTTCAGAGTATCAGAGAAGTCTTCTCTGAAAATGAGCTTATTTCACCTTTAGCTATATTCTCGATTAGTTAGACGAGACCAGCGGTCCACGCCAGCCCCCGTGTTCCATTCAAAACCTTATTACACTGGTGTAAGGCCAATGCAGTCTAAATGTACCAACCAAGCTAGCCTTGGCAAAAGAGCCACATCTACTCTTCTTTGCTCATGTGAAGAGATTCCGGACTGCTTCTCTGTCGTCATCGATCGAGCTTATGTATGCGACTATAAAAATAGTTGTCAGCCTTCAAGTTTTATTTTGTATGGTAAGGTAAGACTCCATCACGCTTCAGCAAGTGTCACTTGGTTCAACTCAGCTTTTAGACGAGTCTGCTTATTTGTCGCGTATCATTTTTGTTTGTTTATTTTCATTATGTTGGCGATCAGCTGCTTGGTAACAAGTGAATAGTGGCTGTGACGTCACTACGCCGCTTTTTGTATTTAAATCCTAAAGGAACTCTCTTTCTCGTATCTCTGTGTTATAGTACCTCCTTTCAGTGAATCACTCATATATCTCAAAATGTCTGGTAAGCAATTCTTGCATGGCTTGTATTCAAAATATCATTCACGTTTCTTCAGTGTTTCACAAACCTTTCTCCCTCCGAGTCTCCCTCCTTCCTTTCCTCCACACCTCCCCGCCTCTCCTCACTGTCTCTTTCTCTCTCTTCTCCCCCCTCCCTCTCGCCTTCCTCTCTCCCATTTACCCCTTCCTCTCACTCTCTTTGCCCCCAATCGCCTCTTCCTCCTCCTCCTCCTCCCCTCCTTCTCATCTCCTGCCTCCTTCTCTCCCAATCTCCTCCTCCTCCTCCCCCCCTCCTCCCCCTCCTCCTCCCGGTCGTCTCCCTCCTTAGCACTCCCTATCGCCCTTGAACTTGAATCCAAACGAGTTACCAATTTCTATATTATATTGTGTTGCCATAATGTGAGTCAACGTGGATCATTTAAATGTGGCGGTTTCCGCTTAGTGATTTTCTCCAGATAAAAGACGGGAGATTGTTCAGTTGTTTCTAATTAAATTCAGGTAATTGAGGTAAATTGAGTTTGAGGATGCGAGGTGGTGAAGGAGAGAAATATGTATTAGTCTGCTATTTCCTCGCTCTCTTTTCTATCTTATAATTCTCAACAAGTTGGTTGTCGTTTGACTTGTAACTTGGAAAATTGTAAAGTAAAATGGTTGCCAGATGCACGAGAGTTCTATTTATAAGGTTGATTGTTTTATTGAACCTTTTCATTCATTCCTTTGGTTTTACGTCACTTGTATTTGGACTCCGCTTAATGGCATATAGATTGTCGTCGTTGTTTTTATATCGAGGTAGTAACTTTGTGTTTTTGGTCACATAAAGTTCTCTTTAATTTTGATTATGTGAAAGATTATGGAAGGATTACTGTTAATAGAGTTAATGGCTCTGAAGCTTAATTTAAGAAGCAATTGTGGTTATCAAGCTGACACAAACACGCTGAAAATCTTTTTGAATAATCTGTGTTAAAGAGAGAGAGAGAGAGAGAGAGAGAGAGAGAGAGAGAGAGAGAAGCAAAAACAAAAGAAGTAAAATGGAATGCAGTCTAGCCAAGTTTGCGGAAGCTCTAAGCGGATATCAATTTAAATCACACATTTCTACTCAGACACACACAGAGCGACCTTGCCTCAGGGTCTGTCTGAGTAAGTTGCCACATACCATATTTTAAGCCGGCGGGATAATGTTTTATTTAATATTACTATTATTACCTTTTTCTTATCACACGAGACGAGCTATTTTTATGAATGGAAGAGTGCCATTGCGTGCGTACTCTGACAGTTTATGACTAAATAGAGACCATGGCTTCTTTCCTTTCGTTTTGAAGGTGATATGTAAATAAGTAATGGGAGAAAAACAATAATTGGCGTTTATTTTAGATGTAAAGGGGTGAGTTAGAGGGAGACAGCACATGTTGTAGTCCGTTATTAGAGAGAGAGAGAGAGAGAGAGAGAGAGAGAGAGAGAGAGAGAGAGATTTTAACTGTTGGTTGAGTCATGTAAGATATACTACTCGCTGTGCAATATGGGTCAATGACTGGTGTTAGATTAGGATTGCTAGGTTATTTAAGCGCACGTTTCATTTTGCTCTTCATTGCATTCCTTTATACCTTGCTGTTAGCTTGATGTTTTATTGTTTGATTTTATTTAAAGCCGGTAATGTTTTATTATTTCTAATGTTTTATAGATTTAAGTTTTTCGTTTTGCTAACACTTGCTTAGTCGATTGAACTTTCTACTTCAACACAATTTTCATGATATAGATGCCAGGATTTGTTTCTGTATCTATTTGCCTGTGTTGCTATGGTGATTTGCTGTATAATTATATTAAATTTAATAAAAAGGAGGTTGACGGAGGGAAATGTCTTATGCAAAGATTGACAGTGGAAACTTATCAAAAGAATTTTCCTTACACTTGGCTTAGTCTGGCTCAATAACCTTTAGGTGTCATTGGGTTTCATTCTGATTTGCTGTATAAACAAAGCTGAAGAGTGAGTGCTCTTGTTGCTCTTGTTTTCCTGATTATTTTCATTATGGCATCTGTGAACTCTCACAGGATTCATGACTATGTTATTCGTACCGTCCAGTTAGGTAATATTTACGTCAGCATTTATGTGATTTTATTTCATGGGATGCATTTTGTTTCTTTATGGGAAATAATGCAGTGCTCTCTCTCTCTCTCTCTCTCTCTCTCTCTCTCTCTCTCTCTCTCTCTCTCTCTCTCTGGTGTTATCCCTTCCCTCCACGTTTTCTTCGCATTGTCTTCTGAAAGCCCTCCCTCGTAGCAGTCCTTTCCTGCCCCTTCCTCCCTCTCTCCCTACTCCCCTCGCTCTTTCCTCCTGTGCCAGTCTCTCACTCTTTTCTACCGCCCCCTCCATCTCCCTTTCTCCAGGATCGTCCCCCATTCTCTTCTTCCTCCTCACCCAGGCAGCTGCTCTACCACATTCTAGCTTCACCCCCTCCCTACCTATCCTGATCCCCCGTCTCTCTCTCTCTCTCTCTCTCTCTCTCTCTCTCTCTCTCTCTCTCTCTCTCTAGCCAAGATTTAACAACTCACCTTTAAGTTTCTGGCGTGTAGTAACTTACTCAGAACATGCAATCTTTGTTTCTTTGATATTTATAGAGCTTTAATGTTGGATGCTTAAATGTGACTGACCTCGAAAGCATTTGTTGCTGTTGTTGTTGGTTTTGCTTTGACGTCATTGATGGAGGTGGGAAATGCCGAGTCATACTTTGTTTGTTTATGATGTATTTGTTTACATGATTTTGCGACTTAAAGTTACTTGTCTTTTGTGGTTGAGTTGCAAAATTTATTCTTGCTCTCATTTTGTATGTTACCGGTATGTGTTGATAATGATAGCGTTTTATTTAGTAATAAGTTGCATTGTAGAATTCTTTATGGGGCTAATATATAATTGAATTAGTTCCTGTTTAAGTGAAGAAAGTAATTATCCTGAGGTTATCTGATTATTTATAGGAGTCAGTTGTGTGTTTCGTGTTGATGAAAAGGATTCTCCTGCGTTCAAACTTATATCCCAGTCACAGGAGGGCTTTTTTTATATCCATCGAAGTTGCTTGAAAGGAATAAAGGACTCTGGTGCTGTATTTCTACTCGTGATCATATTTGAATGGAATCTGATGAGATATAATTAAATAATAAAGTATTTCGTAGTTAGTGCTTAGTGTTAGTGAACTTGCACAGATCAGTTATTGCAATGCCGTATTTGTTTCCTTCATTCTTTCAGAAATTTACGAGAGTTCAAGTGGATAGGGGGTGTAATTTATTCATATAAACATTCATCAGACCTTAGAGCAATGAAGTTATCTATGTGGGTACTTTTTTGATCATTCATGAGTTTGTTGATTTTGTATGTAACCTTGAGGGAACTGCCTTGCACTTAACTATTGCTATGGCTTTAATCATTCTTTATAACAGACACACAATCCTGTTGATTAAGCCGAGAAGGTCGTTCACTCTTCCAAGCTTTTATAAACCAGGAAGCTCAAAATGCAGAGAGAGAGAGAGAGAGAGAGAGCAGAATTTTAATGGATTTGGCGTCGGTGTGAATGACGAAAGGTGCCTTGGGACTACCTGTAATCTTGAAATTTCAGTTTAGACTAATTTCATAGTAAATGAGCGTCAGGCTTATTTGCTTATATAATATAGCGTGCTTCATTCAAGACAGACAACTCGGCAGGCAGTTAGGTGCTTCGCTAATTGCTGCGTTTAGAGATCATGAGCTTGAGTGAGATACTGGTGCCTTGTCAATTCCCCTTAAGCCTTTCGGGTTTTCTTGTTAGGAGTTCTTGCGTTTACTTCTTAACAATGATTACCATTTATCATTACAATTGCTTATACCTTTAAATCCTGCCTTACTTCCTCTGTTTCGATCTCGTTTCCTTTCCTTATCTCCTCTTCCTTCTTCTCCATTCCTCTCGTACTCGATTTAACCGTTTCTTATATTCGTACTTCACTGCGAACTGACCCTCCCTAAACCCCACCTCACTCTCATATCCCGCTTTTCATTCAGTAAATGTCTCTCTCTCACTCCCTCAGCCTCCTCCTACTCCTCCTCCTCCTACTTCTCCTCTTACACCTATTTCCTCACTACTTCATTTACATACATCTCGCCGAAGAGCTCAATTTTGGAATACCGCCTCCTGGCTCTCAACTTTATGGGGGTTCAGGGTGGCCTGGGTTGGCTGGGGGAGAGGGGGGGTAGGGGAGGAGGGGAGCTGTTGCCTAGACTTTCCCTCTCGTTCAGAGGTTAATGACTCTCTCTCTCTCTCTCTCTCTCTCTCTCTCTCTCTCTCTCTCTCTCTCGATGATACTGATGATGATGTAACGTAGACAGCTATTTTAAAGGTTTTGTTTAGTTTCATCGGCTGTGGTAAGGTCTTACCTTCATCTTTCCTGTTGTAGTTTAGCGTTTGGAGGCAGTTGTACGCATTAATGCTTATATATTGTATACAGTTAGGTGATAGATAAACAGAGGGAAAAGATTTCTTTTATTTCGTAAAGACAACATATCTATAACAATAATGCAAAAACAGCTCCTGCACGAGCACCGGCAAGCGTAAGTAAATTACGCTATAATAGTAAATGTAATCATATTAAAAGACTCGGTTTCGTATGCAATCGTCCCAGGGGAGCAAACGGGAATTGTATTGTTTCAATAATATATTTCATTCTGTTTTATTAACATGCATAAATGTGCATGACTTTAGGTTCGTAAACAAACTTGTTATTCGAGGAACGCTCGACATTTTAAGCTTACATAAATATCTTACTGTTTGATAGGAATGTTTTTATTCTTTTTAATCGTTTGCAAAAAGACTGATTCATTTCTTGTTTGAAGTTCATTTGGGTCCAGGTCTTGGGAGAATTATATTTTTACGATAAACTTGTTGTTTAAAAGGTATGTCACCGTATAGGTTAAAAATTCTTGTGTACCAAAGTATGAAGGTTTTATTTCTATTTACATTATTATTTAAAAACTGTTCTTTCAAAACTGACGATTAAGATCACGTTGTATTTTCCTTTTTTTTTTCTTTTTAGTGCAAAATGAGGTGACTGACGCTTCTCTGTCGGTCCTCTTAAAGTTTAGTGCGATGAAATAAGCGAAAGAATCTGCTGTTCCATTTTCACAGTCAAGCAGTTTTATGTTATGGATAAAACTCCACGTATTCCGGTGGTGTGTAGGCGACTGATCAATGTAAATGATATGAATAGAAATAAAGTCTGTTATGGTTGTGGCTTAATTAAATTGAGCAATAACCGTTTGATAAATTATATGGATAAGTGAATAAGTCAGTTGATGCTCAAATGAGTAATAGCTAAATAATCTCTATCAAATGAGAGTGAAATTCGCGGAAAGCTGTGAAAGCTGGGAAAATGGTGCAAAATTGTGTGGAATGTATTTGAAGTTTGTAAAATGTGGTTGAAATACCTGCAGTGAATGATATATTCTAGAATGTGACTGAGGTTTGGAAAGTGTAATAAATATTTGTTAAATGTAAGTGAGAATAATAGGATGCTGTTTACATTAATAAAACATAAAACTGATTTAAGAATTGTTTGAAGTACAACTGTGTTGTAAATTATAATATGTGATAGATGTGTATGTATGAAGTATAGTATGGGTAGGTATAGGTTGCTACGCTTTTGGAATGTCATGACGGCTTATACAAAGTAAAACACAGTTACAGAATGACAGGCTTATAAAATACGATGCAGATTTTAGAAATGTAACAAAAGTAGCAAATGTGATTGATATGATCGATTGTGACATTCATAAATTTGTAGCAAGTTGCCAATGTAAGTGAATAAAATTTACATTAGACTTTCACTTGAATCAGTCTGAAAAGTTTGGTAACAAGTAAAGACAGTTTGCACGAATGAAATTCTCGTCTGGTTTAAAGGTGAAAAATGAACGAATGGTTAATTAATATCCGAGATAAATTTACCCTATTATTTCATATTTTGCTCTCGTCCTTCAGTTTTTAGTAATTGATGCTTCCTCTAGGTAAGAGCTTGATCCTCAGCAAGTTTTATATTGGGACCCAGTGCATATACAGTATATTTAAATTCAAAATACACAAAAACGAGTGTCCGTATGTAAACATGCACACATATCTATTATATATCCATATATATATATATATATATATATATATATATATATATATATATATATATATATATATATATATATATATATATATATATATATATATATATATATATATATATATATATATATTATATAATGTGTGTGTGTGTCTTAGCTGAAGCCACAGGCAAAACTTGAAAAGAAACGCCAGAGTGCCAAGTACTTTCAGGTTACACGAAAGTACTTGGCACTCTGTCGTTTCTTTTCAGACTTTTCCTGTGGTTTTAGCTACTAAACAAATCAAGTGCATTTTTGTGATTTATATATATATATATATATATATATATATATATATATATATATATATATATATATATATATATATATATATATATATGTGTGTGTGTATGTGTGTGTGTGTGTGTGTGTGTGTGTGTGTGTGTATGTCAGTCAGCTCAGTTAATCCAGGTGCCGCTGTGGTAATAAACGGTATTGCCTATACACTACTGCTTAGTAAGTGTCAGTGGTTTAGCATTCTACTGGACCCTATCTCAAGGCGTAGAAGTGAAGGGTTGTGAGCCTTTTAAGCGAGAAAATACCTTTAAATGACAAATGAACCTTCTTTTGAGCTTACTGCTAATCACATTCTTAAGGTCAGTCCAATCAATTGAAGAGTGCTACCTCGGTGGTAGTAAACAGTTTAGCATGACGTTCCACGGGATAAAAGTACAGTGTGTCCTAAGGCTGAGGAGCACCAAGTGAATGGTTGTGAACCCCGTGGTAAGAGGAAATGATCCCCTACAACAGATGTCAGATGAGCTGCTTCTCCCGAGGCGAACGGCAGCTACACTTCCACTTCTGTGGGCTTCTTAGAAATGAGAATGATAGCCTTCTTGCTACCCTGCGTGGTCTGAGTCGTGAAATGGTAAGTTGTTGGGTCTATAAAGGTAGAGGTAACCGCGGATACCCAGAATCACAGGGGCACAGCATTATCTAGCCGCATGTCAGGGAATGGGTTTGCCACATTTTGAGAGAGAAATTAAGACAGGTCTGAGAACGATTTATATGGAAGACCAATGAGTTTAGACATAAAGTATTCATGTTTAAGTGTTTATTATAAAACAACTAAGTGAGAAGATTGCGAGTAAAATTAAAATGATGATTAACAGGATTTATGTAAAGGTAGATACGAGGCAAGGGTATGGTTGAATGATTTGAGAAGTTAGAGAAAGACATCAGATTTAAGTGTAAAGGAATTATATGAAATAATAGATCCTGAATAGAGTGTGGGGTGGTGATGTTTACATAGAAGGAAAATGGAAGCGATTGATTCACGCAGGTGTTTTGAAGTAAATGGGATGGATGAAGGAATGACGAGAAAAGAGAGGAGTCACATAATGCGTGAAGCAAGGAAGGTAGCAGCAGGGTTTGTGCAAAGGGTCTGACCGAGAACTGAGATGCTTTCGGAAACCAAGCTTGGAATTTATTGAGGGACTGAATCAAGCCTCCTTTGTGGAAGTAAAGCATGGCTGTTAAATGCAAAAGAAGGAAAAAGGTTGAAACAGATGAATGATTTATTTGTGTAGTGTATGGGGAGTAAGATGAATTATCATGGTGAAGAACGTGAAAATGCGCAGAAGTAAGTAATAAAAAGTTTATTGTATGGAAAATGGATCAGGACTTGGTCATTTGGAGAGATTGGGAGATGGTAAATTGCTGAAAGAATTTGGGAGATGGTAAATTGCTGAAAGAATTATTATTACATATGTGTTAGGAGGAAGGAGAAAGGAAGACCCAACAAGTTACAGATAGATGGGGCGGAAGATGCACTGGAATGGAAGAACTTGAGCAGGAAGTGAATGGTGCAGTGAGATTTCTGTGTGCTCAAAGCGTCTGATTTTGTGGACGCATTCTGTACAGATGGTTTATCCACAATTTTACATCAGAAGAAAGAAAAACCACGGCACCATGCAGTCCAAGGGTACAGGTAAGTAGGTTAAATATATATAGAGCTGATGTAATGTGAATTATGGGGCTACCTAGGAGAGGGAGGGAATCACTCCATGGCATGGGATCAGCAGAGCAATGACCCAAAATAGGTACAGGCTAGAAACATGGAACCTTCATGTGGCAGAGAGAAAAGGATCCTGAGGAGGGGTATGGGAGAGGTCACTGATGCGACACACTGCATTGATTCAGTCCTGTTGAGAAGGGAGATAAAGAAAGATATGGAGCCATGTAAATGCCAGAGCTGTAATCCAAATATGGATAAATAAAGACACCATAGAACTTCGATAACGAACATGGAGAAAAGATCTCGTAGCATCTAAACTATACAAGTAAATTTTATGAGAAGATTTAGCGATCTGAGCATCTTTGATGTCTCCACGACAGATGATAACCGCCTTGAACGCATGAACTGCGGTAGATTTTAAAGGTTCATCAAAAATAGATAAGGAATTGAATGGGAAAGAAGGTAAAATTGGTAGAAACTTTGTCTGGAGACACTGAACTTGACCAAGTTATGGATCGCCATTGAGACACACCCAAAATATCAGAGTTCGTAGATAACGCCAAAACAACTGAATGCAAACTGCCAAAGAGGACTGCGAGTGGAAGTAGGAAAAAGATGCAGGGTTGAATATTCTTCACAATCACTGAACAGGGCAAGTGGAACGAAGGTCATCGATGGTGAGGAGTGTGAGAGATAGAACTCGAAGGAACGCTGCTTGCTGAGAAAATGATTAATTAATGAAATATGAAAGGACCCAAGTAGATCTTACGAAGAGACATTATGGTAGTGATCTCAAAGAATGATGCTGAATTCTTGGCGTGTAAGAGTGGCAATCAGGTCAGATTTTGAATACATTGGCAACTGCAAAATTTGAAGTAATGGGACGGTCACTGCAAGGATTGGAGATGGCGCCGGTCCTTGAGGTGGGTTGATCCCCTGTATGTGGTAGAGGAACTATATGTGCCGGCTGTTAAGGGTTTTATTTGGTACAGTATCGTGTCTTGGCTTTTAACATGTCAGTGAACAGGACTCTCTCTCTCTCTCTCTCTCTCTCTCTCTCTCTCTCTCTCTCTCTCTAGTCCTTAATAACTTGAAGATTTTAAGAACCACATAGAGTATCAAATTCCAATAAATGCATCCCAAATATTATTTTTCGGGTATAATTTCTTTATGAGATGCTATAAATCTCTCTCTCTCTCTCTCTCTCTCTCTCTCTCTCTCTCTCTCTCTCTCTCTCTCTCTCTCTCTCTCTCTCTTGTTGTCTTAAATCGACAAATATGGCAGATGATACCTGTCGTTTTTTCGTCGCCCCGCTCAAGTCGTAAATTAAGCCGTTGCGACAAAGTGACGTGTTTATGAATTGAAAAAGACATAAATGTCATGCTTTGAACGTCTGTTTTTAATACGTTGAGAGAGAGAGAGAGCGAGAGCGAACGAATTTATTACTGGCAGCGTGGAATGGTTTTGATGACGCCAGAGACAAAAGATTAGAGAGCACATTTCCCTTAAAAGTTTCGGTTATGATAAAGATACTGTCTTCAAAATATTACACGGTTGCTGATATGCAATAGCCTACTTGTCTATTGTTCATTGCTTCAGTGGTCAGTCGGCTAAATATTTTAGCAATTCTTAGCTTTACTATAGATTTATTATTCTCTCTCTCTCTCTCTCTCTCTCTCTCTCTCTCTCTCTCTCTCTCTCTGACCACATAATCACTTTATAATGCGCGTATAGTAGAGTTCATGGTTGGGTTTTTGTTTCTTCAATAACGTTTTTCGCTCGCTCAAATGTGTGGCACGAAGAATTATATTTAACGTACGGCTTTTACCTTTTTTGTCAAGCGTGAAGATTTTTGCAACTCGTGTGCAGAGGGTGACACTGAAAATGAGTGACAACATTCTTTGAATTCTTCTCATTAGTTTTCTTCTCATTAGTTATATATATCTGCATATAATATATATATATATATATTATATATATATATATAGTGTATATATATATATATATATATATATATATATATATATATATATATATATATATATATATATATATATACACATGATGGTTGTCTTTCATTTTTAGATATAAATTTTCACCGTACTTTAAATGGCTTTAATACTCAGTTTATAGGAAACCCACAAATGTAAATTCATATATCCACTATTATTCTAATCATAGCAGTCAAGTAAAGAAGACTACTTTTTCTTCCATGTTTTTAAGAGCTTTACGTATCTGCAGCCCTGAATTTCTTCAGGAAGAGTTTGCAAATATTTTTAACATATCAGAAAATTAAAATACCCCGAATAGTTTGTTGAAAATGTGCTTTGCAAAAAGCACAAAAACCTTTCTATTTAGAAACCACCAGAGTGTCTTTTAACTTTCAAAATGTACTTATTTTACCATATAGTGATCTCCTACGTAGAGTTCCAAGTTTTTGCAAGAATTTTAATATTAATGTTGTTTTTAAATTTTCAAATACCTCGAAGAACTTACTAATAAGGAATTCTCCCAGAGTTTCTCAGGGCTGCGTTTACGGGTTCCTTGCATGAATTGCAAGTGATTTTATATAGGACAATGTGGGAAGGGACTGGAGACAAGAGCTAAACAACACAAACATAGTGTGAGAACGGGACAAATGTCGAATGCTTTATTTTTACACTAATAATTTTAATCACATGATTCATTGGGAGGGGGCAAAAGTTTTTTTTTATATTTTAACGATATAACTCGTAGAAATGTTATTGAATCTGCTTTGATTAAATATCACGGTGGCTTACTGAGTGTAAGTCAGGGCATGTACAGCAAACTAGACGCATTTGTTGTTAAAGAGATTTGTAAGATTGTTTCTTTTTAATCACCTGTTGAGTTTTCTGTACCTGCTGTACTGGTTTTAAATGGATTTTGAATATTTGTGTTTCCATTTTTTCAGCTTTTATGTTTACTTTGTCAGATATTCTCAGTGTTTTTAGCATTGTACCTCGAAAAATTGTTGAAATAACACGAAAGCACTAGGTACTCCTTTTATTTTTCCTGTGGCTTTAGCTGAATATATTGTCACACACTATTTAGTGACATACATACATACATACATATATATATATATATATATATATATATATATATATATATATATATATATATATATATATATATATATATATATATATATATATATATATATATATATAATGATATATATATATATATGTATATATAAATATATATTTATATATATATTATATATATTTATATATATATATATATATATGTATATTATTTTATATATATATATATATATATATATATATATATATATATATATATATATATATATATATATATATATATATATATATATATCATTAATTAGGAGGAGAAGACAGGAATTTAAAGAATGTTGTCACCCGTTTTCTTTGTCACCTTATGCGTGAGTTACAAAATTTTTTCTCTTGACGAAAAATGGAAAGTCGTCCGTTGTAGTAAAATTCTTCATATCCCACATAAGAGAAGTTTTGTTTTGAGCTCATATGTGCTCACGTGCTGTAAGGTAAACATGCAATATTTTATAGTTTCGACTTTAATTTTTATTATTTTTCTTTTATGTTCGTTACTTCTTTGGTTACCAGGACCTACTGATGTTGGTAAACGTGCCCGTAACAGCTCTAGTATATTGAAGTATTACTTTTGCTTTCCCTGAGCTGGGCATTTGGTCAGGCTTGCTGAGATTCTTTAACTCCTCACAGAAATCTATTTTTTGGCTAATGAAATAAGTCTTATTTTGATTTTTCTTTTTGTAATTTCTTCTTAAGGTATATTAGCACTTTCGGAAGAGGCTTATTGGTTTCACTGAAAGTTTGCCTTCTCTCTCTCTCTCTCTCTCTCTCTCTCTCTCTCTCTCTCTCTCTCTCTCTCATGCGTGTTTCTGAAAGCAACGAATAGTCCTCGTTGTGGATTCGGAAGCTGATCAAGAATAAGACAGTTACGATTATCTTCTTTTTACCAAAGGCGAACAGCTTATTGTTGCGAAAAAGTATTCACGTTTGTGTTTTGTGATTTTATATGTATGCTCAATCACTGGTCAACTGAGCGAATGCACCTGCACTGCACTTGCGTATGATGAATATTCATTGCTGTTCAGTGGTATATTGTCAGTTCGGACGTGAGTTTTTTGTTTACTTTTTTTTTTTTTGTCTTGATAATCTGACTCGGTTGACAGCCGTGCCTTTCACTCCGTGTGCTGGAATGTCAGGCAAATTGAAAGATTTCCGCAGGAGAGAGAGAGAGAGAGAGAGAGAGAGAGAGAGAGAGAGAGAGAGAGAGAGAGAGAGAGGCCAACTAAGGATATAATTTTTATATATAGGAAAAATATAAAGGCAGAGAGATATTTACCTATAGATTTTCCAACGTTCATCGGCTGGGGTATTACCTCATCGAGGCCTTCCCCTTTGTCGGCTTGAATATCATGTGCTTGTTATTGAAGGCGATGATGTTAGATCTGTTTTCAGAACTGGATACAAGCTGCCATATCGAGTTAAAATTGTGGCTTGTATTGAGGTCGGAAATGAATGGTAGCATTTCATCTTGGGTCATCCGGTAGGATCTCCAGGAACTTGTTTCACCGGTGCTCAAATTTGTGTACCGGTTGATTTGCCATGGTTGAAATACACTGAAGCAGACGGCTCCGTAAGTCAAGAGGTCGTGAGAGCTTATGATAATGTACGAGCAGTCTCAGTTCCTCGTTGGGCGAGTCGGTAGAGTTGTCGACTAGCACTCTGCTAGGCCAGAGTTCGAGTTTCCGACCGGCCAGTGAAGAATTAGAGGAATTTATTTCTGGTGATAGAAATTCATTTCTCGCTATAATGTGGTTCGGATTCCACAATAAGCTGTAGGTCCCGTTGCTAGGTAACTAATTGGTTCTTAGCCACGTAAAATAAGTCTAATCCTTCGGGCCAGCCCTAGGAGAGCTGTTAATCAGCTCAGTGGTCTGATTAAACTAAGGTATACTTAGCTTTAACGAAAAGAGTCGCCTGATTTATGATATATAGATTAGGTAAAGAGGACGTCATTAACAGTTACTTGTTTAACGATTGCTTTATTTGTGGTATTCTCAAAGATACTAACGAGGTTGGATGTTAGCTATAAAGGTCGATATGATCCCGGGAGAGCTTTTATTACTAAGTTTTAGTGCAGGACACGTGATGGCGTGCGTGAAAACTTGTAGTGTCATTATACCTTAAAGATTCTTGCTGTGGGAGGTGGCTGGGTTTCCTAAGTTAGTTTTTTGCACTATATCCCCAGCATTGCCGGAAAGTGGTGTGGCTGGAGTACCTGAGTTGACTGTGAGAGCGTCGATTCCTTTTTTCGATCATTTCTTGCAAGATCGTTGTCGCTGAGGAGAGAATGCAGTTGGGTTGTTTAATCTAATATCTCGGGGCTGTGGCCTAATATCCTGATGATTGCGATGATAGACATTCACAATTTTTGTAGGCGTTGTGATAAGTGAGGCAATTACTTTTAGACGGTTACTGCTACTTATCGTCTTTTGATACTTGGTTGTATATGAGAAAAAAAAAATTCGCCGTTATTTCTCGTATTCTGAACCGCCTTGTGATCCTCGCATAGTAACTAGCAAGATTGTTAGCTCTCCAGTACTCAGTATTTATTCTAAGGGCGTGGGTGAAGTTCGGCGGTATTTATCTAAGAGTTTCACTTTCCTATTTAATTGCCCTGCCCAGGGAATTTTTATATAGGCTGCATGGCAGAATTTGTTTAACGCTTGGTAACCTTTGCTGTAATGCTCTGAAGGATCTCAGTAGACGATTTGTTCGTTCAACACAACATGAGAGAGAGAGAGAGAGAGAGAGAGAGAGAGAGAGAGAGAGAGAGAGAAGAGAGAGCCCTTAAGAGGAGCTCATTTTCATTTATTTAATTATCTCCTTTTGGAAGAGGATTAGTTGCTCTCAGTTTTTATAAAAAACATTGAGAAAAGTTTTTAATTTTTTTTAAGTAAATAAGGGCAACTACTCTTTCCTTCTCATTTAACTGTAATCACAACATCCATTTAGTTTTAAATCCAATTTTCCCTTTATCTCACCTCTAGTTAGTTGTATATTTTTAACTGCTAATTGTTTGTTTCCTATCAGTCGAGCTTTGCTTGAGCCTTCTCGTACTCTGGTCTTTGTTCTTGTGTATTTTTAACAGTTGGACATTCTTTTTTTTAAGTAATCTTACTAATCCAGTCTATGCTCCTTTTGGCTTCTTTATTTTCAATTTGCGATTAATAATAATAATAATATAATATAATAATAATAATAATAGTAAAATCGATATTCTTTTTTTACCGTTGTTGAATAACTAATGTATAAATAATTATTTTTTCTTCCTCTGAGAATTCATTTCAGTTCTAGTCTCGTTTGCCATTAAGGAATGATTAATTCAGCCCCACGTACTTCTTTTATTTTTCCTGAAAGACAACGTCGAATTCAGCTTTCCTTTTCCTCTGAGTGAATAATGAATATTACATAAGCATGTCTCTTCACATCAAGTGATTCATTTATATTTAAAATGTATGAGTCTGATATCCCAGTCATGAAACGAATGAGTTGTTATCTAACTTGTTTGGTAGTTTTAAATAATCCATCTTGAATCATTAAATTCAGATCCATTTTTTGTGTAAGCTCTTACCCTCATTTAATTTTTAACGAGCTAACGGTTGCTGTAAGGTTATTATTAATTCTTATGTTTAATGCTCAACTTTCGTTAGTTCTTATGAACTTAAGTTATTCATGATCCCATTTCCATGTTTTTAAAATATTGGCATATATACCTCATATTCCCTTTGTAATTAGATGTAATATCAATATGTATTAATTCTACATGGTAACTTATGAATTGCATCCATCTAAACCTTCATACAACTCATGCTCAACTTATTTTATTTCATTTTTTTGTGATGACTCATTTAACTCATGACCCGTTAAAGGCTTTTTTTTAAAAACAAGCTTTATGTTTTCCAGAAACGTCATTTAAATGTTACTTTAAGGAATTATTAAAGAGTCCTTTGCTTTCTTCGCTGTAAAGCAATGTAATGTTTAAAAAAACCGATTGCATGCGGTTCTGAAGGATTAAGTATCTGTTTACTCTTGCTCTTAAAGGTCAAGGTCATCGGCGTTATCGTATGTGTATATGTATGTATGTGTGTGTATATATATATATATATATATATATATATATATATATATATATATATATATATATATATATATATATATATATATATATATATATATTAATGTATGCCTGTATGTATATACTGTACATGACAAGCGTATCCAGAAAGTGTGAAGAATTCGTGAAGTTAAGAGGGCATTGTGTTTATTGCAAATACACACGTATCTTGTGGAAAGTGACCAGTAGAGTATGTATATATATATATATATATATATATATATATATATATATATATATATATATATATATATATATATATATATATATATACACATATATATTTTATATTAGTGTGCGTGCGTGGGTTTTTTTTGTGGACATTACGCTATTTATATCTGATCTGCGTCAGTCGTAGAGGAACATTTCTTAATCACACGCAGGTGAAGTATCTCTCATTTTCTTTCTCGTTGTATGTTATATGTTATCGAACGTTGTCTTTTTTTGTCTTTACAAGGAATGGCCTGTGAGATGGAAAACCCCCAACCCAGTCACCGAGGAAAAAGAAAAGAGCGGGAGAGGAACATTAGAAGGGCATGCAATAGGGCGAGGGTATCAGACTGAGGACTTCAAAAGAATCAGAGGGAATCCCGTGGTTGGGCCCTGATGACCCAAGCAAATGAGGAATACTGATCTGCCTCGAATGACTGGGGGAAGTCTCAGACCATTTGACTTTCAAAGACATTTCCCCTGCAGTTCCACACCACATTCTGTATGATGACAGTGGAACCACTGCTGGCGAATAACGTAGTTTTGTGTGTGTGGCTGTTTATACATACTGTACATCTGCAACTGAGCATACGAAATGCTTGCGGAAGCGTAAAATAAATGATTGAGTGTATTGAAAGGGTTGTTGGCTTTTTCCAAAAATTGCTATTGTTCGTTGTGATTTTAAATATGGAAAACCTTAGGGGGAGGAGGGAAGGGAATAAGTGGGGTCACCTCAACTATTCATAGACTCATGACCGAATGATAGAATACCGTAGTTACCCCCCGCGCCTCTCTCCGTACCAACCCGATCCCCCAACCCTGGGCATAAAGAAAACGGAGGCGCATAAATAAATACTGGTAGTTATTGTCCCACGTGAATGTTTTATAGGCACGTACTGCATGCAGTATGTATTTCACCTTATTCTATTTTTAATGGGAACAGAACAGGTGAGATCAAGGGTCACTTTGCATATGATGTGTGCCTTTGGCGTTGTAGCCGTATTCTGCCGTTGGTTCAGAAGAATAAATAAATCGCGGAGGTTAGTAATTTGGTAACAGTTGCACTATTATAGCGTTTCAGTTACTAACTCATGGGAAGATGGCCGTAACTGTGTAATGCGTAAAATATGCCAAAGTATATAAATAATGCATCTTTGATCTGTCATCACTTTTCGTTCAAGTAAATGTACAGGGAATATCTCAGTGATGCCATCCCATTTTTAATCATGAGTTGATGCACATTGCTAGATGGAGATCTGATCGCGGACGCCTGCTGTTATTTTTCTGTCGTCTTCTTTCCCTTTTTTCACTCACCATGACCTACTTTAGCCAGTTGATTACCGGTACGTACGTAACTACTGCTGAGGTCAACAGAAGCTAAGTGGGAGTGAAGAAACGTGACCAGACAGTGAGAGAAAATGTAATAGATTTCTGAACCCTGAACTTCCGTTGTTGATGTTTCAAGTCATCCCGCGAGGGTAAAGAATGATTAGACTCAGGATTTTCAGAGACTGTAGGAAACTAAGTACCTCATCAGAATTATGAGAAGGGGACCCCGTTCTTGTTCGGCAGTACCTGAGCATGGCATTTGAGAGGAGCAAGAGTGCTCAAGGGTGGGGTGGATGTAACTCTCTCTCTCTCTCTCTCTCTCCTCTCTCTCTCTCTCTCTCTCTCTCTCTCTTGTCGTGCAGTGTTCTCATTCCTGTCTCTCAGCTAAGATACGTCGTCGATCCCTGGACGATGAGTGATCGATTTTGGTGCGTTGCCTTAAAAGTTAATTTGCTGACGTAATTTTAATCAGAGTATTGTGTATTAGGATGTGAGTTGACTTAGTGGGATATACATACAACATACATACGTATATAAATATATTATATACATATATACATTCTATACAGTATATATATATTTACATATGTTTGTATATGAAATATTTTTATCACACCGTGATTTATATACAATCATGAAGCCACAAATGTCGTTTAACATCCAATTCACGCTACTTCGGGAATATTCCTGATGGGAATTATCAACGAAGGGGAATTTTTAAGTGATAAATGGATCGGTACCACTGGGTCTCGATCCCTCGACACAGTACCTACCAACAACTCTATTCGATGGTCAAACCTTACCGATCCATTTATCTACTTAAGAAGAAATTCCCCTTCGGTGATAATTCCCCATCGGGGATATTCCCGAAGTAGCATGAATTGATATTAAACGATATATATATATATATATATATATATATATATATATATATATATATATATATATATATATATATATATATATATATATATATATATATATATATATATATATATATATATATATATATATATATATATATATATATATATATATATATATATAATCATGAAACTACAAGCGTCGTTTAATACATACATATATATACAGTATATATATATATATATATATATATATATATATATATATATATATATATATATATATATATATATATATATATATATATATATAATCGTGAAGCTACAAACGTCGTTTAATATCCAGTTCACGCTATTTCGGGAATATCCCCGATGGGGAATTATCACCGAAGGGAAATTTCTTCTTAAGTGATAAATGAATCGGTAAGGTTTGACCATCGAATGGAGTTGTTGGGAGGTACTGTGTATTTTATATATATATATATATATATATATATATATATATATATATATATATATATATATATATATATATATATATTACATGAGAGAGAGACGGGGGTGCCAAATGTATGCCGTCATGATGAAAACGAGACGGACTCGCCGAGGTAATTTTCGCTTCATTGAAGTGTACCCAATCATAATATACCTATTTTTCTTCGTCCGTTGGACAGCGTCATATCATTTCGTTTCAAAATGGTATAGCAGGTACAGAAGAAAATAACGTAATTGGGCGTTCTTCGCTTTTCGCTTCCGTCTTAGTTGTAATCATTTGCATAAGTTCGCCTTCTGGTTGCTCTTGCAGAATGTAGCCACTTGTTTTATTAAAAGCAACAACGATGCGACTACGACCGAGTAAGGAGATTATTGGCCATGAATATAGCATATAGCTCTCTCTCTCTCTCTCTCTCTCTCTCTCTCTCTCTCTCTCTCTCTCTCTCTCTCTCTGTACACCTTCATTCATATCGCTTAAAATGATGCACTACATTTTATAAATTCAGTTTTGTCCACGACTTTTGTCCATTTATCGTTTGGTCGTAAAGTAGAATATTGATGCTAAATAAAATCTTAAAATAATATGTCAAACAGTAAGAACGGTGGTTAGTTCAAGTCATTTTTTGTGCACTAACTCGAGTTCTAAAGACATACTGCAGGTTTGTTTTTGTATTTCCCCTGCTGCCATAAGTGTACACCTGTGAAGTCGGTGCTTTTGGACAGGTGTTTCGGAGATTAAAACTAATGATTCGTGTCAGTAGATCTATTGGGAAACGTTTGGTTGCATCTACACGATTTGGGATTTAGTTCACGGTGGTTTGTTTTCATTGTGGGGTGTTTTGTTTTGTCCTGAAAAGAAGTATATATTAGTTTTACCAGACCACTGAGCTGATTAACAGCTCTCCTAAGGCTGGCCCGAAGGATTAGACTTATTTTACGTGGCCAAGAACCAATTGGTTACCTAGCAACGGGACCTACAGCTTATTGTGGAATCCGAACCACATTATAGCGAGAAATGAATTTCTATCACCAGAAATAAATTCCTCTAATTCTTCATTGGCCGGCCGGAGATTCGAACTCTGGTCTAGCGAGTGCTAGGCGACAACTCTACCGACTCTCCCAACAAAGAACTTAAGTGGCAGTGTTGTGAGTGTACTATTTAACAAGTTTTTCCTTTACTCTTTCTATTTAGAGTTGTACTTGTGTGGTGCTGGTAGTCAGAATTTTTTTTTCAATTGTAATTTGCTTTCCTAACTACATTTTTCGTGACTTTTTTCTTTTGTTTGATAATTTTTTCATATTTATAAATTTTCACTCCCAAACCCTCGCCATGCCATTCAGCAGTATATTTATTAACAAAATATCAATTTTATCGATGATTTTGTTTTCTTTCTTTTTGTTGACTGTGATGTTTTCCTGTTTGTTTGTTAAAAAGATCCGAGTTTTAATATTCTTGTTATGTCATCGAATTAAATATATCCCTCACCACTTAACCTTTTTATACGTTCACTTTTTTTTATTTTAATGTAGTAGAGTTTTTGTGTTCGTTTAATCTGGGGCGCAGTTCATGTATTTATTCTTTCCCTTTTTAATTTGGAGAGGATTTTTGTTTGTTTTTCTTAAGAGCTGTCTTCTCTTGTAGTGCAATTCTTCTCTGTTTTTCTGCGGTTTTTTTTTTTGGGGGGGGCGCATTAAAAATTTGTTCGTTAATATATGCTTCTTAATAGATTTGATATTGCATGCATATTTTCTTTTTTATACAGTCTTTTATATATTTCCTTTTCGTTCATAGACGCTTCAAGATTTCAAGATTTTTAGTCTCTTTATTTTCAGTTTTTGTTTTCCTTCGCCTTTGTTCGCTAACAGCATGAAGGTGTATTATCCTCGGCCAGATGGTTGCTAAGACGTGGATTTAAAGAGATTTCCTTGAAGTGATTACAGGATTATGCTCATGGAGAGGGATTTTGTGTTTATATTTGTTTATCTTCCCAGTTAACGGCGCTCCGAGGAGTATTGTGTTGCTCATTTTACTCACTCTCTGTTCCGACTGATCTTTTACATTGATTTCAAGGAATGCATTCGCGTCATAAAATTGGTGTGAATCATGAAACCGGTGATGGTTTTGCTGCTGTTGTACAGTATGTTCATAAATTATTATTATTATTATTATTATTATTATTATTATTATTATTGATCAGCTGAAAATGCTCTATAGTTTGAAAATGCTACATGCGCAAAGATTAAAGGTCAAGACAATATTACTGATCATCGGTTTATACGGAACATTGATTTTTGCATTTCAGTTGAAATTGGTTATAGCATTTGTAGTATGTTTTCCCGATTTCATATATAATTATCAACAAATTCTCGCCATTTCTATATTCTAGATCCACTCATTCATAACCTTCTCTGTGCTTTGATTTCCTGACATTGCGACTTCTTTTCGCCTTAAGGTACTTGTTTGGATTTATCCATAACCTGTTATCACAGTATACCCATTCTTTTTCACTCCTAATAACCTTTTGTATACAAATATATATATGTATATATATGTGTGTGTCTGTGTTGGTTTGGTTCTGTCTGAGAGCAGAGCGATAGAGCCATTTTTTCCATTAAAGATCATTTTGTCTCTTTCAACACAAACAATACATGAAGTATCTGGTAATTATGCGGCTGTAATTGTTCTCAACTAGAGTTTGAGAAGGACATGGGGCAAGCAGCCCCATCTCAAGATATCAGGAAAGAATTGGCAGGCTAAGAAGTTCCGGATCATTGCCCATTAAAAAAAAAAAAAAAAATATATATATATATATATATATATATATATATATATATATATATATATATATATATATATATATATATATATATATATATATATATAAACTTGTGTATAAACTTGTTTTTTTAGTTTCTAGTTTTCCTTCGACCTTCGTTGTAGTTGATTAGTATTTTCAAGGTTCAGTACTTGGTGGTATGTTGGTCGTACCGCGAACACCTGTGTCTTAATTCCTTTTACTCCATTCCCCCTTGCCAGCCCCCATTGCATTGCCTAAGCACCCTCTCCCCACCTTAACCCAAGCTCTCTCTCTCTCTCTCTCTCTCTCTCTCTCTCTCTCTCTCTCTCTCTCTCTCTCTCTCTCTCTCATTCTGCTGCTCTGAATTCGATCGGTTGTTTTTATTATCAGGTTTTGTAATTTACAGAACGTTTGCGTGCGTGTGTGAAAATGATTTATTATACAACTTGGCTAATTCGTGGGAGTCATTAACTAAGGTGCAATTACCAATTTGCTAATCGCTTACAATTTTTTGCCAGTGTGTTCTTTGCATATTGAGGAAAACTGAAGTTCGAATACTATACTGTTTTTAGAGTTCTCGGCTAGCACTCTGCTAGGCCCGACGAGTTCGGGTCTCCGGCCGGCCAATGAAGAATTTGAGGAATTTATTTCTGATGATAGAAATTCATTTCTCGGTATAATGTGGTTCGGATTCCACAATAAGCTGTAAGTCCCGTTGCTAGGTAACCAATTGGTTCTTAGCCACGTAAAATAGGTCTGATCCTTCGGGCCAGCCATCTCTAGGAGAGCTGTTAATCAGCTCAGTGGTTTGGTTAAACTAAGGTATGCTTTTTTTTTGTCTGTAAACAAAATTCATTCCAAGACTACTGAGACCAACTAACAATTTCATACTATGTTTTGTTATATTAAAGTATATTAAAAACCATTATTATATTAATAAATACTGTACTCAGTTTTTAATGCTTCTCATATTTTTAATGGTCCGTCCTTAATTATTATTTACAATGAAGATTACGGCATGACCTACTTCGGTAATCATAAGATCATGGGCAATTTCCCCCTCCTTCTGTGAGCCAGATGACCTTGGCTTCCAAGGATTCTTTGCATCAGCGCGGATGGGTCTTTTACAATACGTACTGGCTTGTAGATTCATCCGTGTGAAGTATAACATGAACTTGGAATGTACAGAAAATAAATGCAGAGAGAGAGAGAGAGAGAGAGAGACACATACACGCACACACGTATATATATATATATATATATATATATATATATATATATATATATATATATATATATATATATATATATATATATTATACATATATATATGTATATATTATATATTATATATATATATATATATATATATATATATATATATATATATATATATATATATATATATATATATATATATATATATCAATCCAGCGTTTTCCGTGGTTAAGGTCCACTCATTGAGTTTTGATAAATAATATTTCTTCAGTCGCTGTTTTATTGTTAAAACTCTCTCTCTCTCTCTCTCTCTCTCTCTCTCTCTCTCTCTCTCTCTCTCTCTCTCTCTCTCTCACACACACACACACACTCTCTCATTAGATGACTTTTAAAGTTAACTTTTGTTACGTAAATGTAACTTAAGATTGGTATTTTGTACATTGCCTTCACGCTTGTTCACACCCTAACGAACAAACACAAGACAGACGAAAAAAAAAAAAAAACGCTCAGACAATTATCGAAAGTAAGCATGTGGAGAGAATTGTTTTTCAAGCTGACAATCATATTCTGGGAAGAAATTCTCTCGTCAGACGGAAGGCGATGCGGTGCTTTGGTGAGCAAGCGTTGTTGTGGCCTTGGTCGTCTAGGAGCTTTTCTTGCGCGCAGTAGCGTTGCGTGTCTTGCCCCAGTGCTCGTCGGCCGTAGGCTGTACTGCTTCGTTTGTTTTCTCCGTGTGGCGGCGGCTGGTGATGGAATTGCTGTTACTTCGCTTTGTCAGATGGTTTAGAAGGAAGGGTTAAATGACATTAAAGACTCTCAAAATGAAGGAAGTATTTCACTTGCTCAAAAATAATTTGTCATTTGTTGTACGGAATGAGCGATTGATATTCTTTGTACCTGCAGAAATTGTTCTTTTTATTATTTGCATATGTGATACTATGTATGTTACTCACGCAAGAAAAATAAAAACACAAAATACCTATCTTTGATATTCAAAGAAGTAAATATACGAAATATTTTGTTTACGAAAATAGCTACTGCGTAAGAAAAGGCTTGAAAATTCAAGTGACGAGAAAAAAGGAAATTTTAAAAAAATTTTGATGATGCATTAAAAGTGTTTTTTATCTTGAATTATGTATGTATGTGTGTGTGTGTTTTGCACTGATTGCTACTGCCTCTGTCTTTATTTTACATCATATCGTCGCTGTTTTATCTTTTGTTTAGCGTTGATGGGATTAGTATTTCTTTGTATTGAGCCTATTACTCTGATATAGCTCTCTCTCTCTCTCTCTCTCTCTCTCTCTCTCTCTCTCTCTCTCTCTCTCTCTCTCTCTCTCTCTCTGTTGATTGTGTTAGGTAAGGGTGTTGGCCAAATATATAGCCGAAAATTGTACTTTCAAACTCATTATTTTAGATTTCCATCCTTATATGCTGTTAGGTAAGGTAGTAAAACCAAAAGTTATACTTTGAAAAATCATTGTTTTAGACTCTCTCTCTCTCTCTCTCTCTCTCTCTCTCTCTCTCTCTCTCTCTCTCTCTCTCTCTGATGGCTGTGCTAGGTAAAAGTGTTGACCAAAAAACCAAAATTAGACATTGAAATTCGTTATTATAGATTTCAGTTTATGTCTCTCTCTCTCTCTCTCTCTCTCTCTCTCTCTCTCTCTCTCTCTCTCTCTCTCTCCTATATAAGGTCATTTTGCAATTCATTTAGTTATGTAGATTTGGTGTTTCTTTGTTGCCTTTCCATTTTTAGATTAGGTAATTCCGGTTTTGTTTTCTCCTTCGTTTACTTAATGTTTATTCCTTATACATTTTTCTCCTGACACTAGTCGACTCCTTTTCTTTATTTCGTTTTGGTTATTCTAATTTTTTCATGTTTATATTTCCGTGATAATTATCTCATGTTTTTTTGTTTATTTGTAGATTGTTTTATGTATTTTAAAATATTTTTCCCTAATATTTGTAGATTGTTTTATGTGCTTTAAAATATTTTTCCTAATCAGATACAATTCTTACTGCTGACTCGCTGTTTTGATTCTGATAATTTTTTTTACACGCCAGCTGAAGCTTGTATTTTTTTATATATATATTTTATCAATCCTGAAATATACCTTTGTACCGAAATTATGAATACAAGTTTCTCTGGTTGAAGACGGGGTGATTTCAAAAGGTATGCTTCACGTATTATATGCACTCTTGACCACGTGTGAGGTGTGATAAAAGTTGATCTTTCAAATTGTTTTCAGTTTTCGTTAGCACGCTTCTCTCTCTCTCTCTCTCTCTCTCTCTCTCTCTCTCTCTCTCTCTCTCTCTCTCTCTCTCTCTCTGATGGCTGTGTTAGGTAAGGGTGTTAACCAGAAGACCGAAAATTGTACTTTCAAACTTATTATTGTATATTTCCATTTCTCTCTCTCTCTCTCTCTCTCTCTCTCTCTCTCTCTCTCTCTCTCTCTCTCTCTCTCTCACGCGTGCTCCTGAAAGCAACGAATCCTTCAGCACTGGTCCTGCCAACAGAGAGCTTCCTTGTTGAGAGTGCACGAACTTATAAAGCAGAAGCGCCTCTCCTCTCCTGTGCGTCATCCTATCTTAAGATGTCAGGAACATATGAACTGCAGCCTCTCCTTAAATGTGCGTGTGCCTGCGCGTATGATTTGCTCTGTATACCTGCATATTTCTTGGACGATGAGGGTTTTTTGTTTTGTGTACGTGTGTGTGTGTGCATGTGTGTTTATTTTAGGTTATGCGGTTAGGGTTCACCTGTTTTTGTTGAAATCTGTATATATCACTGTTGTAGATCAGCGTTTTTCCGATTTTCCACCATTCTAAGAAATCAAAGGTTTTCCTCAAGTTATGAAGCGTTTGTTTTCAAAACTAACGAATTACTTTCCTCTGTCAACACTTGAAAATAAAATACTACTTTAACGCCCTTTCACGGAAATCCCTTTTATGATCTTCTGCCTAAACTCGAATAAAGGGGGAAGAAACGCTTTTGAAGACAGCACGTTAAAAAAGAAATGCGGGGAGTAGGTCCCAGCTCTTTGCAAAGGCTCTTTCTAACTTGAGATCTTTCGATGTTATTTCTCAAAATCTTTGGCCACACTTTCCAAAGTTTCCTAGTTATTCTTTCTAAAAATTCTCGCCGAATCTTTCTCAAAATAATTGGCGAATCGTTTTCAGAATTTTTAGGATTTTTTTTTTAAATCCTTAGCAATTTCAAAATAAAGCCTGGTGAATCATAAAAAAACTCCCGACAGGTTTTTTTTATGAAAACTACTTATGAATCTTTTAAAAACTCCACTTCTTTTTAAGAATCCCAAGCGGATCTTTCTACACATTCTAGCGAATCTTTGTGAACATTGCTGGCGAAGCGACTTTTTTAACAGTTCCCGGCTGATCTTGAGAAAAATCTAGGTGAATCTTAAAGATGTTGGCAGTTCCTCCGAAAACTCTCAACTAGAAATCTAGAAATTTCTGGTCATTCTCCGTCAGCCCACTAGTAGTGGCTAGCCGGGTAGTTTCGTAAGACGGGCTCGTTGTTATTCTTGCACGGTTGCGCTGCGGCTTAATTAGCCCGCTGTGTCCTACGCCGACTCATAAACAAAGACAAGAAGAAGAAGAAGCAGATATAGACGAAGAATAAAAAGAAGGAACGGCATCGTAAAGTTTCGCTCTGGTCGGAGACCCCCCGAAGAGGTGGCAGCAACGGAGGTGGTGGCGGCGGCGGAGGCGGAGGCGGAGGTGGTGTGGTGGTGGTGGTGGTGGTGGTATAGGAAGAAGGGAGAGAGCCAGGATGGATCTGGTGGTGGTGGGGGAGGGGGCTATGGGATAGAAGGTCTTTGGTTAGAGTAGGGTCGGGTAATAGAAGGAGGGGAGAGAGGAATAGATAGAAAGGATAGTACGTAGACGGCTGCGTCGGGTGGTTTGAAGGAGGTAGAGGCTCGGGGATGATATTGGGTCCTGGATGAAAGGGGCCCTTAGGGAATGGTTGAGTGGATGAAGGAAAGGAGAGGAGGAGGAGGAGGAGGAGGAGGAGGATAAATTCAGAAGGAGATTGAAGACAGGCGGGAACCAAGAGGAGTTGAAGACGAAGGACCATCTACGATAATATATAGATATAATAGAAGAGAGTTGCTAAGTCAAACGGGTGAATGAATAAGAAGAATGAAAAGAAAAGGGACAAAAGAAAGAAGTAAAAAGGGCTGCCTCGAGAATTTCATGACACTGAACCAGCGCTCTCATGAAGTGGCCGAAAAAGTTTTAAGAACAAATCTTTGTATTTTCTTTTTTCGCAAGAGGTTTCTGCAGAGTCAACCAGCGAATCTCGCAACCATCGCTCTGTGTGTGTGTGTGTGTTTGTGTGTGTGTGTGTGAGAGAGAGAGAGAGAGAGAGAGAGAGAGAGAGAGAGAGAGAGAGAGAGAGAGGGTGCAACCAAGTACAATTACTCCAGAGAAGCTACGCTGCGTGATTTTCCTCGGAAGGATAAGGAAATCTTGATTGATTTTCCCCCAGGATGAAGAAGAAGGGGAACGAGAAAAGAAAGAAGATAAAAAATGAAAAAAAGTAAGGTGAAGAGCGTTGAGGAGGAGGAGGAAGAGGAGGAGGAGGATGGGGGGAGGAGGAGAGCTTGATGGTGAAGAAGGAACACCCGCCGAAGGGGAACGGCGGAAGGGCCAGAGAATAATGCCTGTCGGGGAAGAGTAGGTCGGGGGTAGGTGGGAAGGGGGAGGGGGAAGGCTGTTGTCGGAGGCTGCGGTCCAAGATAGGCGTAACCTGCACCGGAAGAGAGACGTCGCTGACGGAAGAGAAAGGCCGAAGGGTAGAGAGGGGGAGGGGATGGGTGGTGGGCTTGGGAGGGAGACCAGGCAGTTGATGACTATGATGAAAATAGGAGAGAGAGAGAGAGAGAGAGAGAGAGAGAGAGAGAGAGGGGGGAAGCGGGTTGGGGAAGGAGATGCCGTGAGGAGAGAAAAAATGCAAGCGATAGCAGCATGCTATATCGGGAAATTTTGAGGCTCAGAAAGTAAAAAACGAGGTAAAGAGAAAAGATAATTTCAGAGAAAGAGAGAAGGGTTTTGCGTTTCATTTTTTTTTTTTCTCGAAAATGAGACGGTGCTGGAAACATCAATTTGGGAAACGATAGTCAAGAAACACACCAGTAAAAGCAGATAGTAAACAATAACACTGAAAGATAGGTACATGAGACTTATTGCATACTCGTAAGTATGGTTTGCAGACCAGACGAAAACTGGGTTTTACGTTCTGAAATGAGATCAAGTTTACCGCAGATATAGTGCTCGGTAAAGATCTCATTAAAATTCATATTCACATCGGCATTTTCTGGATGTCTTTTGGTAACGACCTCCCTTGTAAACGTTGTTATGATCGATGATATAACGTTACGTCTCTCTCTCTCTCTCTCTCTCTCTCTGTCTCTCTCTCTCTCTCTCTCTCTCTCTCTCTCTCTCTCTCTCTCTCTCACACACACACACACACACACACACACACACACACACACACACACATATATATATATATATATATATATATATATATATATATATATATATATATATATATATATATATATACTGTATATATATACGTATACATATATAGGTATGCATGTATTTAATCTGCTGGTCACTATTTTACCAGATACATATTATGTAATTGTAATAACCACTGTGCCCCCTTAAGAAACCGAGAAGTTAAGATGGTATTGTGTGTGATTATTACAATATATAAATAAATTCTCCCCTTCCTATTTTTTCACTAAATGTTTTCGGAATGAGGTTGCTAGCTTCAAACTCTTCTTTACCGTGGTTGCAACACTAGTCAAAAGGGAGCAATAGGTTTAAAATAGAAACAGAGTGATAACGTCTTCACTGTGGGATGGTTCTCGATCGAATCTCTAGCTGGAACTATATACTATATATATATATATATATATATATATATATATATATATATATATATATATATATATATATATATATATATATATATATATATATACATATATATATATATATATATATATATATATATATATAGAGAGAGAGAGAGAGAGAGAGAGAGAGAGCCTTAGCGGTTATAACACTAGTCTTACAAGTAATATGGTCAGATTTGAAATCTTCGGCGAGGACTGAGCGACCGACATAAGTTTTTGTTAAATCCTGTTTTGTCTTGGTTTCCTTTAGTAGTGATTTATGTACTTGATATTTAGTCTATTATAGTGCGTCCCCGCCAGGATGAAGACGAGGATTGGAATAGCATCCTCAACTCAAAATATATACCGAGAATTGGGAGGTTAATACCTTGTGAACCCACTTGCTTTGAGGGGCATTGGCGCTTAAGTGAAAGGTTGTTTCTGTGCTTATGATCTTTGTTTTGATATGAATCCCACGCGTCTCCATATTTCTAGATCTGAAGAGCAGCTCCGCTTGCTGGAGTTTGTCTAGAGTTTGTCTAGAGCAGACAGACTTCTGTATGATCACGTATTGCTGTGTTTATTTCCAGGCAATCAGGATCAGAACAGTATATGCTTCTCTGAAGGAATAGGTGCGATTGACTCTTCTCGTGGGTGTTTGTGTTGACTTGTAAGGTTATTGTAAGACTCGTGCTTTTTTTATTAGGGGTGTGGGCCGGTGCATGCGCTATAATTTATGTATATGCTTATGTATTTTTTTTTTTATATGTAACTGGAAACTAAGTGGGAATTGTCTGATGCAGTATAATGGAAAAAAGAAAGGTGATAGGCCAAATAAGCTGGTTATGTTTATACCTTTATTTTCATATAAAATTAGCCGTTCAATTTCCGTTCACTTTATCATGTCAATGTTCGTTTACCTGTCACGCATGATATTGTTTACTGAGGTCCTCCAACTATTTTATTATTAATTTTCATACGTTTACAAAGTTAGACTAAACATGTCAGCAGACCACCACTTACCATGTTTACTTGTACAGAGCAGGCCTCGCATTGCTGGACAAGGCACCTGTTTCCAGCTTTATTCAGATTTCTGAATCTTCTTTTGCTCTCGTTTTTTTTATTATCGTCCCTCTCACAAAGATCGAGTCTGTATCTTCTCTCGAAATTAGGTCCCATTCGTACCAGTATGAAATACAAAATAATCGGTCATGGTGACGCCATGTCCATAACTAGACTTCAGTAGAGCCTACCTCAAAAGACAGTGAGTCTGACGATTCACAGCTAGCAAAACCATTTACACAAATACATGACTCATGGTCGTTGTACAGTATGTTATGCAGGTGGTGATTCACGTTTGTTAATACAAGTATAAATGCGCCGAAGTTTCTTCGGCGTGTCTGAGTTTTCTGTACATCGTATAATGCTGTAAGAGCCGCGGCCCATGAAACTTCCAGCCACGGTCCGTTGGTGGCATGTCCTATATCGTTGCCAGACGCACGATCATGGCCACTTTAACCTTAAATAAAATAAAAAAAAAAACTACTGTGGCTAGAGGGCTGCAATTTGGTATGTTTGATGATTGGAGGCTGGATGATCAACATACCAATTTGCAGCTCTCCAGCCTCAGTAGTTTTTAAGATCTGAGGGCGGACAGAAAAAGTGCAGACGGACAGACAAATCGCCCTCTCAATAGTTTTCTTTTACAGAAAACCAAAAGTTATACTGCAGGTATTGAATAGTTTATAGACATAGTTTGGAAAATCTCGTAGTACATTTTAAAAACTGGAAAATCTCGTAATACATTTGAAAAACATTGGAAAATCTCGTAATACATTTGAAAAACAGTTCGGAAAATCTCGCAAAACATTTAGAAACCAGGCTCGGAAAATCTGGCAATTCATTTTAGAAACATATCTTTGAAAAAGCAACGTAAAGAAGGTGCCAGATGAACAGTTACGTTTTATTTACACGATTGTAATTGCAGGGCGCAACATAGCCCGAAAGTCGTTCGTGCAGCCTTCTGAGGGAATAATATCGTTCCAGTCTATTGACATCTCTCTCTCTCTCTCTCTCTCTCTCTCTCTCTCTCTCTCTCTCTCTCTCTCTCTCTCATTGATAATCATAGTTTTAGCATTTTTGGCGATTTTTTTTTATCGCAGTACTCTCGCTTTGTTGAGCACCTAGTACAAAGTACTTCCAACGCCATTCTTTAATAGATGAGTCCTTTGAACGTATGACTGTCGTTTCACTAACATCTTAGATAAAATGGTAGAGAATATACGCTATAAAAGACAACTGCAGTTCGACTATTATTGGGCTCCTTGAGGGTTCGGTTACGATATACTTCTTTATTTGATCTGTGGAAAGACCATTCGTTCGAATCGTGTTCGTCTTGAATTTATTGCAGTTGTAGTTTGCGTAGGAGATGGGTAGACCATACAGGTTCATGATGATTTTGCACCCCATTGCTGTTAAAGAAATAATATACGGGAAAGTAAACGCCCCACTGGCAATTCTAATTGGCCCTTATTTTTCAAGTCAGATTTTTCCCTATATTCAGCCTTCTGTTTAGTTAAGAATCCGGCCAAGATTTGAAAAATTCCCTACATAGATCCTACAGACTCTCTCTCTCTCTCTCTCTCTCTCTCTCTCTCTCTCGTCGCGCAGTGCAGTGTAGTTCTACATGCACTCGGTGTAAAATTTAAAGAAGAGAGGAAGTTGGTTTCGAATTTCTTGCTCCTCTTCCTTAGTGAATCCTAAATTTCCCATTACTTCGGATTCCCAAAAATGATTAAACAGTTGTTAGTTTTTGTAAAAGTAATTGCTTACTAGGTCAACGAATGTCAGACTTAAAGGTCTCCGTGTTTTTTAAACACACACACACACACATATAACAGTATATGTATATATATATATATATATATATATATATATATATATATATATATATATATATATATATATATATATATATATATATATATATATATATATATATGACAGAGAGAGAGATAGAGAGAGTTTGCCTGTATGCGCCCGTGTACGCGTTGGCTGATTACAGTCTCATCTGCGTGTAAGCAGTTCTGAGAAGAAATTGCTAATGATCAGCTACATTTAGTAGGACATTACAGCAAATCCCAGGAAGTTTATTGAAAAGGTTCTTTTAGCACGTAAGCAGGAAGGGCGTGGAGCGGTGAAGACCCTTTTCGGTAGATGGATGGTCGTGGAAGGTTAGTTATGGATGGTTGGCTGTTGATCGTGTATGTGAGAGCGCAGGAGGAACCGCCGAGTCTGTGTGTTGCTGCGTGTGATATATTATCCCTTGTGCTGGTAGATTTAATGCCTGCTTTTTGGATGGGCGGCGGTGGGCGGCTCGGGTTAGACGCTGTTCTGCTTAGGTGCAGCGCTGGTGTTCAGAGCTGAAGGGGGTCTTTCTCTCTCTCTCTCTCTCTCTCTCTCTCTCTCTCTCTCTCTCTCTTCTTTCGGAAGAAGAGGTTCGGTAGAGAGTCTGTTAAGCACTGATTTCATCTGAGAAAATTTATGTAGCCTTGTTATTACTATTAGTATGCAGCTTATGCCTGGTTCTATTTTTACATCTGTATTCTTCCTCAATTGTTGTTATTTTTATCACTTACCGAGGAGTTTTATTTATTATTTTGTGTTCTTGTTATTCTTCTGATGCATTTGAAACTAGGCAATTGTCCTGTTGGCTCGTATTGAACTGGTTTCCGAATAATTTCTCTCCAGCTAAATTGTATCGATATATATATTATATATATATACAGTATGTATATATATATATATATATATGTATTAATATATATATATATATATATATATATATATATATGTATTAATATATATATATATATATATATATATATATATATATATATATATATATATATATATATATATATATATATGTATTAATATATATATATATATATATATATATATATATATATATATATATGTATTAATATATATATATATATATATATATATATATATATATATATATATATATTCTATTTCTGATGATTGGTCAGCAGCCTTCCCTCTCCTTTTTGTTGGGCGTTCGGCTGTGGCCAAACAACAGGAATTCATAGGAGTCCTGGATAAAGGCACCATCGCGTCGGAAGCGTGAAGGAAAAGTCTGCCTTGTGTCATCGAGGTACTTCGTAGCGATGGCTCTGTGGCATTTCCTCCGGGGAATAAGCTTGGGTGATGTGGCCGCACGATGAGGACGCTTCGAAAATTGTCGTGCCTGTTATTAGTCGGGTGGTGGGTGGGAATTTCCGTGTGGCGTGGCGAACAAAAAATACATTCTCTCTCTCTCTCTCTCTCTCTCTCTCTCTCTCTCTCTCTCTCTCTCTCTCTCTCTCTGAAATATATCATCTCCTAATTACTTTGTGCTGAGGAAACACTTCGCAGAGGAGATTATTTTTCCCTCTTCAGTTAATTGCCTATTGAATCCTAATTTTAGTTAGCTTAATGGTAGGAAGTTCGGCATCGGTTACACACAAATGCATTAATGCTTAAGAATACTCTTAATTGAAGAACATAAGCAAACATAAGATATATCCAGCCCTAAGTTTTTGTAGATTAGCTTTTCTGTGATTTAACTGTAATAGGAAAAGCTGTTTTGACGTGATACATTTTTGACATAACAGTGCTAAAATGGATATATATATATATATATATATATATATATATATATATATATATATATATATATATATATATATATATATATATATATATATATATATATATATTATATATGTGTGTGTGTGAGTGTGTATGTGTCTGGGTTACACACACATATTTATATTTTATATATATGTATGTATATACAATCAGTAAGCTACAAACGTCCTGTAATATCCAATGCGCTCTACCTCGGAAATAATATATTTTCATATATGTTACCGAAGGCGTCCACTGTAGTCCTGAGTTCTTGTCCTTCGTTGGTTCGAGCCCACGGGACGACGAACTTATTATCAACTAAAAAATTCCCCTTCGGTAACGTATATGAAAATATATTATTTCCGAGGGAGAGCGAATTGGATATTAAAGGACGTTTGTAGCTTACTGATTGTATATGAATCACGGTGATGTGATAAAAAGTCATATGTATGTATGTGTATATGCTTTGTTCTTTATAGTATATTGATTTATATTTTGCTATCAAATCAGTGTGTTGTACGTGACTGATGAGCGTAACAGTCTTTGCCGTATGTATATGTATCCTATAGCCGTAATAAAAAATCAGCATACTTTTATATACTATTCAGATTTCGTCGACTCCGCGTAGCATTAAAAAAAAAACTTACATAATGCGCTTTTCTGATACTGTTACTCTGTATCATAAATAACGTATGAAGTATTACATATTCCTTAATATGTGTAGCTCAGAAGGCAGTTTTCTTATTTGTGCAGAGATCTGATTAGGATAGTTTTAAATAACTACTTTTCGGATTACTACATTCATATAAAACGATAGGTTACTCGCTTATTATTCAAGGAGTAAAAACTAATTCTGAAATTTGTTTGTATAGGGACGAGAAATGAATGAAGTTGAAGTAAGAAACTGTTTCGTTGTTCTATAATTTGTTGAACCTGAAGTGAATGTCGAAATGTTTAGGTAAAATAGCAGTTAAGTAAAGAAAATTCTATTAGTTGAATTTTTTTCAGTGTCTAGGTAAGTGAAGACTGTTGTTAGAAAATGTCGCCTGAAAATGATACAAATAGACTATTTTAATATAAAAACTCAATGATTCATTAAAAACGTCAGCATAATATTATCAGTCTTTGATGTAAAAATTGTTTATAAACTCCATTCCAACAGCTTGAAGAACAGTGTAAAGAAAACAGTGAAAGGTCCGTCAGTATCAGAATAATAGTGTCATATTACTGATTTTACCTGAACTGCTGAATAGACGTCGGCATTTGAGGTTCGTTTATGAACACAAGAGATTTGCCAGTATAAGGCTTATGTTAATGTGAGGCTACCAGCATTAGATGAAGTGTTGCCTTAGGATACCAGCAATATAATAATCAAATGGTAAGATACTAGTATTGGGAGCAATATGCCCGTATTGGCATTTTTATAATTACCAGTATCCCTATAATCAAGGACTTAGAAGAATTTCAGTATCTAAAATGTAGAACGTATTTTGTTAGCCTTATAATAGAAAGGGACATCGTACAATCGTTAACGTTGCAGTAATATACACGTAATTAGATACTGTTATATACAGGGCCCTGTTAAAGAGTACCAAGAAGTAATTGTTTCAGCATCAACATCTCTATTATTATTCTGGTCTCAGAGTAAAAGTGTCAATGTAAACATTGCCACAACAACGTGATGAGTCCGTATTTGCATCGCAGTGTCTCTCCCCCCCCCCTTCCTCACCCACCACCCCCCAAAAAAATGTGGGTAAGGCGTTGACGGAAATCCACTATTATTAATATCATGTGGCAGGCGTTTTTCAAAGCTTCTAGTAAAGTTGAATTTAAGCCTTGCAAAAACTGTTGGGTCTTGAAATCTTATTTCAGTTTTGGAATTGTCTTTGCATTACTCTCGTCATATGATTGCATTGTCTCTATTTAGTGTTTGAAATACAAAAGGTTGAGAGAGAGAGAGAGAGAGAGAGAGAGAGAGAGAGAGAGAGAGAGAGAGAGCAGTTAGTTATATCAAGAGCAGTCATGTTTTTTCTGGTTTTTATGTGCGGAGGAACGAGATGAGACAGATGAGAATAACAGCCATTATGCTCTGACACGATCACCTGCGAGAGGTTGCCGGTTATGGTACTCTTCAAACGCCTGCGCGCGCGCACGCTCATGCTGAAAAGTTTCCGTCTTTTCTGTAACCAGGTTAGAGAATAGACGGCGATGATACGTTAACAATTGGTCACTATAACATTATTTTCATATTAAATTTAGGTGATTAACATTTGTTAAAAACTTTATTATGCTTTTACAATCTCTCTCTCTCTCTCTCTCTCTCTCTCTCTCTCTCTCTCTCTCTCTCTCTCATTAAGAAATTAAGATAACAGCAGCGACCACTTGACTCCTCCTCGCCGTTAGCGGTTTGCGCTGAGAAATTTTTATTTTGGGAAGGGCTGTGGACAAACGCCTGGTCTCAAAAAGGTTATTATTATTATTATTATTATTATTATTATTATTATTATTATTATGGATAATAGTAGTATATTTTGTAATGGTCATATTTATATCAATGTTGACTTGACAATCTGATAATATTAATATTGAAATTAGGTTATCCCGGTAATGTTGTTAAATTTTGTCCCTGTTGCCAGGAAATGAGCAGAGGAGTACAAAATTCTTAGCCCATCTCATTTTAGGAGAGGTCTGTATTGACGTAGAAAATTCATGAAAATCCCCATTGTGGTTCGTGGTTGACAGCAGGTGGGTTTACCTTTAATATTATCATTGTTGTTATTTTCCTCTCACAACCTCGCCAGCTTGTTATCTCCGAGTGTGGATCCTGCTGCAGCTTGCATCCTGAAGATCTGACCCTCACCACCGACCCTTTCTTAAAATTCCAACACTGCTAATTATCGTTGCTGCGGCCAGCAGTGCCCTTTTCTGGAGCAAGCCCGGTTCGAGTTTGTACATTCAGTCCTCTCCAGGTTCCTCCTGACGGCCCCTGGGATCATTCTTAGTGCTCCAGGCTGATAGGCACTACTTACACATCAGCTTGTCTTGGTCCTCTTATTTCTGCTTTAGATCTGGATGCTGTTGTATATATCCCCAACTGTGGCTACATCTGTGCCATTTTTAGTTTTCTGTAAAAGAAAACTATTGAGATGGCTTTTTGTCTGTCCGTACGCCCTCAGGTCTTAAAAACTACTAAGGCTAGAGGGCTGCAAATTGGTATGTTGATCTTCACCTTTCAATCGTCGAACATACCAAATTGCAGCCCTCTAGCCCCAGTAGTTTTTGTTTTATTTAAGGTTAAAGTTAGCCATGTTCGTGCGTCTGGCACCCCTATAGGTGCCAACAACACAGGCCACCACCGGGCTGTGGCTGAAAGTTTCATGGGCCGCAGCTGAGAGTTTCATGGGCCGTGGCTGAGGATTTCACATACAGCATTATACGCTGTACAGAAAACTCGTTTCTTCGGCACGTTTTTTACTTGTTTTTTATTTACCAGGATTAGTTTTGGTTTTCGAACCGGCATCACATGGTGAGTCCTTGCATTAGAATCCCAAAGTACTTTGATTTTTTCATTTTCCCCTCACTTTTTCTGGTATGGCTGTATCATAGCTCTGTACATGGTAGGGAATTTTCTCGGCAGGTTTCCAGCACAAGGCCTTGGCGATTGTGTATTATTTTAACGTTGAGCTACTGCAGGGCGTTCACTTAGGATGTAGTGGCTGGTAATGCATAACGGAGTGGGTTTTACAGAGAAACGAAGCAGTTACTGCTAGATGCATCATTTAGCAGGTAAGTCAGTCATGAACATTCATAGCCTGACGCCTTTCTAGGCACTAGCTTACAACTCTTGACAGCAAAAATCCTGTAACTGCGGGAGATTTCAACCATATCGTTCGACCCCAACCTACATACGTGAATGACCTGTAGAAGTCATATATTATGATAAATACATTGTTTGTCGACATAATAACACCAGGTGATAGAAAGTATTGTAAGTACTGTAGGGGTGGGGGAGAAATAACGAGCAAATATATCATTCATATTGAAAAGTGAAATAACCCCACTCTCCTGAAGCTGACATTTCACCCTCAACCTAATTGTTATGCGTCCTGGGAAAGAATCTGGCAACCAGTGGCCTTTAACTCTCATAGTTTTAGCCAAACAGAAAAAATAACTAAAATCTGGTCTTTGGAATTAACCTGTGACCTTGGAATCGGTAAAAAAAAATGACGGGTATAAGCGTTGGGGGAGATCGATTACTTGCCTGTAGAATACCTACCTGCCTACAGAGTATCAACAAAAATGTAGAAATATAGAAATTTCACCTTCGTAATGAGAGGTAACCTTCGAAAATAGATCTAGGTAATATATATGAATACTCACACGCACATATAAATGCATATATACAGTATGTATGTATATATATATACACACGTGTGTATACATACATACATGCATACATAATATCAGCAGAAAATAATCCCATTCCCTATAGCTCATGTCCACTAAGTTTCGTGGAAATCTGTCAGAAATAGCATGTTGACAGCTAAATCGATCTGTGACTTTGAAAATAGGTTAAGGTTAGTTATGTTTTCAAGAAGTAATTACTAATCATCAAGATATCTAATAGCAAGTTCAATCATGAGAGGAAAGGGTTGATGGAATATTTCTACCTTGAAAAATAGTCTGCGGTAAAATGTATTTTGGGGAGACGGTTATCAGTCATCACGGTACCAATTTGTCACGTTCATCGGAATAAAAAAAAGATAAAAAATTATAACCTTTGGCTTTGAAAAATAGGTCAAAGTGAAAAGTAAGTAGATAGGAAATCTAAGCAGCCCGTAAGGTATTTGCCCTCCAAGTTTCTTGAAGATCAGAGAAAAGTAATATATTGACATTCATAATGACCTGTGACCTTGAAAACAGGCAAGAGACAAAAATACTTTAAACAACACCTTTGATATAGTGCCAAATTCGAAAGACCTGAAACCTCAAACTATCATATCTCCTTGGATCTAAAGGATAGAAATATTTACATTTCCAGCTTTAGAAAGACCCGCGATCTCGAAAAATAAGGGGAAATAATTTCCACTCTCTAATGAAGGTCAACGTACCTACGGGTTTAATGAAAATCATAGAGGAAATAACACAGTACGCCAAATTCTTGTGTCATCTATTCACAATGAAATAATTTGCCTGCTGTTATATCAGTGCACACATATACCTAACTGTATACAAATGTACAAGTTTAACTCCCTTGGTGTCTGCGGGAACGTTCGGCTATATTATATTGTGGAAGGGTTACCTTTTAATGCAAAGGCCAGTGGAACGGACGATCTACTGGCCTAGTCTAACCAAGGCTCGAAGAAAACATTAAAGGAACGGGTGAGTCACAGACGTGCTCTTAAAAATAAGGCATCATTTTTTTCGACTGATTTCGATTTTTGTTTTCTTTTTGTGAGTGATAACGAGGTTTCAAACATTGTTGTACATGCGCTTTGGTTTACGGTCAAATAGGTTTATTCAAGTTTGTGTACTGAAGCGTTTTTCTTTAATTTTCTAAAAGAAATTGTGAGACCTCAAAGATTTTATAGTTGATTCTCTTTCTTCCATGATTGCGTCCATATTGTTCAAGAGTTTGTGCCCTTAAATGACACGTTAGTTGGTTAATGAATATTGTGGCCAAATATGAAGCATGTGCTAATTTTCGTACCCTTTCCTAATCTTCATAAAGTACTCACCTTGAATTAAATTTCTTTATATTCCTGAAACCCACATATAAGAATGCCACACCAAGACCAAATTCATGTGGTTTGAGCTTCGTTCCGCCCTTGTGCCCATACAGTAGTAAAACATCAACCGATTTCTTTAACCTGCGCACAGTGACGCATTCGTTATATGCACACTCATTCAGGTGTCTGTAAGTACACTATTATTTTCCTCCAATTCCCCACAATGACCATTAGTGCTTTGATAATAGATCTCTCATTGCCCTCCCTTCCCCCCGACGGTCCCATCCCATGTCATTTCAGCGAGATTTGGTTTTAATTGGTTTAGTGTTTTCAGATTTTTTTATTTTATTTTTCCGGTGTTTTATATAACGAGTTTTGGCTGTTAACTGGTCTTAATTGGAAAATTCAGTTGTAGAGAGAGAGAGAGAGAGAGAGAGAGAGAGAGAGAGAGAGAGAGAGAGAAATATTAGCTCAGAGGTATCTGCATAGAGAGAGAGAGAGAGAGAGGGGGAGAGGGAGAGAGAGGGCTGTTGTTATAGCGTGCCATGCAATGAATTTCTTTTTTGGGCCCTCGAATAACCATGAGTATTACTGCGATTGTGATGATAATGGCTAAAGCGTCCGTTTATGGTGTCCACCATTCCACGATAATGAAAAAAGATTAAAGCAAGAGAAAACACGAGAGTGATAACCAGAGACCTTGCAATGCCTCTCTCTCTCTCTCTCTCTCTCTCTCTCTCTCTCTCTCTCTCTCTCTCTCTCTCTCTCCTTTTTTTTTTTTTTTGGAAATATATCACCAGCCCCTCCCTGATTACTTAAAGTTGGGTGCTTACAGTCACGGCTAACGTTAGCGGCGATATGGCCGTCGGTTGTTTGCGAGCGGAGCCCCCATGCATGGTGGCCATGGTGATGATGATGATGATGATGATGATGATAATAATAGTGATGATTATAATGATGGTGATGCGTTTCGGTTTAAGTTCTGGTTGCGTAGCGTTGAGGATCATGGGCGCTGGAGGCCGGGTAGTTGATATGCCAGTGAGCTGCATTGAGCAGACAGCCAGTTGGAGGTGAGCTGGACGAATGATTATGATAACACTCTAATAATATCACAATAGTGGTTATGCACTTATCATAGTGCTAGTAGTCGCGAGAATTTTCATATTAATTTTTCCATACATCTGTGATATGTGGTGGGGTAATGGCAGAGAAAAATTTAATGGATCCGCAGAAAATGTGAACTCCAAAAATCATTCAGTGCGGGTTTGAATAACCCAAAGATATCAATAATTTACTTATTGAGTATCATAAAAAAAAGACTTAATCAACTTTGCCATTTCAGTGTGTTATCGCAGCTAACAAAAACACATTCAAAAGTAGGTCAGATAGCATATATGAATTTAAAAAATAATGAAGGAAAAAAAAAAAAAAAAAAAAAATCAGCAGTAGTACGATGAATTTAAGGTAACAGAAAATAAAGGAATCAAGTACTGTACATGTGAGTGAAAAGGGACCATGAAAAGGTAAACTACTTACCAAGAAAAAGAGAGCGCAAGAGGACACAAGAAATCAAGCAAGCACAAGATAGTAATGATTAATTGTTTGTCTTAAAATGAACGTCATATTTTAAACGGAAAACTTCGCCAGGGGAAAGTGAATAAAAAGATGGGTTCGAGATAAAAAGGGACTAAAAAGTAAAAGACAAAAGAAATAGAGAATCAAAAAAGGAAAAAAAAAATACAAGACGAAAAAGCTACAGAGACTGAAAGAATACAAAACAATTACAGTTGAAGATAAAAAAGGTAAAGGGGTAAAAAAACAGAAGGAATAACAAAGGGTAAAAGAGATACGGAGAGAAAAGCGGTGTATATATATACAGCCGGCAGTGTTTGTGTCCAATTGGCGTTTGTAGACGACGATGAAAATGTCCATTGCCTCTATGAAGCTGAAGAAGCTCTGTCGTTGCCGTCGTCGTCGGCATTCGGCACTCTTGGGCACTCTTGTACACACACACACACACACACCCACGCACACAGACACACTCCCGCAATCACACGCACACAAGAATCTTGCCTCCCTCTCCCCCGTCCCCCCTTAACCCTGCAGTAATAAACCCCTTCCTTACCAGCGATGTGTCCTTCAGACCTGCCTAACTCCGTTCATCTTCTCACTCCCTTACCCCCCCTTCTCTCTTCCTCCTCTTCCTCCTCCCCCTCCTCCTCCTCCGTCATCATCAACAAACACGCAAGCAGACCAGGCCCCTCCCCGTCACCCATTATAAGCTCAAACGAAAGACACAAACGGGCACAAACACATTCTGAGGAGCTTGTCCATCTGGTTAGCTAGCAAGCAAGGTCGTTTTGAAAGTGCGATTTGGCGATTCGAAGGTTTTCGTTAATTATTGAAGAGACCTTGAGATTGTGGCTGTCAGTGGGACGTAGTTTAACAGGAGTCCGCTGTTCCTGCTTCTTCTGTCCATCCGCGAGAGAGAGAGAGAGAGAGAGAGAGAGAGAGAGAGAGAGAGAGAGATGAGGGGGGGGGGGCGGTTTAGCGATTCACTTGGCACTCTGTGATGGTTTTTCCCTCTCACGCCCGAAAGCCTAGTCGTTGTCAGCAATGTCAAGACACGATTCTTTGGGTGGCAACTTACAGGAAGTACCCACAACGCCCACAGATGCTCACTCTTCATGCGTTTACAATGTAAGTATTGTTTGTTTATTTTTCATCATTTAGCTAATACAATTCTGTCATTATCTCCACATGTTAGATTAATTTATATTGTGTTGCCCTGTGTATGGTGAGCCTTAAGACATGACATTGCAATGTATTCGAATTACCGTTATAAAAACCAGTTCTAGATTGTTATACTGTTGTAGTAATGCTTCATTAAAAATTTCAAGATTCGCTGAAGTGCTGTCGATTTTTTTTCGTAGCGCTGCTCCTTCTTCTCTGTTAGCCTTAGGCAACGACCACCAGTCGGCCAAGGGCCAGAGAACTTCGTAGGCTCAACGGTCAAAGGAAGAAGAAGAAGAAGAAGAAGAAGAAGAAATTCCTCACGCATGCAGCAGCAACCACAGCAAATATCCCCACACGTCACTGCCACCTCCGCCTACCCCGACCACAATACCCCTAAACCTCCTACACCACCGCCACCGCCGTTTCCAACCCCCAACGTTGAAAGTTATTATCCCAACAAGGGATGGCCACCGATGCGCAGTAGACTAATCACAAGTGAAGATTCTCTCTCGCTCTCTCCCTTTGTTATTCCCAAGCCATTACTTCTAAGCGCATGTAACGAAGTTCCAGCAATCATAAGAGTCAATATTTATGAGAAAGTGTTCTCAAAAATCATTTGTGTGTATACACCCAAATGTCCCCCAAAAAAGAAAGCTTTTATTCCCTTCGTCAAAACTATTGTCCAACCTTGTCGTCTTGTATACTGTACATGGCCACGAGATATCTCAAAACTTTTTACGGATCAGAGAGATTTGGCGAGATTTTCGGAGGGATCTGGATTCAAATGAGGATCCAAGATTTGCTCTTATTTCATCAAAAAAATTATTGCTGGATTTCAATGAAATTGTGAATATTGTTGCGAAATTGGCTATGGTCAGAGAAGAGTTGACGAGGTTTTGAAAGCTATCTGGAGTTGGGTGCAGAGCCTAGTTTTTTCATTTCACCATTAGTGATTGATGGATTTCAGTGAAATTTCTGAAAGGATTGGCTATGGGCCAGGGGAGAGTTGAGAAAGTTTTGAAAGGGATCCGGTTTCAGATGCAGATCCAAGATTTTTAAATTTACATACCATCACAGAGTTGTTGATAGATTTTAATTTAATTTTGAGGATGAATTGGCTACGGCCAAGGGAGAGTTGACAAGATTTGGAGGGAGATCCAGACTCGTGGAGATCAACGTTTTCTGCATCATATTGTAGAGATTGATGGATTTCAATGAAATTTAGTGGAGGGTTTGGTTGTGGGTTTGGGGGAACTGACAACATTTTGAGTGGACTTTGGATTCGGATGCTATGGGCCTCCTGGCATCTGGATTTTAAGTTTATTATTAATATATATCATCATCAAATTTTAGATGGATTTCTACAAATTTTCTGGAGAGATGAGCTACAGGCCAGAGAAAAGTTGATGCAATTTTGAGAGAGCTCCAGATTCGGATGAACTTCCAGGATTTTTTCACTTCATCATAAAGTTATAGCTGAATTTCAATGAAATTTTGTGGACAGATGGGTTATGGGCAAGGGGAGAGTTAACAAGATTTTGAAAGCTATCTGGATTTGGTTGCAGAGCCAAGTTTTTTTTTCTTTCATCATAAAGTGATTGATGAATTTCAATGGAATTTTTTGGAGGGATTGCCGATGGTCACAAGAAGAGTTGACGAGATTTTGAGAAAGATCTGGATTTGGATGCACGTTCAATATTTTTTTTGTTTTTTGTTTCATTGTAGAGTAATAGATTGATTTCAAGGAAGCAAACGCTGCGGAGGGATGAACTATGGTTACAAAAGATTGGAAGAGATTTTCGATGAATCTTGATTCAGGTGTGGATCCAATTTTTTTTTCCATAGAGTTAGAAACCAGTTTAAATTACATTTTGTGGAGGGAAGGTCATGAGCCAGGGAAGAGTTGATGAGATTTTTTAGAGGGATCTGGATTCAGCTTAAAGTTATAGATGGATTTCAGTAAAACTTTGTGGAAAGATGGGCAACGAGCCAGGGCAAAGTTGACAAAAATTTGAGATGGACCCGGCTTCGTATGAAGGTCCAAGATTTCATATTTTATATCAGACATTACACGGATTTCAAGGAAATTTTGTCAGAGTGGTGCTTGTGTGAATCAGGGAAAGGAAAGTTGACTAGATGTGAAAACTGATCTGGATTCAGCTACAGATCCTTGATTCTTTTATTTCGACACAATCACTGATGGAGGTTCATGTCATTTTGTGGAGGGGCACACTATGGGTCGGGGAAGAATTAATTAGGTTTTCTAATTAGCAAAAGTAAACCGCAACATACGACCGTATCCGTTAGGCAGCATTTTTCATGTTTATCTACATTTTGTTTGCCCGGTATGCCGTATGGGGTCATATAGTCATTGAGAGATGTGTGTGTGTGTGTGTGTGTGTGTGCCCAACGGGCCTTCTGTGTGTCCGTCAGTATGATTTTAATGTACTTGGAGATAAATGTCGCAGTTTACTGCATTTGTCAAGAACTCAGCTTTTACATACTTGCCATGACTTCAGGTTCTGCAGTCATCATCAATCCCGAGATGTATCACTCAATTTTTTTTTTTTTTTCTTTTGTAACAGACAATGCTCTCAGATCCATTTGTTGCTTGTCTACGTCCAGTTTATTGATAAGGTATCAATTCCGACCACTACCTTTTTCCAGTGGATGACGTTTCCTGAAATACATTACTGTAAGTTGTGCCTGCGTGAACGCGCTTTTATAAGTGATTTGTTTACCCATTTAACATTTTGTTCCTGGTTTCGGTTTCTTGATTTTTTATTTACCTTCTGCTTTATTTTTATGGCAGTGGAGTGATATGGTTCAGAGTTCGTTAAATTTCTGTCGTAAGTTTTTCTCGTCAGTTTCCTTTATTTTTACAATATTAGACATACTGTATGTAGTCTTGATATCTACACAACAGTAAGTTTGTTGTCATTTCTGTACTTAATGTTATGATCTTTTAACTCATAAAGGTATCTGTCATGCATCGTATGTGATTAATTGTTTTTGAGTGATGAATTGGCAATGAATTGACGGGTAAAAACTAAGTAGATAGGAGGAGATGAATTGGCTAGTACCAGCTGAGGATAAGGAGTCTTACTGTCCCTAAGGCAAGGCAGATTCAAAATGAGTATGTTGACATTGCAACTAAAACGGAACAAAGACATGAACGAGCCACCTTTTGCTGTAAATAGTCTTGGACTCTCGATCTTGCAAGAAAAGATCGTCACCTAAACAACATTGCTGAGAGAGAGAGAGAGAGAGAGAGAGAGAGAGAGAGAGAGAGAGAGACCAAACGTTTACAAGCCATGAACCAAACCAAAAGCCAATGCAAAGGTCTGCAATTACATTTAACATGACTGTAGCACATCACCAACAGCTCTGATCTTATCTGGAGGAATCAGTTGATGTGCATGTGGATCAAGGCCGCTTGGATAAACATCTTTTAATGTTAAGTAACTTCAAAGGTAAGTTAATTCATTTGTTTTATTTAGTTTTCGGCTTTGTTCTTTGACGTTTCTTTCCTCAGTTTCGTCTGTCGGAGTAGTTGTGATTTTTCAGTTGAAACATTATGCTCTTTTCTTCTTCTTCTTCTTCTTCTTCTTCTTCTTCTTCTTCTTCTTCTTCTGTTGTACTTTGCTCTCTTGGAGTTTTTATCATTGTTATCTTTCATCTAGTTTATATTACCTTTCGCGCTCGTAAACGGCACATCTGAAAACTGGTGCAATGATGATTAGCTGACCGTATGTTTGCCTTATTTACGCATCAAACAGATCAAGGAAAACAAACAAACGAAGGCAAAGCTAAAGAAGTAATGAAGTATCATTAAGTGTAGCGGCCTCTGTCCGTGTGGGGATTTAAAACAGGTCGTTAAGGAAGTATTAGGAAGGGAGTTAAGTTACAGTTTTACGATCGCCGAGGGAGTGTGTCTGGCGAGAACGGCCTGCAAGAACTTAGCCTACACCATTTGAACTTGAGCTCAGAATGTCCATATGCAGAACTCTTCGCATTTGATGAGTTGAACCGGTCAGGTAGACAATGGACAGGTAGAAAATTTACTTTTTCTTATCTCCCTTTTTTTGGTATTGATTATAATGCCGTTTTAATGCGCAAATAATCTCGCCTCTTTACATTCTTGGCTTGTCGGAGCTTTTATGGCTGTTTCAACACCGTTGTTTTACAAGATGTTAAATTGCCGAGACAAGATTTTTTTCGCCTAAACTGTAAGCTAGGAGAGATTTAGGATCACCTTTATTATAATTATTATTATTATTATTATTATTATTATTATTATTATTATTATTATTAATGGATGTAAATGATGTTAATATCATCAGACTTAAAAGTCTGTTTTATCTATCTTCAAAATAATATTAAAACTTTATACGAAATTTTCAGTAAACTGTGAAATTGGACAAATATCAAAACACACACACACACACACACACACACACACACACACAGTACATATCCGATTATTCTGTTCGTCGGTTTTCGAACTCACATTCGGATGGATGTTTCCTGAAATTTGTTTTGTTTTCTTTAGCCGCTGACTGTGGGCAGTTGAGATTTTGTCGGTAATACGTATGCTGTAGGAAGGTTTAAACTGTCGAGTGACCTGTGTCACGGGCAAACGTGATTTACATGTCCTACCTATAGCCTACTCCTGTTATAGTTATTTTCGTCCGCTGTTGTAGGGAGGCCTGTTTCGGTAGTAGACATTGTTGTGGTGATTCAGTTATGTAGTGACTGGAGCACTTGTGCTGTTGTGTGCGGTTTCTGGTTCATTTCAGAATATGACGTTTGTTAGTGTGTGACGCGTAGCAGCCACAAAACCAATGCTCTCAATCCATGGGTTGTACCATAACCGCCGCACCATGGTTTCACTGTTTTGTGTTTGGGTTTTCATGCTTGAGGAGACACTGTGTACAATTAAATTTTATTTGCTAATATGAAATTCAGCTTATCTGTAAATTGTAATTTAGAGTCGATATGGCAAGCCCCGATCATCCGCAGTACACTCTTAGGTGGGGTTGGCCCCTCTTGGCATCTGGACAACGGCAATAGACGAGCTGTGTAACGCGCAGGGCCTACGCTATACAGAATATCGCTTTACTCTCGGCATATCCAAATTTGCCCTTTTCTTCTATTATAGTATAATGTTTTTTTCTTATTTGGCACTAATGAGCTGATGACTCTATCGAAGTCTGTTTGGCAAGTTCGAGGCCTTCTGGTTTTTTCCTTAGCTGGGTGTTATTAATATTATTAGTGGATACCCGGAGAATCGCCGAACGTCTGGTGTTGGGTAAGTAATTGTTCAGTCGAGCTGACAGATGATGTTGATGTTTGCTCCAAGGGCTGGTTTCTTTTTATCATACATTGGTAAAATCTGCGGGAACGACGTGACGCTTTTCTCATAACGTAACAGACGTCCATATAAACGAGATTGTTATTATGATGATGATAATGATTATTTCTGTTGAGTTGAGCTCGTTCGTCGTGAAACGGAAAGGCCGTTGTTATGGTTTTGTGCTGGGCACTGTAACGCATGGTTGAAGTCCCCTCCTCCTGCGCCACCACCCCCCTTCCCACCTCCGGTCGATGTCGCAGCGGGGGTGGGGCGGAGGATGGATAGATAGGTCGAGGCTGATGACGCCGTAATTCACAATGGATGGTGATGGTGAAGGCAGGTATTCATAATGAGGTGGGATATTGATAAATATCTTGCGTGATGAGATGTGATAATGAATGGTTTCATTGATTCGCTAAATTGGAAATGGTACTCGATTCATATTGTCATTTTTTGTACAACCAATACTCACCTAAAGCTACGTAACTGAGAATATTTAGGGTATATCAAAGGAGACAGAGAGGCAAATAGATAGATAGATAGATAGACTGATAAAGAGAGAGGGAGAGAGATGGTTTCGAATAGCTTTAGTCGTCGTGTTGGTAGAAGCGGTAGTGTCGAGAGAAGGGATGTGTCTATACGTACGTATATTTGTGTATATGATCTGGGTAGAGTTTCGTAACTCTGCCGTGTGTGTGTGTGTGTGTGTGTGTGTGTGTGTACGTGTGTGCTCAGTGGGTTGGCTGGGGCGTCCACCACAGCACCGCCAGTCAACCGACACCGCCTCTGCCTGCCTCCTCCTGCTTCTCTGTCGCCGCCCAGGTATCGCTCTTGTTGATGATGATGATCACGATCATGATGATTTTGACATTAGAAATGGTTTAATGTAGTTAGAAGTTTTTTTTGAGGCTACGATAGATAAAAAAAAACTGCAGTCATTACAGTTAATGGCGGAGAGATTGGAGAAAATTGAGGGCTAATTAAAACGAGAGAAAATTGAATGAAATATCGTGGGAAATCGTCCCGAGTGCCCGTCGGGTGGTCGTATTTTCTAACAGGACAAACACAGCTAAGCGACGCATCGCGATGCGTAATTAAATTCAATGAGCGCCAAAATACTTTTAGGTCTAAATAATCGATTTAGATTCATTGTCGCGTCCATTATTCTCATGGACAGCTACATTGCCTACTCACCTCCTTCCCTCCCCCCCCCCTCATTCGCCTCTCACGTAGCTCCCCCCTCCTTCCTTCCCCCTCCTCCACCCCTCCTGCTCCTCTTTCGTTGTCAACAGGGCACCGATGGTCGGAAATCCCATCCTGGTCAGCCGTTACCCACGACCCTCTCGGCTTCCATCACCACCTTCATCACCCACACCATCATTATCATCATGATGTCCTCCTCCCCCCTCCCCCTCTGCCCCACCATCACCGCCACCACCAACAGCGCTTTAGATGGGGGAGGGGGATAGACTGAGTAGGCAACGAATGCCTCCTCCCCCCTACCCCTCCCACTCCCACTGCCTGCTTCCTCTAGTAAGAGAGGAGGGGGTTAGGTGGGTGGATTGGGATGAGGGTATCCTGGCACATCATTCCCCTCCTCCATCCCTCCCCCTTTCGGCTCGTTGGACACGGTGGCTCCATAAATAACCGGCGACAGATTTCCAAGGTCTCGAACCAGCAGCCCCTGCGCCGCCCTGCATCGCCGTATGTTGCTGCCGCCGTCGCTCTCTGTCTCTGTCTCTCATTCTTTGTCGTCCTATCACCCCCTCCCCAACCCTCGACCCCTACCCCTTCCCTCCTCCCATCCTCATGGGCGTAGGTTTAGCGAATTCCGACCTGCGGTTATGTTCAGCCAAATCATTTTTAAAAAGCTAAATACTGTTTCGTAAATCAATAAATGTTAGATTTAGCTAAGTATGGTGATTTTAACATTTAAAAACAACTTCTCTAAAAACAACGGTGAAGCCGAGTAGCTTCATATTTTTGTAGATTAACGCGAGCGAATAGATTTTTTTATGATAGAAAATACAACAAAAGAATGAATCTTAAGATAAGAGAGAAGCGGGTAAACGAAATCCGTAATATATTAAAGTCTCACTCTAAGCCACAAAGAACGGCAGAAAAAAAAAAGAAAAAGGAAAAAAGCAAATCCCAGCGCGAATGCTTTATTGCCCCGAGTTTCTAAGGGGTCACCTTTAGGAATGCTGCCCCCTGCCTTCCCACAGGGTAATCGGTGTCGGAAATAGGGACGCGGGGCCTTAGCGGTGTTGGTTAGATGGCCAACGTTCGGACGGAGAAGCTGGTTGCTAACCAGTCAGCGCTGGTTGTTGCTCCTCTTGGTCTTGCCTTTCTTCCGAGAAGGCCCATTCGTTAGTTTCGGGCTGCTTAGAACTGATAGCAATACGAAGAGAAAAAAGTATATGAAAGTATATATGGTGTGTGAGGTTATTGCATATTGTATCAAGAATATGACCATATAGAAACGTAAATTAAGATAATTTCGTCCTGTTCTCGGTAAATGAGCAATAACCTTTATCGCATAAAGGGCAAACAGTAGATAATCAAGTGTTTATAAAATTTGGTATACCTTTTTATATTCTAAAGGAATTATTACGATTATGTCGCATTTGCGAATGCTTTTCATACACAGTTTGTCAGTCATGAGATGCTCATGCTTACGTGTGCATTATTCTTCTCATTACAGCACGAAAAGAAAATCATACATAATGCATAGCAATGAGACAATTTTTTTATATATATATGTTTGTCAAGGATAGTCATTTCACGCTGCTCCGACAGAGCTTATACGAGTCGTGAAAAAGGTTGCTTGATGTCAGAATTTTGTTGTTTTTGTTATTTTACACTATTTTGGCGACAGACTCAAGCACTGTTGCCCAAATCTCTGTAACTGATGAGAGGAAAAGAGCAATATTTTGAGAATCTTTAATGATAACAAATCTCTCTCTCTCTCTCTCTCTCTCTCTCTCTCTCTCTCTCTCTCTCTCTCTCTCTCTCTCTCAGAAATTTTTTTTTTTTTTTTTTTTTTTTTTTTGCAGCAGACAAACTGGAGGACTTAAGTAATCTAGAAAAAAGACACGATCCGATTCTGGAGTTTGGGCGTTTTGAATGAGCATTCCGCGACGCGAGATATCACAGACTTGTAATTTTATCCGTAACACCGACCGCATGTAAACTGACACCAAGGAACTGTAAGGTGTTATTGCTTCAGCCGGTTCTATTACAAAATTGTGATTAATAGTCGGTTATGTGTTTATACATTTGAAATTTCGAGGGAAATTACATATTTAAAGTTATGTATTTTGCAAGTCTTTTCGTCATTGAGTTAATTTTGTGAGGAGGTTATGATTAAATAATAGGAAAACAGTTTTAGGGGCGACATCTTTGTCAGTCACGCAGTGTTTCATTGTTTTTCCTTCAGTATTTTATTAAAGGTTAAAGTCAGGAATTATGGAAAAAGTTGAACGAAATTTGAAGATTTTTTGATATTACTAATATGATCATGATTTCGACTTTCCGTTTCTGTTCATCGGACCGAACGTACAGCGTTGTAGAAGCTATCGGAATGAGAACCGAGGGCCCTCCCTGCTCGGTGATAGGAGGGAATGACAAGGGAAGACCTCGATGAGGAAGAGCGAAAGAAACCTTCTTAAGAAGAACGGTCTTCCCTTCTCTTCCCTCCTTTGGGTTGGCCTGTCGTATATATCTTAGGTCCGAACCACCAGTCCACCAGCCGCTGCCGACCACGCCAGGTTTTTTAACTTTTTTCTTCCCTTAGCCAGCAAAGTCTCTCTCTCTCTCTCTCTCTCTCTCTCTCTCTCTCTCTCTCTCTCTCTCACGCCCCTCCTGCGTCATGTGGGGCAGGGATCATGTTTACACCGACAAGACGTCCCCTAGGGCCCGGTGCCCCTGTCGGTCCGTGTCCTGCCTGCCTGCCTGCCAGGTCCGCCCGGCCGCCCTGGCCTCGCCTCTTACTTTTCTCAGCGATGGCAGAGTCGTACACTCGCCCCCCTCCCCCTCCCACCGCCCTCCTCCTCTTACCACCGGCACCGCTGCTGCTTCTGTGCTCCGGCCTCGCTGCCAGTCTTCTCAGTTTTTCTTTTATTTTTCCTCTTAGTCTACTTGTTTAGTTTCCCGCTTTTCCCCCTTTTTCTTCTCGTTTTTGGTGACTGGTTGAATTAGCTTTTGAGATTGTTTCGACTGGAGATCATCTTGAGCTTGGTGCTGTTCCAAGAACTTGAGCGATGTTGCAATCTTAATTTGTCTGCGGAACCGGATCTCACTATTTTATGAAACAAGGTTTTGCTCCACTTCTTAAATCTGCTTCGAGAATGCTTACAGTGGGTTGAAGCAGACCCGGAAATGCGTTTCGAATAATAAAATGATCGCCTTTCTCATTTCACCTCGGCGTGATACAGACCAAGGGTAGGGAAATCCCGGGCCATTTCTTTCTCAGCACAAGATCGATTTCCCCAGAGGTGTGCGAGGAGAAAATGCCGAGCCTCAGCAGCCGCGATTACTTACGCGCACGAAAGTGAGCGTAGCTTTTAGGCCCAGTCCTTCCTCTCCTTTCCTTTCCCCTCCATCGCGCTTAGGCTAAATTAGGAATCATCACGGAATCAGGTTTCCCGTCTCGTCGATATCATCATTATGATATATGTACTGTATATATACACAATTATTAGGCCCCAAGTTACGTTTAATATCGATTAATGTTTGGAAATATAAAAACTCACGCGTGTATGTGACAAAACTTCTCATAACAGAAATCATCCATCCACACATACATGATATATATACATTATATATATATATATTTATATGTGTGTATGTATGTATGTATATATATATATATATATATATGTATGTATATATATTTATATATATATATATATATATATATATATATATATATATATATATATATATATATTTATATATATATATATATATATATATATATATATATATATATATATATATATATATATATATATATATATATATATATATTACTTTCTAAGCAAAACTGGAGTTTATTGAAGAATGGAGTTTGACATATTATGCATACTGTATTAAGGCACCGACATAATAATGCTACTGACATGAAGTGTAAAGGCCAGTATCAACGGTAGTGTTATTTACAATTTGTCGCAATGCCAGTTCTAGCTTTTAGCTTCCCAGGGTCTGATCATTTCAAGAAAATCAGACTGTTTACGTCTTCTTGTGGCAAATGGAAAGACCTCCATCTGTGAATTAATACTTGAAGCCTAGGCAACTATCTTACAATTCAGTATAATGAATTTGCTTTGTTTCATTTTTCTCTTCATGTTAATTTGTATGCTTTCATTTACTAATTACCAGCCATAAATTTTCTTCTGCTTTCCAAGGGTAGGTTTATTGCTTCCTTGAGTGTTGCTCTCCCCTCACGCCCCCCCCCCCACCCACGCCTTCTTGCATCTTGTTCCCATCGAGCGTATATATAGACAAGAACTAGTCCCTCTGCTCCCTGTAACGACCAACTATCCAGTTCTCTGTTATAACAGGGAAATGACTCTCATAACTAGCACCAAAAACTGTGCAGCTATTTCTGCGTTATATAATCTTCTTCAGATTCACTCCGAATTCAAATTGGTAAGTAACCAAAGTAGGCAGTAAAGATCCATTAGTTTATCGTAGTGTTAATGTTAAATTCGTTATAGAAGAAATTTACAAGAAATTACAAGAACTGAACTTTTTCGACAACTATACGAATGGCCAATACGACTATCGGACGAATTCCTGCTTATCGTGTCCTGTCCTCCAGTACATGAATATATGTGCATGCATAATATCTCTCTCTCTCTCTCTCTCTCTCTCTCTCTCTCTCTCTCTCTCTCTCTCTCTCTCTCTATATATATATATATATATATATATATATATATATATATATATATATATATGTATATATATACATACATATACATATATATATATATATATATATATATATATATATATATATATATATATATATATATATATATAAAGATATGTATAGCTCATTAATACAGAATTTACGATACAAGGAGCATAATTTTATATGGGCACCTATCCTGATTGGGATTTGAACTCATGTCAGGGTAGGTGCACTATAAATGTAATAGTTTCTGGTTACAAATTATTCCCAACGTAGAGTAAAACCAACATTGAAGGGCTGAAGGTGGGTGTATTTTTGAAAATATAGAATGTCATGCGCAACAACCTTGAATATATACTGTATATATGTATATATATATACATAATAATGTATATATATTTTCTTCCTAATTTAGTGTTTTTGATGATTGCTCCTGTGTTAAGTTCCGGAGTGAATAAAATGCATTTATGTGGTTGACTGCAGTGGGTTGCAACCAAGATGAAGAAGGATGAAGCTATCAGTATCATCTGAAAATACTTGGACTTGATGAAAGTTTGAAGGCTATATATATATATATATATATATATATATATATATATATATATATATATATATATATATATATATATATATATAAATAAAGGCCCATATAGAGAATATAGAGAGAGCCTCAAGAGATATATATGGTTGCAAATGTATGGTGTTTTAAACACATTTTTATCGCCTCTTCATAGTATGGTTACAATTTGATTACAGTGTTTTTTTAATGGGCTTTTTTTATCTATATATATACTATTATTACAGTGAAAGATATATCATATATATATATATATATATATATATATACAGATAGATAGATAGATAGATAGGTAGATAGATATATAGGCTATATATATATATATATATATATATATATATATATATATATATATATATATGTGTGTGTGTGTGTGTGTGTGTGTGTGTGTTAATACATATATGCTAGTTATTTTTATCCGATACGTTCGTAATTGTAATAACCACAATACCCGCTTGACCTTCTCGATTCCTTAACAGTGTGTAGATACCCTGGTCACTACAAAACTTAAAATACAAATTCTGATGTCCGTAGCCGGATTCGAACCCGTATTCGATATACCAAAACGAGGTCACGTTACTAACCTGACCATAAAGTGTGAAGAAATCGAAGAGTCCAGAGGCGTTTGTGGTTTTACAAATGCATATATGATAGTTGTGAGTGTGCGAGCCTAGCCTCTTATGGAGAGTGAAAATGGGTCGGACTTCCAGTTTTCCTTGACCTTCAGCCCACGCATAACGGAAGATAATAGATTAAATGAAATATTGAGGCTAAATTCAAAGAAAGCGATTGGCCCAGTTTTAACTAAGAATTAATGAATTAATATTGTCCAAGGAAAACAAAATAACGGTGGGAATATTCCAGTAAGACAAAAATTTGTCCACTATTAGACAGTGTTAGTTGCGTGAATAATATGAACAAATAGATAGGAAGAAAATATCTAAAGTAAATATCTGAGAAAGCATCTGTTTGTTGAATGATGTTGAAATATAATTTTTTATTTGTATTATGCATGTTAAGATAATGATATTTTCATCCAGCTGCCATAACACAACTTACTTTTGTATGAAGAATGTCAATTTCTGTGTTGTATTTTCACTGCTAAGTTGGCAAATGTCCGCTCATGCAGATTATATTTGCAACCTCCTGTTTTTGCCGTAGGAAATTAGGTTAGATATCCAGTATATATATGTATATATATACATACATATATATATATATATATATATATATATATATATATATATCGATAGATAGATAGATAGATAGATAAAATCCACGTAGTGTCGAAAGGCCTCTGCAGCACTCCAGTGTTTCCGTTTCCTTCTGTGGATTTTATCCTTATTTATATATTCATCACTTTCCATATTTTTGATTGATTCATATTATATATATATATATAATATATATATATATATATATATATATATATATATATATATATATATATATATATATATATATATATATATATATATTTGTGTGTGTGTGTGTGTGTGTGTGTGTGTGAGAGAGAGAGAGAGAGAGAGAGAGAGAGAGAGAGAGCATGTGTGAGTATTTTCTCACCATATTCATTTTTTTTTTTTATATATGGAAATGTTGGCGCCGGAACGGTTTAGCCTTTCGGTTTCCCAGTTAGCCCTTATAGATGAGGTGGTTAGCCCCAGGCCCTCCTCTTGATTCCAGCAGGCGCTGGCACCCACTTACAGCTGGATGTGTGGTAGACCTCCCATGAGGTAACAAGTTACAGATTCTATGGGAAGAAGGAGAGATAATAAAAGTAATGTTCGTGTGAGACGCCCTTTTGAAGAAAAACAACTGCCGCATCTGGAAGTCCGATGACAGGATTCTATGCGCTTCCTTGGAGGCTAATAATTAGGTATCGTGTTTAACGCCAGGTCTGTGGTGTTGCTTTGGTGGTTTTGATAATTTTCAGTGGGTGTATCAATTTCAAGTTGCTTGTTTGTACAGTGCCATAGACTGTGGTCCTTTTGATACTTCTGGACTTCTGTACATTGACATGAAATTTCATGAAAGATATCAGTCTTTAATATGCCCATATTTCAATTCTAGTTTTTGAAATATTTTTGTTATTCAAGTCTCTCTCTCTCTCTCTCTCTCTCTCTCTCTCTCTCTCTCTATTTTTGCAGGTCACATAGTTATCGTAGCGACATGGTCCCATCGTTAGTAATGCCTGCGCTGCTGCCTCAGTCGTTTCATGTCGCCGCTTTCAACTGCAGCTCCTTCCCTTGTCCTTTGCGACGTCATTAAGAGAATGGGGGTTGGGGGAGGAAAGTGGAAGCTGATGTGTTATGCACAGCACTCATCCCCTCTTTCTCTCTCCTTCCTACACTTAAACGCTATCCATCTCTCTCTCTCCGCTTGTAGTATTCCAGTTTCGTTTTTAGTTCCTACGGGGTCTGTGTCACATAGTATTTAATAGTTGTTGTCTGGTATCTAAATAGTTATTACTATATTTATTTGAAGCGCACAGAGGCGCACACTCCCCCTCATGTATGTGTGTGTACGTGTTCATATTTATCTTCTATCTGCAATATGTTTATTCTTTTGTATTTAGTATAATTAGTCACTTTCGTGTGATGTGTCAATGTTTTCTTGTATTTTTTCTGTTACAATAAATATATTCTGTGGTTTCTTTTCTCTTGCGGTCGTTTATTTTATGGCCTTTTAGTTTTTAAAAGTTGTATTGAAATATTAATATTGTCATGCTGTTTTCTTTTGTTGTATCAGTATCTCGTATGAACTTTATTCAGGTTCAGCTGTACTGCTATAATTCCATGACCCTTTTCAAAGTTGTAAGAGTTTAGTTTTAGCCTTTTATAGTACTCATTTAGTATGTGATTGTTTTTTTATCTTGAGGCCAAAAACTCAACAGAGTGAGTGAGTATATTTGACTTGGAATGATAAATGTTCTTTGATTCTTTTAACTGTTGTATCGAAACACTCAATAGAGATTTCATTGCATTTTTCGTTGGACTGTATTTTTTTTTAAGAGGCGGTAGTGACCCTTTGGTATTTTATATGTTGTCTTAATTTTAAAACTTGTTTTCTTGCAGTATAATGATATTTGGTGATAAAAAAAGGGCAGAGGTGCTGCTGCCTACGACCATTGTGCGACGAGCTTCTGATCATTTTTATTTCCACAGCCCCAACTTTCTCAGAAGCCTTTTCATCTAACAGTCGTTTCAATTGCTCGGTTTCTGCTTAATTGGTCCCCGATAAGAGAGAGAGAGAGAGAGAGAGAGAGAGAGAGAGAGAGAGAGAGAGAGAGAGAAGTGTCATATGAATTTATCAGTTCCTTTCTAAAGTTTTTATTTGATGCAATTGAGCATTTGATACTCACGCATGGGATTCCATAATCATTTATTCTTATTGATGACCGGAACTTTATCCACGTGTCTATAACTCAGTCAGTCTGATTATCCATAAGCTCTTCGGGAAGGTCAGGAAATCAGCTATCTTGTAAATCATTAATATTCCTTTAGTCGAGTGCAGTCGGCAAAACAATTTCATAAGCACGTATCTGTGTTTTGCCATCCATAGAATCCTCATGCGACCGCCCCAAGTAAGAAAGACACTGTGCTGGAGAATCGAACAGCATTTTATTTCCTTTAAACCATGAACAGGAACCCTACTTTATGGCAGAGGTTTGCCATCTTGAGCTCGGCTTCATATGCTGTAGTATTACATTTTGTACGATGGCAGCTTCTTCCCATCGCTTCAGTGTCAGCTTTATCTTTTTACTTTAAGCTTGTTCTTTTACAGTTTCTCTTATTGTAGCGCTTGGGAACTCAGGAACTCAGGTCTAAACATACATTCATATACATACATATATATTTTATATATATATATGTATATATATATATATATATATATATATATATATATATATATATATATATATATATATATATATATATATATATATATATCACAGATGTTAAGGCATAAGCCAAGGTAGAGTAAATCTGATATTAAACGATATTTGTGGTTTAATATTTGTGGACATAAAAGTCATCGTATATAAGTGACAAAATTGACACACAGACACACACACAAACAAATATATATATATATATATATATATATATATATATATATATATATATATATATATATATATATATATATATATATATATATATATGTATATATATATCGTTTTGTGACGTGCAGAATATTTCTGTGTTAATGCTCTGGCTACTCACCGACCAAAGACCCGATCTGCCTTAATAGGGCTACGCGTACCCATCCCGCGGCTGCTAGGTCGTCGAATTCTCATCGATTGCTGGTTCTCTGAAGTCATTCCAGGCCTCGTATCCGGAGTTTTAAAGTCTCCTGGCATAATCTGGAAGAACTTCACTGATTAAAAAGAGGACTAGGAAGCCAAACAGCATTCATACGTATTTATTGTCTTTTTATTTTATTTTCGATTTTAGTATTCCTAAATTCTTTCATCTCACAGCTGATACTGTGAGTTTTTCATCTATTGATGTCACACAGTCGTCATCATCACTTTCATTTCTGTTCATCTTTTACTTTCCAGTTTTTGGGTCATCTAAGAACTTTTGATGAAAAATAAATTTAATATTATTTCGTGAAATTTGTATTTGACAGTGTAAAATGCAGGGCAGTAGGAACACAATATGAAACTAAATCCCACCTGTAATATCCTGCGGAGCGTGACGACGACAACACCCATTCCGAGGCGCTAACTTAGCAGTAATGGGTTACAGTGAGGCCCGATAGCCTGTTATTCCAAATGACTTCCAAGAGTAGATTCTCCTTGGTTTGAAACATTATTCGTTTTACTGAGGTATTACGTAACTTCAGTAACTGCAGCAAATTTCCTCTTTCAGTTTTTCTTTTTTGAGTTCCAGACCTCGGTAGAATTACATGCACGTTTACTTCCACTTTATTGAGAAGTCATTGCGCCCATTTTTTCCACCAAACATGAGATTTTTTTTTTAAAGGGCAGAGGGGTGCTTCAGAGAAATGCTCAACTATAAAACTTTGACAGTTAAAATTCTTGCAGTGCCACTTTTTTTTGGCAAAGGTACATGATCATTACCGTCATCTCAATAATAATAATAATAATAATAATAATAATAATAATAATAATAATAATAATAATATATTATTATTATTATTATTATTATTATTATTATTATTATTATTATTATTATTATTATTATTATTATTACCACCGCTTGCGAGATATTGAGACGAACAGAAATAACTTTATTTTATGCAAGAGTTACAAACTTCCCGGTCGTGACCAGCTTGATTTTCCTCTGGTGAAAGCGTTGATGTCCATAATTCGAGAACTGTTAGAGATTTAGACATGAGGTTTACGTCTATGTTACTGTAACAGAGAGTGCAAGTGTCTTACGTGCGAGCAACTAGAATAAAGATACAGATAATGATTATTATCTTCTTGTTATCAAATACTCTCTACTCATCCTTTTAATTTCAACTATCATTCGACTTTGTTAAGAAATACGATATTTTGCAGTTGCTAGGTAACAGTTTAAAATGCTTGATATTAAATAAAAAGCCTAGAAACTACTGAACAAATGCTTTCGAATTTTCTGTGTTAGGATAATAAGTGATGTAAAATTGCCGCAAGCAATCAGAATATTAGGTATTTGTATAAGCATAAAAAACTGAGTTTATTTCCTTATTTGAACCAATTGACAGCAGAATATAAACGTATGCCAATAAGTTTCGTAAAAAGTATGATGGTTAGTTTAAAGGTTGCTAGCGATTCATATTTTTTAAATATTTATGTCTGTAGGAAAAGGAATTTACTTCTAACATGTAAAGAAGCACCAAAGGATTTTTCAGCAATGTAAAGAAATAAGATGAAAATTACTCTAGCTTTTTTACAAATACAGTGATTCATTTGTGTTCGCTCGCCTTCCTCAACCATTCCTTCCTTTCACCCGTGACCTTCTCATAATCTGTCCCCTCGCAGTTGTTGCATAATGGCGCTACAGTAAGGGGTTTTCTGTAGGAAAGAATGAAACTGGAGGATCAGAGTTGTGCATAATCGGTAAAAATGTTTCGAAAATGGCTTTTAGAATTGTGAATAAGCCGAGGCATCCCACGGGAATTTGTTTAATGAGGTTTTTCTGTGGGGTGTCCAGGTCGCTAGAGATCAAGAATGGATAAGTTGTACTGTACATTCAGAGTTCGGTACCCAGCCCCTTGTATGAGACCACAAGGTGTATGAGGAACTTATACCTTATGGTACCACGACCAAGGTGGTCGCGATACCGAGTGGACAAACTTATTGACACTTTTTTTCTTTGGTACCTGCACCACCTGGTGGTCGAGACACCCATGCGACAGATCTCGTGGTACTTCTCTTGTTTTGTGTCACCACCCCTGGGTGGAGGAGGTATTTGGGAAACAGACCCCTATGCACCTTCTTGGTTTGGAGATGAATTAGGTACTCAGTAGTAAGCCTTGCGACACCGTTCTTGTGGTACCACTAATACCAAGAGAGTAGGGTGTGCATGGAAAAGACGTTGTGAGACCCCCCTTTCTTACCACAATTTACAAGTGGATAAAGACCCAAAATACCTTACGATACCTCAGCTTTGGGCATTACATTACTGCTGCCAGATGGAGAGGGTACCAAGGAACAGCCTACACGATATTATCATTTTCGATATTAACACTACCGCGTGAGGTGTCCGGGCTAATACTGTATCTGCTTTTTGGATAAAATGAGGCGAGGCGTTGCTATAAATTTCCTCTCATTTCTTCTCTTACTTGTACGGTAGCAGCTGTGGTGTTTGGTGGAACTTAAGTGACAGTGCTCCTGGGCTTTCAATTGCTCTTACTTGAAGCACGATGGGTCCTGTGGTGTCAGTACATCTGCTCCCTTAGTGGTATCTTGTGTGCATATGAGTGTTTCTTTGTCTTTTTTATACTTTTATTCATGAGTAAGTCTTTGCAGTTATATGCAAGTGTATTGGTAATTCTTTCTTTTTTCTTTTCATATTCTTTTATAAAAACAGTCGAAACCACAAATGTACGAATAACCGCGCGAGTTTCAGATCTGGAGGAAACTGCTGTGATGACCATACTCAGCTTTCATTCTTGTTATGATTTTCACACGTTGCCGTAGAGAAGGAAGAAAGAACGAAAGCCATACCTACAGCTTCCGACGATTTTCTATTATGACATCAGTTAAGATAATTAAGCTATTAGAAACGCAAAAGTCGCGTGATCAGAATACACACAATTCGTGGTATATTGAAAAATAATTTGAGATCAACTTATTCAGAGGTTTTCGTTGGACCACAGTGTTGTTTTCTCTCGCTTGACTTTGAACTTGTGTCAGCATAGCCTATCAGCATTACCCTCGAGGGTCCTTTCTGATGTGACATTGACAGGAAGAGACTAATGATATTTTGCCACTTAAAGTAGGAACACAATCCCAAAGCCAGTTTACGGTTCATATGAAAAAAATCTAAGGCGAAAGTGGTAGTCATATTAGACTCACAAAATTGATAAGAACTAATAAGTCACGGGTTACAATTACACAATAAAAGCATTGCAGAATATACTTGCGTGTTTCATTAGGCAAGGATTTTTAATCCAAGGATATGGAAAGTCATTTAACAGAATTTGGTTCTGCCTAAGGTTACTTAACGTTTGTTATATTGTTACCATGCGATTAAGCAGTATGTAGTGCCTGATGTAGTCAAGTTGCCATAAACCAAATAAAACATGGAATCCATTATTTTTTATTATTTAATATTGCCCATGCTTCCAAAAAAAAGATAAAGTAAAATTTCTTGGAGTTAAGAGTTAAGGATCTTGATCACTAAGTTAAGTGTACTTTAGTTTAACCAGACCACTGAGCTGATTAACAGCTCTCCTAGGGCTGGCCCGAAGGATTAGATTTATTTCACGTGGCTAAGAACCAATTGGTTACCTAGCAACGGGACATACAGCTTATTGTGGAATCCGAACCACATTATGAGGAGAAATGAATTTCTATTACCAGAAATAAATTTCTCTGATTCATCATTGGCCGGTCGGAGAATCGAACGCAGGCCCAGTAGAGTGCTAGCCGAGAACGATACCAACCCGTCCCATGAGGAACTTCATCTTGATTACTCTCTCTCCATATATCCCCCCGCCATGGACAGCAACAAAACTCCGCGGTCAATAAGCTCCACGTTTAGACTCTCTTTAGTTTAATTGATTGAATAGATATTAAACTCATTTTCTCGTTACTTTGTTTTTCTCATGACTACAGTAGTTTGAAATCTTCCTTGACTTTTGTATCTTCTTGCTTAACGGAGCCTGCGAACAAGTGGATTCAAAGCTCTCTTGTGGTGATAGGCATCATGGAGGACGATAGAAAATAAGGTTACGCAACAAGTAATCACCGTGAAGGAAGTCTCATTACCAACTTACTTTCCTTGACGCTGAATAAGTGGTTGGGTCATTTATATATAACAGTGAATGAGTTGCATACTAATGTTCAACTGTTGAGTCAAGCGAGAGAGAGAGAGAGAGAGAGAGAGAGAGAGAAGAGAGAGAGAGAGAGAGAGAGAGACTGATTTTAAGTATTTATTCTGACAGTTTCGTTTAGGAAACGTTCTCGTAAATAGCTTTTGTTGCGAGGCACCGACGTTTCGGCTAAGGGCAATAGTGGCAATTCGTCCATCATCATCAGCTCTGAATTTGCGACATGTGAAGCTGACCTCAGGTGACTTTCGCGTACCGCTTGCAAATTGTTCCCGTCGGAGTGCGAGCTTTTGGAATAGTCTAGTTCATCTCATACTATGAACTGCCTCAGAACTAATTGTAATTTTAGTCTTACAGTATTGTAAATATCTAATACTCATTTAATGCCTCACAAGTCGAGGAATAAATTAAAAAACGATGACACTTTGAATTCCAGATCTTTCCTAGATAGTGACCCCCAAGAGTTTTAATCCGGTATGCATCCACCTTTGCGGCGTGTTTAGTACAAGCCCGTTGGGGATTACCGTAAAAACATAAACAAAAGACTGTAAATATCATAAAGATAATGACCCCCAAGAAATATTAGTTCTAGATAACAATCCCCCAAGACCCTTGGGGTCACTATCTAGGAAAGATCCTGTATTCCTTATGACAAGTTTGGCATAAAGCTCTAAATATGTAAATAAAATAAGAAAATGTGAAAGTCCATGCTTCGGCTACTAAGTTTTTCCTTTTTTTTTGCCCATTGTGTTAGAATTTTATGTGCTTACATAGTACCTGTATAGAAAATATTCAGTATTATGGAAAACGTTTAAAAAATTGATAAGGTCTATAAGAACCATAAAACATAATATTATCTATTACTTGCTTTTGAACTGAACGATGATTAGACGCAAATTTTCGTGGGAGACTGAAATAAAAATATCAATACAGTTTATTCAGTTAACTAAGACGTAATCAATTCTCTCTCTCTCTCTCTCTCTCTCTCTCTCTCTCTCTCTCTCTCTCTCTCTCTCTCTCTCTCTTTTGCGAGATAGTCACTCATGGTTAGTGCCGGACGGGCGATATTTTTGAGTTGAGAGAAAGCGCTGATGAAAGCTTTGTGTTAAATTGCCTAATCAGTTGAATTCGAACTTGTGCCCGTCGATAGATTATTGATAACTAATTATCTCGGTAAATGGGAGAACGAGAGGGGCCAGTGGATCTGGGTAGGAGGGGGCTATTTTGAACGCGTTCGGTGTGATAGATTATTAACCGATAAATGTTCTGGCAAATGCGTCAGAATCAGTGCGAGTGGAACATGTGTCAAGGTTTGTATAATTAACGGGTAAGTGTTCCGGCAAACCAGGACAGCATGAGTCATTATAAACGAAACATCAGGTGTTGGTGGACTTCCTTGGAGTAAATACGCGGAGTTTAATGCTTATTTCGAATAATTCTGGTATAACAAATGGCCTACGTTAACGAGTATATAACAGTAACAGCAGTAACAATGATAGATAGTAAACCACAGTCTCCAGGATCGTCTCCCCTTCACCGTCTTTTCCTTCCCCGGAAATGTTAGGAAATGTTATCAGTGGCATTTGTGGCTTATAACAGGAAACAGATCGAGTTTGACCGCGTCGTGTTAAGTCTGTCGAAATTTCAGTAAATTCTCATCAGCTGAACATCCATGCGAAGCTTATGCTACGGAGGCACCGACGTGCGTACATCGTGTTGTTATAATTGGATGGTAATTGAACTGTTATTGCCGGCGGCAATATGAAAACATTATATAATTACGATTTAACGCGTGAAATAATGATACGGTTTTGATGGCACTCCGGTGCTTCGCGTCTTATTTCATCTGTTCTCGTTTACGCTGGATGAGTAAATGGAAAATTGGTGTCATAAATGGAATATCTATTTTAGACAAATAGGAATCTAAAAAGAAAATGGTTTGAGCCATATTGAGCATTTGACTGTTAAATATTTTGGAAGATGATCGTGAAGTTATTGAGGACATTAGAAGAATGATTGTAACTGAAGAATTTTTTTTTTTTTTTTTGCGAAGACAGAAGTTTACAATCCAGTTAAGCAAAGCAAGAAAACGATTTAGTTCAACTTGTTATGGAAGGCTTCTCTGAACAAAGATGTTATACATCATATATATATATATATATATATATATATATATATATATATATATATATATATATATATATATATATATATATATATATATATATATTTATTATATTATATATACATACATATATATGTGTATATATATATGTATGTATATATAATATAATAAATATATATATATATATATATATATATATATATATATATATATATATATATATATATATATATATATATATATATATATATATATATATATATATATATTAATTTTTTTCAGTTGATTAGGAAATACACGCTGATATACTCGCTGGGGTGATTATTTGGAGCGAATGTCGCAAACAAAATCGAAGTTTATTTTAACAAAATTGGAAACTGATTAACTTAGAATAGATTTATTACAAAGTATCAGAAGTTTATGTCCCTTAATACCCACGTTGATGGAAAGTGCTTCGTTAATCTAGATCTCATGTTACTCGGACAATGCAACCTCTTGAAATACAGATTTAATGTCTTGTGTAATAAAACCTGAGAAGACAATTGTCATGAAAAAAAGGAAGAGGGAAACAATTAATTACTTTAGAATTTAGTGCAGTATTTGATGAAAAGGTATTTCTAGCAATTTAACAGAACTAGAATAACTCTATCACTGTATTTGTTATAGTGCGAAACGTTTCTTTCAAACGGTGATGATGGCAATGTACTTGTAAGATTAAACAATGCCGGCAGGCTCATGTTCACATCAGCAGATGCTTTACAGGGTAAGAAACTGCTCCCTTGAACATAAAATTATTTTTGTTAGCTTTGGCGTGAAAACATTTATCACAACTTTTTGTGGACTTTAATTTTCGAACATTATTGCGGTGCCTGCTAATTGCCGTAAAGGTGACGCAGGCAATTAGTCGTACTTTTGTGTGATTCGGTGCATCACAACACATAAAAATGTTGGTGTTTCGAAACGAATATTCGTAGATTCACGGAAATCGCCTGGCCAAATATCAGCAAGGAAACATCTGAACGTACCTCCATACAAATCAATATCATGATGGCATTCTGTCCACTTACGATGGGATCACATGTTATTATTGACAGCCTGAGGTCCCGATTGCTTAACTTCCTTAGTTGAGGTCAATGGCAATGGCAAGTCATTTTGATATATGCCGCAACATTCCACATTTATTTTTGAAGATCGCTAACCTTCAGATTTCTTAGTTGAGTGACTTTCCTTCCTTCTGTAGCTCAACTTCAGTTTCCGTCTAAGCTTTTGTTTTTCGATGAAGATGGTAGACTTTCTCGTCTATCGGTCTTGCATTGTATATAAAAGGTGGGAATTTACACCAACCGCCTATCAAATATAAATTTGAAGGTAAAATTGTAAAGCTTAAGAATCAGGCGTCCCAAGAATTTTGGCGATAGTCTTGCGTCAATATAGTCGATGTGCATAGCCTCGGTAACCAGAAATATTTATTTATGTAATATTTTGGACAATTATGCCTTAACAAGTATGTCATTCGTTGCATTCAAACGATAAATAAGTGTTTGACGAGTAAAAGGTTTTACTGTGAAATGTCCCTGACATTTGGTATATGCCGACAAATTTAGAATACATTAACTACATGAAAGACACCTTCGTCTGATCTTGAAAGTGGAAAGTTTACTCTAGATCATATAAGTATGTCGAAGAAAATAGCCTCATTATCCACCGAATTTATTCTAATTTATTTGGAATGGTTAATCGAAAATGTCAGTATTATCATTATTCCTTGTTCTCTGTTCAGTAAGACTAATGCCATGTCATTTGGCCTGAAATATTAGGATTAACGCTTTGAGTTGATCACTTAAAACAAGTAGCCTGCAGTTATATCAGTTCGCACTAAATCAGGCCTCATTCTTATAGCAAAATTTGTTTCTTTAATGGCAACCGCTTTAGACGACTGTGAATTCACTCAAGCGTTGTTATATCAAAGAAATACGGATATCTTCCAAATAATGACAAGGATTATTGGCGAGAAAGACGCCCAGGAACATAAACACGCACACATATACAGTATATGATATTATAAATTAAAAAATGTAAGAGGACAAATTATATCATTTGTGTTACACATCAACCAGTTGGCTTCAGACTTCCACAGCAAAAGGAAGACGTTGAAACAATCAGATGGTAGGACCGTGCAAACTTTGGCAAAAAGAAATATTCCATCCTTGGAATTTCTTCAGAAAGTGTGACTACGACGGGCAGTACTGGGCTGAACTTTAACTGAAAGTAAGCTTTTTCCAGTCATCCTTAGAAATAACTGAGTAAGTTAAGTATACCTTAGTTTTCCCAGACCACTGAACTGATTAACAGCTCTCCTAGGGCTGGCCCGAAGGATTAGACTTATTTTACGTGGCTAAAAACCAATTGGTTACTTAGCAACGGGACCTACAGCCCATTGTGGAATCCGAACCACATTATAGCGAGAAATGAATTTCTATCATCAGAAATAAATTCCTCTAACCCTTCATCAGCCGGCCGGGGAATTGAACTCCGGCCCATCGAGTGACAGTCTGTAGCTCTACCGACTCACCCAACGAAGAGCTGAAATAACTGACTATTGACAAGAAGTTTCCATTGGTATTCCCGCCCCTTCTTGTCTTAACCAAATTTATTTTCTTAATGTCAGTAATATTCAAACTCATCGTTATGCCAGTGTGCTTGAAATTAGGGATTTTATTGCGAAAGTTACATTTCCTGAAATATTAAAAGATAATTGTTTCTGTTCGGCTCTGTCGCGTCTGTTTCTGCAAGATTAGCGTAACCATAAATGTATTTTTTTATATAAATTTAAGATTTATATCGTGCTAAACAGCTACACGATGGCTCCTGTTTCAAGCTTCACAATAAAACTGTATTTTGCCGGGAGCAAAATGGCTTTTGGAAAAAAAGAAATGCGCTAATGACTCTGCTAATGAATTATTAATATACATTGCAATCAAGGGAAGGGAAAATGTTTGTGTAGCATTTTTGGACCTTATTAAGGGATCAGCTTTTGTCCCGTACATCGTGTCAACAAAATGGACCGTCATGGTATATCGGGCGTGTCTCGGAAGTTGACGATTTCTAATTTTCAAATGATTTTGATTTGTGCAAAGGACGACGAGACAGGCAATCTTCCTTCTTTGTCAAATTCTTGCTTGATGGAAACGAGGAAAAAGATGGTGAAGGAGCAAGACTGGCGACCAGCCTCGAAGGAAGCGATCGACTCGGTTCTTTGAAGGCGGAAGGACGCACGTGAGCGTTAGGCGAAAACTGAAAAGGCTGTAGATCTTTAGTGCTTCTTCAGTGCCAGCAGTTAAGACAACTCAGGTTTCGAATCTGTTTATGACAATTTTGATTTATCTGGGATTCGCCCAAATTTTGCAAGCTTAGGTGAAAGATTCTCATGTCCTACGGAGAGAGGTGACGAAAAAGATGGGAAGAAAAAGTACCTTACCAGAGAGGGAAAGAATGAACATACCTAATCTCTCTCTCTCTCTCTCTCTCTCTCTCTCTCTCTCTCTCTCTCTCTCTCTCTCTGCTGGTCGAATATCTCGACAGAAAGATCTGTTTTTTGTTTGATGCTGATGTTTGCTAAGAATTCGATTACTTGAAAGAAGAGATGTGGAATTTGTTCATTATGGTTAACCTTTGTTAGAAACTCGAAAAATCATAGACGGACTATTGTGCGTTTACCGAGTTTATTAAGCGGAATTAGATGTTTTTTAAAATAAGGTAAATCAGTGCTGCAAAAACTTGAATATGTATGGAGAAAGCGTTACCGTTTGAGTATCCCGTCTATTCTCAAGTAGAAGCTGAAATATTGTGAAGTAATTCTGTTTCTTTTATTGTTTTATCTTTAAGAAAAAAAAACAGAATATTTAAGACAGAAATAGCTATTCGATGTAACGAATCCTTTATTAAAAACTAGAATATTTAGAAGAAATAACTGTAATATATATACCACGGTCATTTTTTTTCAAATGTTCCAACACTAAGACAAAAAGAGCTTTGTTTGGTTACAGAGCTTATCCTTAGGTAACAACTTGAACATTTAGGGTGAAAGAGATATTCTTTGTTCACTAAGGTTAATCTTTGTTAGAAGCTTTGTTAGACTGAAAGAACTATTGATTGTTTGAAGTGTCTTATCCGTTCGATTATTCAAGAATAACCGAGTAGAAAACGTCTCTTTCTTAATACGGATAAGCTTTGTTGAAAACTCTTATGTTTCGATTGAAAAAGCTACCATTTATTTATTTTAGCTATTCGCAAGTCAAATGGGGATATTACGATAGAATTATTATTGTATGCTAATGTTATCCTCAGTTACAAACGCAAACGTTTAAGCAGTTGTTATTTGTTTGGCGTTGTTTCCATTTGTCAGAAACTCTTTATGTGAATTGAAAGAGATGTTGTTTTTTAACTGATCTTATCTTTCATTCAAAATTAGAATTGTAAGTTTAAACTAATGTTGCACAAATTCCCGACTATTCGTTAGTCGCAAAACCAGACTTAAGAAATTTGTGCCAACTCAATATATATTTGTATGCTTGGTTGCAGAATTCACTGCAAGCTGGCATTAAGTACAGGCAATGTGTTCGTTCGAATAAAAAAAATTTCGTGGGCATTGTGGGGTCGATTACCACTGATGATATAATATCGGAAAACTACAATTCCCTGCTTGTTGGTCTTCGTAGGTCTATGAAGCGTCCGTGAACTTACGGAAGGTTTTACGAAAATGGTGCCGCTTTGAAAGAATGAACGTAGTAGTGGTTTCTGTCATGTTCCACTCAGATGTCATCCTCTTTTAAAAAAGAAATAAGAAAATTATCATGAAAGACGACTTAATTATAAATGCCACTAGTAATGTAATCGACATGACTATTTTCTGAGAAGGCAGGGAGCCAGATGCCAGGCCGGTGGGTAAAGAAAGAATTTGTAAACTATGTCTTTAAATAGGAAATTCTGTAAGGAGTTACGGGAACACAGAAACAGTCAGAGCATTCCACACAGCACTCAGATGTGTGATCCTCAGAGAGTTTAGTTCGGTGACTTTCTTTCCACCTGGTGCCAGGTGTTGTTATTATTTCTCTGCTCTCGTTATTCACGATTGTTATCTTCCATCTCTCCGTAATAACGAGTTTCAGTGGTCCTAAGCGTTTCTGTATTTTGTACTTGTCTCTGTTTTCTTCTTTTGTTGACCTAATGATCTTGTCTTCCAAGGAGCTTAACCTTGTTAATTTCCGTTCTTCTATTGTTGCATTTTATTCTACCTAAGATTAAAGAAGGCAGGCTAACCATAGTCTCATGTGCTGACGGACTTCACGCTAACCACATACTGCTAATTTCAGAGGGTGACAATCCGATTATAGTCCGGTTTTTTGGAGCTGACGGTAAATTTCCACAGCCAATATAACTGAAGCTAACTGTACTTGGCGGCATAGCGACGCGTCACTGAAGTGTTTATGCGCCTCATTTTTTGTCTTTTATTAAATGATAATGTCCAGTCGTTGATTCGTATTGCCTCGTTGGCTGCAGAATTATACAGTATAGCAATGAATGGATATCACTTCTGAGCATTTATTACGGCATTTCAGTACTTGGAAATATGTAGATAGGTGTTGTATTTATTTAAAACTGCCACAATACATCAGCCAGTCAGTTATAAGATACTGTGGATGTTTAGTCTCAGCTCCAAATAAGCAGGCTATAATGATTTATGTTTGAAATACTTGCTTGACGTTCTTTAATGCTTTAATTATAGGTTAGATTAGGGTTGCGATAGAGTTTTATGTGGATTATGTTGTTCTGTTTTGCCACGTACGAGTGATCGCCTTCCTCTTTTACCTTCGCTAATCGCAGTCATATTCGAAAATGTGGAAGCTGGCGTAGGTTGCCTTCCCCTCGGATGGAGAGAGCCCGACAGCAGCAACAACTGTCTGGTCTTGATTCGGGGAAACGCACCTATGGTTGAGCTCTTTGAGCTCTCCGTCGGGGGAGACGCAAGCCACCGTAAGACGCGTCTAAGGGGAGGAAGGAAGACGGAGGAAATATGCGATGAGGGGGAAAATTGATAAAAGCTGTTGACGGGCCTCCCGCGGCGTGATGGAGGAGGAGGAGGAGGAGGAGGAAAAAGAAGAGGGGGGTTAGGAAGAGAGGGAGGATGGTGATGGTGAGGATGGAGATGTTGGAAAAGAGGGTGTTGGTGATTGGTGATTGGGGATGGGGAGGGAGGGATTAGCCAAACTCCGGTGCAGGTAGTGGATTTTTCCCCGACTTCAGTATTTTATTCAACTTGTTGTGCGTGGAAATAATGTTTAGAAAAAATACCCGGAGTGTCTGTTTACTTATGCATATATATATATATATATATATATATATATATATATATATATATATATATATATATATATATATATAGGCCTATATACAGCATATATATATATATATATATATATATATATATATATATATATATATATATATATATATATATAATATATATATATATATATATATATATATATATATATATATATATATATATATATATATATATATATATATATATATATATATATATATATATATATATATATATTCAAGAATATCAAGCGACAAATTCGGTAAATATCCAGTCCACTATACCTTGGGAATAACTTACACCCAAGGGGAATTATAAATTTTAAGTGCTTCGTCCTTGGCAGAATTCGAACCTATGCCTGCTATAGAGACAGGGATAGACAGTGGCTTAGATCACCGAGCCATCAGGAGGTATAAGTTGATCTCGGTTCGAATCCTGGAGCTGACAAAGTACTTATCATCTTCAATTTCCCGTTTGTGTAAGTTATTCCCAAGGTATAGTGAATTGTTATATTAATATTCGTGAATATAAAAAAGTCACTCGCGTATAAGGCATGTATACATATGTAAAATGAGCATGTGTTGTATTCTCATTATTATTGTCTGAAGCGGCAGCAGCAGCAACAGTAGTAGTAGTAGTAGTAGTAGTAGTAGTAATTGGTCAGTCTTGATAAATAACTTGGTTATAATATTCTTTCCGATAATGTCGTTTGCCACAAAAAAAAAAAAAAAAAAAACAACAAAATAGCCAAAGAGAATTCGATATTTTCATAATTTATAACTCTTACTGTTTATGATTTTTGCTTAAGTTTACAATAAGCTCTTTAAAAAATCCAATTAATCTTTAATGATATGAACAATTAGTGTCAAGACAGCATAAAAAACTGTGGCTCATTGCTA
>NC_089748.1:13831350-13843850 GCF_040412425.1 Macrobrachium rosenbergii
GAACCGATGGAAAAAATCAGACGGAGGCATGAGCGCTGTTCTGTTTAAGCATTACCGTAACACCTGAAGTTCAGCGAGACAAGAAAGGTACCGCTTATGTGGGGTCACATGCTTTGGAAAACCGGGTTCTAATGATATTGCCAATGCAGCATACCTTCATTTGCATGATGTGACTTTGGAGTACTCTCTCTCTCTCTCTCTCTCTCTCTCTCTCTCTCCTATTTGTGATTCATGAGAATTCGATCAAATGTTTGGAATTGAAACGTGAATGTTATTCTCTGTTATGAATAGGGAGTACACCGTGTGACAGCGCCCTATTCTCAACTCCTTAAACTATTTGCTGCCCCGTCATTACAGCCATTTGGTTTACAAATGAGACGGTCTGTGGCCATTAGCAAGAGCTGCGTTGTTGGCTGTTTCATGGTTGGACGGTCATAAAACAAAGGTCATTGCTTGTTGTTAGTCTCTTTAAAGTATCAGTGCAGTTTTGATTACACTTCATTATAAACTCAGATAATTTTTGTTCATGTCACAGTTAATTTGTCTTGTTTTCTGGGATCGCATTGCTATTCATTAATTTTGTCATCTGGAGTACGAACACCCTTTCTGTAATTAATTTATTATGATCTTTGCTGCTCTTCTAATTACTTCTTGTTTTGTAATAATAATAATAATAATAATATAATAATATATATATATATATATATATATATATATATATATATATATATATATGTGTGTGTGTGTTGTATATATATATATACATATATATGTATGTGTGTGTATCTCAGGAATAAGTTAAAAGGACATATATATTATATATATATATATATATATATATATATATATATATATATGTATATATATATATATATATATATATTTATATATATATGTATGTATACACATATGTATATGTTTATATACTGTACATATACACACAAGTTATACACAGTACAGTATATATATTCTTGTATGCATGTGTGTATGTTTTCAGTATCCACAGTGTCGTATTAAGTTCTCGATTTCCCCCCACTTTTTGGACACGCTTAACACTGCAGTACGAGTAGGGAAGTAACACATGTTACGAAGGATAAAGATCTATTTCAGCTCTTCCGTTACGTCTGTCATATTCAGGCAAATTTTCCTAGAGGTGAAAATGATTCACACTCACCGTCGTATTGCAGTGTTTTATCAGTTAATGCTTTTTACTGTCTCACACACACACACACACACACACACACACACATATATATATATATATATATATATATGTCTATATATATATATATATATATGTCTATATATATATATATTATTTATTTTGTTGGGACTAAGTTATTGGTTTGGATTTCTTTCATTTTCTTGATATTCGTATTCTTTCTACTAGACAAATAATTCAGTGTCTGTAATTCATCCACATAATGAACCAGTCAGTAGCTAATTTGTTAAATCTAGCCTACATCTATTCAGGGCGGGAATACAAAAAGACAATCCTTTTTTGTTTTACCTCTGGTTTCGACAATATAGCCATCTACAGTATTTGCAGCAAGTCAGGAGTGGTTACCAGAAGTAGAATTCAAATGAAAAGCAATATCTCATTTCTCTCAATTGTTAGAGGTGTAAAGGTCAACGCCAGTGTTTTATTTCAGTTAATGTAACCCATTGCTATTTTTTTTTTATTTTTTTTTTGGTAAAACTTTAATTTAGTTGCGCAGCCTGATTCCCGCCAGACGTCGACTGGGGCAGGTTCCTCATACATAAATAGGCATAAACTTTCCAGATCTTACCTACCTAACCTAACTTAGGGCGACGTGCCCTGACCTGACCGGGGTGGGGGGGGAGGCGGCGCCTGGACCCCCCAAAAAGGCCGTAACCTGTCCCGGTCGGTGACTGGCGGGAATCAGCCCGCCAGCTAAAGTAAAGTTTTTTTTTTTATTTATAAAACATCTGGTGGATGGGCGGAGCCTCATGACGTCATATGTGACGTCACGAATTATTTTAGGATCCTTGTCTATGATTTTCTTGGTTCTGGCATCGGCGACTTCATTTTACTCTATAAATATCAAAACTATTGGACTTAGGTTCTAAATAATACTTGCAAAAATTAGGTAGGGTTATAAAACATACACTTGCCAACTTTCGTCTTTATCCGATACTTTGATAACAAGTTGTGCCGAAAAACCGTACTTCATCGGCTTTGAATCCCTTAGAAAGTGACGGGAATGCAGCAGAAAGTGCTAATTGATTGGTAGTTACTCTTCCAGTCTTGTGGTTCACAGGTTAATATAGTTGCCAGGTGTCCATTTCAAATAAAAGTGTGTGAATCATCAAATTTAAGTTGATATACGCTTTTTATGCATATTCTTTGTCCGTGATTGTATGAAAAACGTTACTTATAATTCTTCGATCAAATTTATAATGTGCTGAGATAGACGCGGGAAGGCCTGGATATATGGTTAACTGGCAACCGTTTCGTCCTCTGTCTCTTTCCACCTTTTCTGCTCTTCACCACTGTCATTGTTGATAATTAATTCGAAGCCTTATTTAAAGCAATTAAGGTAATAAATAATTTTATATTAATAATTGTCATAAATTATGATAAAAATTCACGCAAATGCTGATCAAAAATTGATGTTATAGGTGATTTATTGTTGCAGGCTAATCATACGTCTGACAGCTCCTGGAAAAAAAACCTGGAGCACCTGAAGGAAAACCTGATGGAACTATTAAAAACGAAAATTTCATTTGTGATGTCTGTGTTTGTATATCTGGGGGTACGAGTTTGAAACCTACCCTAGCATGTAAGTTGGGTCAAATGATGGCCACATGCATTTTGAATTACATTGCTTTGTGACTGAATGGTAGTAATTCTAATACAGTTAAACAAATCTGTTTAATTTTTTTGGATATAATAAACTGATTATAGGGTTTGCAGTGGGAGGAATTTAATGACGTCCCCAACAGAAAAGGTGGTGGTTTTCCACCCAAGCCACTGGTGACGCCCATTAAGTTCCTGAAGAAAAGGTGAACAGCAGCAGTAAAAACAAAAATTTCATTTGTTTTGTCTGTGTTTGTATGTCTGTCACGGGGTAGGGGTCTGATTTTGAGTTATAAACCTTTCTGGTGTGACATAGGGGCCGTGTGCAAAATTTTGTCAGGCTCTGTCAAGAGGTTCGGATTTCTATAGCATCTAAATATACAAATATTCACTTTTATATATATATATATATATATATATATATATATATATTATATATTGTTCTATATATTATAGAATTACTAAAGGACCTCATCAAACTGGATATGGAGTTTTTATATATATTATATATATATATCTGAATGAGGTCCTTTTTATATATATATATATATATATATATATATATATATATATATATATATATATATATGCGTTGTGTGTGTGCACTTCCTGCATATGTAGTCGTCATAATATCTTGGGTTTGTCTCCGTAGTGTTCATTTCGTTGTACGAATTGTGACGATCATTCATATTTCATTCTTTATTGCTGACCTCATTTTTTCACAAGGGATAGCGTTTGTTGTATTTGAATTGTGCATTGTTTGCCTTTGGGGATCTTATAGCTTATTCTGTCGCCTGTGCAATATTAACCTTGTTTGTTGTAACATGCACAGTCAACGTTTGCGCTTCTGTTCTGTTCTTGCCTTGCCTTCTTTCTTTTCTCCTTTCACAAACATATGCGTACATTTCACCGTGTTTATAAGCATGTGTGACCGTAGTGGTACAGCAATATATGCGATTATTTTTTCAAAATCTGCAGTTTATTATTGCCACCGATAGGTTGAAATTTTAATCTTGAATATTACGAATGCCTATTTTTTCTCTCTATTTTTACGGGAATGCCATGCATCCATATTGTCAAAAAAAAGGGGGCTGAAATTTGTAAGACCGCAACACAGTTGGTTCGTTCAGGTCCAGTCGCTCTACGAGTGGGGTGTCACAGAGAGATAAAATTCGAAATAGATCCCCTTTGAAGTGGGGACAGTCGACGGAGTCGGGAGGGAGGAAAGGGAAACCAGAAGGAAAAAACATTAAATTTATATATATATATATATATATATATATATATATATATATATATATATATATATATATATATATATATATATATGTGTGTGTGTGTATATACATATCTATCATGTGTGGCGCACTCGCACGAGAAAGAGATCTGGCGTTGTAGCTGTATTTTTTTCGTCATTGCAAAATGAATGATTGAGGACATGGGTTATTGATGCGTAGCGGAGATTGGTGTGGTGAAAGCCTTGTTCCATCCGGGGTGTTTAATGCCCCACCAATCAGCTTACGGCTGCGGGCTGTGTGAAGCGGCGGTGATCCGACGATCGCAACAACAGCGGCAGCAGGTGTTTCTCAACAGATTAATCCCGACGATGATGACCAGGATGACTGTTACTACTACTGCTATAACCACTACTACTACCGTTACTACGAGGTGACTTTGCGAACCGGTGGGGAGGGCGAAACGAGCCGGACGGCAGCTTTGGCACTTGTACAAATTTTTCCGTGGTTTATTTGTATGCTTTCTTTTTCCATGCTATACTAAAAGTTATATACAATATGTGTATTTACATGTATATATTTTATGTTTTATATATATACATACATATATATATATATATATATAAATATTGTATAATGTATGTATATGTATATTTGTGTGCGTGTGTGTTAAAGCAATAAGCCATATCCCCTCAAAGACAGTTACTTCCTTAGGTCTTAATCTACCAGTTCTCTGCCAGTGTTTTCGGGCGGGGTTCCCAGCTACATATCCTCTTTCGACATAGGTGCGATCCACCACAAACGATTAACTACCAGGGTCGTCAGTCCATCCACATTTTAGCGCAGGCACAAAGGGATTACATTGTCCGTGCATAAATAATTACGCTTTGTTCAGGAATCGACCGTCGGATCTCTCCTGGCAAGGTTACCAATCACATGATACTATAATGTATTAGTGCCTCGTTCTTATGCTTAGCTATTGCCTTAAGGATTGTCTCCGTGTAAAAATCAGATCGAAAGATCACAGCTAATCGCCATACTTGCCTACAGTTAAATAATTATTCTTATATAAAAGATATTAACATTTTAAGTATGTTTCACATCTCTTCTTTTATAACGTTTTTTCCTCTTGTGGAAGTATCTTCTGGACAGATGATCACTCAAAGAGAAAAAGGGAGAGAAAAAACGCCAGACGTTAATGAGAGAGAGAGAGAGAGAGAGAGAGAGAGAGAGAGAGAGAGAGAGAGAGAGAATAAAAAATGATCGAGGTATATAAATCACCTAATTTCCCCTCGACGGGTGATTTTATAAGTTCCCCCTCGGGGTTTTGTTTGACGCTTCATTTAGTGCTATTTGAACTGACCCTCTTGTATTTACTTTTTAAGTTCTTTTATGGGGTCGAGATGAGTTGATTATCAATGGGGTTCGGAGGCGAGTAATAGCTTCCTATGGTATTGATGACAGCACTTAATTGAATAATGGGGTCGGGAAGTGATGGTTGAGAACATCCATTTATTTTTATTCTCTATTTTTTATATTTTTTATTTATTCACTTTTTTGAAACCCGAGTTGACTGGCTGTCGACCTGAGTGGTGTTTTTTTTTTTTTCTGGCCCTTTTACCTATGCGAAAGTGTTTCTTCCTAGGTGTCATATTTATTGATTATTGCTTGTATGTGTGCATGTATGTCAAAGGGTTCACAAAAATTTACTTTAGATTCCGAAACCGGAGTCGGCAGGCCATTAGTTCTGATGGTGTTGTTATTTTTTATTCCAAAATTGTATATACTACCATTTTTATATTTAAGTAACTGAGAGCAATGAAAGATTATGATGAAAGCCAATATTATGTTAGAATATGCTGAGGCGAGAATGACTGGCTTGGTGTAAAAGTTGGTCTGAGGCCAGGGTGTGTTTAGTCTCCGTGGCTATTCAGTAGCTTTATGGATGGAGTGATGTGAGAAGTCAGAAAAAAAAAATGAACGTTAGTTCAAAGTTTTGCGATAAGATAGTGAGTCGTAACTGGAGTGTGGAGTGGTTGATGTTTTTAGTTAATACTGTGCTGATGGAGGATAGTGATTAGAAACAGCAGAAACTAGCGAGAGTCTGGAAGCGTTAAGAGAAGAGAAAGTTAAAGACTAAATGCAGGCAAGAATAAGGTTTGGACGAAGTTTCGTGAGGGCGTTATTTTTGTTTGAAGTAGAAATAATCGAGCTTACCTTATGACACTTGATTCTTTCTTTCTTATTTTATTTGTTACGCATCAAATTCATTCTGTAACACGGATGAAATGCTTAAAAGTAGTGTTTTGTTGTTTATTTTCAAAAACCTAAATATAAATTAATTTTTTCATTGCATTCTGGACTAATGAACACCATATTCTTTGGAAGATTGAATTTCAAGTCAATGGCCTCTGTGGGCTTGTTCTTATGAATAGGTTTCATCTTCTGAATACTAATAATACTGTGAATGCTAATTAGTTCAGGATTATTTGCATCAAGAATTCCATTAGTTATTCAGTAAGCTTGGGCCGAATAATAATAATAATAATAATAATAATAATAGACAAGTGTTCCTTATTATCCGTTCTTTGCTCTTCGTATTTTAAAATAGAGCGTCATGGAGTGATTAAAGGGTTAAAGCATAAATTTAGTAATCGGGCCGATTACTGTATCGTTAACCTTCTAATTGAGATATCGGGTTTTCAGCAATCACTTGAATTCTCAAAAAGGCGTTATCTGTGGCATATAGCTTCAGCCATCAGACTGTGGTATATAGCAAATAAGCCATCTTTTCCTTAACCAAATTAGTTTATAGATTAACTGAACAATCATTTAAGCCATCAAGCTGCGGTATCTTCATTGTGTTATCGACATTTCAAGTAAGGTCAGTCAGTCAGATTGGGTTCCGGTTCTTTTTTCTCAACGAATCTCATAAACGAAATCTTTCTTTTTACGCTTCAGTCTGTGGTGTTGTTCTTTAAGTAATTAGAGATATTTAAGCAAGATCAGTTATTTTTTTTTATCTTAGTTTACCAGTATCATACGTGGAGTCATGATCTGACGCCAAGTTGGAAGCCCTTAATTCGCACCTCTGCGATTTCGGTGCTGTTGTTTTGTTGACTTTTCTTTCATTGCTATTCAAAACTTCCATTATTATTATTATTATTATTATTATTATTATTATTATTATTATTATTATTATTATTATTTTTTATTATTATTATTATTGATGAAGAAATCCACAATGGTGTAAATGTAAACGTATATTAGAAATGTATATGTCGTTTGTGTATATATTTCTAATATATATTTATATTTACACCATTGTGGATTTCTTCCCTATTTTAGTGACACATGCTATTATTATTATTATTATTATTATTATTATTATTATTATTATTATTATTATTATTATTATTATTATTATTATTATTCATCGCAACCATACACTCATATCCTAAAAGGCCATTAATTTATCTTACTAGGCCAGATTCCAAAAAATGGAATGCCCGTATTTGAAATACGAGGAAAACGTAAGCCAGGGAATAAATTCATAAAAACACATAACTTTAAAGCTAAATGTATCAACAAAAGACAAAAATTTATTCTTAAGGACATTTTAAAATACCATCGCTGACTCTCGAATCTTCCACAGTTTTCCAGTGAAAGGAATAAAAAAAAAAAGACTGAAACTTCATGAGAAGGTTGACATCGTGACACCTCATCCGACCTTGAATGTTGACACTGCAAAACTGATTCTGGAGACACAGGGCCCATAGATAGCCCTGAGATAAATCATACTTGGAGAACTGGCTTTTTACAAAAAGGTTTCGGTACTGTTTCCCAAAAATATGTCTGTTGCTTTCCTCTATTCATTTGATTGTTATTTACAAAACGTTTTGGGCTACTGTTTTCGAGAAAGATTTTGTTGTTTCCATAAAGGATTTCTGCCCTTTCTAGAAAAAAAAACCATGTTCCCCAAAGTGATTCAGTTAGCATTAAGAAACAGTTTTATACGGGAATCCCCAAATAAGAATTTTTGCTTTTTCATTAGAAAAATTTAATTTTCCAGATATTTTGCACAGTTTCAAAAAAAAACTCTTTTACGTTAATAGTTCCATAAGGCTTTGCCCTGCCGTGACTAGGTTCTGTTTTTTTTTTTTACTGTTTCCTGTAGTTTTTTCTGTTCGTATAAGATTTACTGCTTTTATAAATGTTATTGTGTTGTTTTTATCTCAAATTTTTTGTAACACTTTCCACTAAGGTTTTTGTTGCTGTTTCTACAAAACAAAGATTTTTGTTTCAAGGTCCAAAAAGATTTTCTTGCTAATAACGAAAAAGTTGTCGTTGCTATTCACAAAGTTTTTGTCAGTGTTAGAAAATATTTTGCAGCAGTCCCAAACAGTTTTTGACGTCTAATATCCAGGAAGAAAAATACACATATCTATTCCAAGAGTGCTTCGTTAATGTTGACAGAAGGTGTTTTACTTTTTTCCTAAGGGAGGGCTTGGTTACCCTTTTAAAAATAATTTCCATCTTTCTCCTAAAATGTTAATTTGTTTAAAAAAAAAAAACACTCGGCGGCTGCGTATTTTAAATGTCTAGCGGTACAAGACTATTAATATCAATAAGTTTTCAATCCTTGACTTTTGGAGGTCCAGGATTCCTGTATAACTGATGAGAGAATGGAGTTTTCGGAGAGAATGCCACTTGGATTCCGGAAGCATTGCTTCCAGCTGTGACCGATTTTAGCTCGCGTGTTTCAGTGTTGTGATCTGGTGATGAAGTTTTTCATTCGTACACTTAAAGTGTGCAGTAATGATTATAATCTACCATTCTTCACTCTTTAACTGGCTGAGAAATTTTGACCACTTGTTCTGCTTCTATATTTATATGTGCTAGGACGGTTTCCTCTCAGCAAATAGGTTTATACTAAATGTAGAGATAGGCAACTCCCTAGAATGAATATGAAATTGATGTGGAAACTGTGGTTCATCCCTTCATACGTGCTAGAGACTTCAACTGTAATAATATGAGAATCTATTCAACAGGCTCAAAGAAATACATTTAATTGATCAGTACTGTTTACGAATGTTGAACGTAAACTGCACTAAAGAATTTCTGCCGTTCGTAATTTTTGGAAGCTTTTCCTATCCTTCTCCTTAGAATTTAATGCTATCTAGCTTTTCTGTCTCGAGAACGTGGCGCATCCCCCATCCCCCTTCTTCGTTACTCACCTGTCTCATGGTAACGGTCTCCCTTCATCTCTCTCTCTCTCTCTCTCTCTCTCTCTCTCTCTCTCTCTCTCTCTCTCTCTCTCTCTGAGTCCAAAGCCAAATCTCTAAGTTCATGACGCGAAGCTTGACTCACTTTTATTTCTGATAAGGCAAAACACTTCATCGTTAATCATATCTATAGAAGGAAAGACGAATGTATATCCTCTCCTAGTAAGCCTCATGGGTCGTAATTGAATAAAAAAGATTTGATAGAAAGGGAGTTTACTGAGATATTTCTGTAGACCGCAACTTTTTTCAATTTACTTTAATAACAAGTACAATTTGGTTTTTCATAATCTTTCAGTTCTGCATACAGTAATTATGTGTTTATGTAGATAACGTTTCATTGTATAGTAAGTTTATTTTTTAATTTAGTTTATTTAATGATAGTTTAGTTAAATTTCAGTTTGTATCATGATGCAAGGCAATATTTGCAATTTTGAATAGGATGGATTGGTTTGCAAATTTGCTTTGATTATCTTTTTAGTTTATTGCGATCATCACTAAATTCTCAGCTTAGATAGTAAGGAAAGGAAAATATATTGAAATTGTCTTGTTCAATCTCAGTGATAATGTTCTTTTTCCTCTCGAGTTTTAACCGCTTCAGAATTTCGGGCTAGACTGATTTAGATTTGTAGTATTTTTTCTGTTTATTGCAGCCGTTTTTGTTTAATTATTTTTTTGTTTAATTATTTTATTTGCGCACTGCATTTTTCATGCTTGTTAAGCATACCAATGGCCTTTACTGATTCAGTTATTTTCTTAAATGGTGCAGTATTCCTGTTAAGGGTTTTTCCCCATTTTGTATGTTATTTTTTTTGGCGAAATTATTCCTTTTCTAAGATTTCATGGGCGGAGTATGTGGGTGGGCAAATGAACAAGCGACTATTTTTCTTATATCATTTAGTAAGTAATGTATGCATATTTTTTTATATAATTTAGAAAGCAGTGTATGTTTATGATTATTGCAAAGTAAACAAAGTTGAATTTAATTAATTTGTTTTCCACCTATTATTCCTTTTCGCTTCTTTATATACAGTATAACTCGATTCTTTTCTGCTTTCGCAAACGAATTTTATCGTCACTTTTTTACTTGTTTTCAAATAGATAAAATATTTATCTCCCTGAATTGAAGTTAACTGTAATAAAAATCTACCATAACTTTAGTACTAAGTTTGAAATGTTATTTCCACATACTTTCCTCTATGTAAGTTTGGTTGGGAGGAAGTGAAAATTCAATCTGATATTTTGAATTAGTTTTACAGTAATACAAATTTTCTTTCCCGCTTTTTATCCCTCTTCCACAGCAGTTTGGCTCCTTCTATAATTCAGAAAGGTTCCGCTGCGGCCGTGTCTGAGCACCTGTATTTGAGAAAAAAAAATCAAGGAATCTGTTCGTGTTTGCTCTCATTTTCCAATGCAAGAGAAGGGCTGCGCCCTGTGAGATGAAGTAGACAAAAGGTAGATCCAGTCTTTAGGTTAAAAGCACCTATGCCTCCCCGTAATTCCGCATTCCAGGGGTCTGTTCCGGATGCGTTGAAATATTTTTGACTCTTGCCTCATGAACCCCCAAAGGAGATGGCCGGCAGAAGAACTCGAATAGCGTCCAAATATCCTGGGCCAAAATCTTCCCATTTCCACGATTGCAAATTTTCTGCTCTGGGAAATTCCCTGATAAATCTAAGAGCCGTTATAAAATTATGGGAATAAAGACTCTCTCTCTCTCTCTCTCTCTCTCTCTCTCTCTCTCTCTCTCTCTCTCTTTATCTTTATATTTATATATATATATATATATATATATATATATATATATATATATATATATATATATATATATATGTGTGTGTGTGTGTGTGTGTGTGTGTGTGTGTGCATGTGTATGCGCGCGCGCATGTAAACTGAACAGTCTTTTGATAGAAGATGGTTGTTGATGCTCATATTATTAAAAGAAGTCATTACGTTTCTTCAGAGCTCGTTGCTTTCCGTGAATTTATCAGTAAGTTTATCTGCGCTTATATGTATGTCTTTGTTAGTTTATTTTTTTTAATGTACTTTTTAGTTCCACCTGTATTGAATAAATCATCGTATGGTTTTGTTTTCCTATTTTGTGTGGATATTTCTTTCGCACCAGTAATGACACACGCGAACACATACACACATATATTTAAATATACTGTACTTATATGTACATGTATGTATTTATATGTATATATATAGATCTGTTTTTAATTCACTTCCCTTGATAATATTTTTTATATATCAAATGGTTTGCTTTGCTTGACTCTTGCTGGTTTTGTATTTTTATGTATCATTTCACCTGGAAGTCTTGGGATGTTATCGACTATTCCCGTCTACTGAGTAAAATCTTAAAATATCTGTTACTCAAATGTATGTTTAAATAAGAGGAAGAGATTCCTCAATTTTTTGTATTTCAATTAATTCATTTTCTCTTGAGAAAAAGAAAAGCAACGTTGTTTCCACTTTCTTTAAAAGATTCCATAGAGTGTTCAGTTTTATCCGTCCCCCTTTGGGCAATTTTTGCATTGGATAAAAGTAATGGAGAAACGTCTTTCCCTCTACTTCTCTCCTCCTTTTTTTATCACTTTCTAGTTATCTTCTTCTTCGTTAATATATTCGGATTTTTATTAGTTTATCTACGTTCTTGGGTAAATCACTTAACGCCTGAATAACTATTTTATTATCATGTTCTCATCTTAAGTAAATATTCCCTTTCATCCGCATTTTACAGTTTTTCTCGAATCCATTTCTTTTCTTGTTCGCTCTTTCATGGGTCCGCTTTTTCTCTCTTCTTTTTTTCCTCTCTCCCGTTCCCTCTCTTGTTTTCTTTTCTGTGTGTCGTTTGCTGCGATTTTTTTTTCACTCTCAGTTCCTGGCGATTTTTCTCTTAGCCTTTTCCTTTTCATCTGTTACTACATCCTCCTCACTTTTTGCTATTGGTTCTCTCTCTCTCTCTCTCTCTCTCTCTCTCTCTCTCTCTCTCTCTCTCTCTCTCAAATATTTTACGATTTTTCTTTTCCCATGGTTTCACTTTTATTCCTCCTCTATTTTTTTTCCTTTTTCCTTTTGCGAAGCTTCACCATGTCTGCTCGTCCTATAACCTTTCAAGGCCTCCTCCAGCCGCCCCCTCTCTCTCTCTCTCTCTCTCGG
>NC_089748.1:13848850-13866350 GCF_040412425.1 Macrobrachium rosenbergii
TAGAAGATATTGAAGAGGAGGATATACTAATACTGATTTAGAAGACTGATTTAGAAGAGAGGCATACTGATTTTAGAAGATGCATACTAATTGTAGAAGATAGAAGAGAGGCATACTAATTGTAGAAGACAGAAGAGAGGCATACTGATTTAGAAGATAGAAGAGAGACATATTGATTGTAGAAGACAGAAGAGAGGCATACTGATTTAGCTTTCTCAAGAAGAAGAGAGACATATTGATTGTGGCCAGATAGAAGATATAAGAGAGGCATACTAATTTAGAAGATAGAAGATTGTAGAGAAGAGAAGCATACTGATTTAGAAGATAGAAGAAGGCTGATTGTTCTCTAATTGTAGAAGAACTGATTTAGAAGATAGAGAGGCATACTAATTGTAGAAGATAGAAGAGAGCCTACTGATTGTAGAAGATATAGAAGACAGAAGAGCATACTGATTTGTAGAAGAGGACATATTGATTGTGGCAGATAGAGAGAGAGAGCTGAGTGACACTAGATAATAAGTTTTAGTTTGCCAGTAAAAGTGACGGGTGAGTATATAAGACAGGCAGTTGAGAGGTTGGAGAATGAAAAGACGCCAGGAGTTGACGGATTACATGCGAAATACTGTAGTACAGTGGTGATGTGTGATACTGAGTGACTGATTAAGGTTTGTAAGGCGTGTCTGGAAGAGGGATCGGTTCAAAGGAGTGGATAAGATGAATAATTGCTCCACTGTGTAAAGGGAGAGGTGATTGTAAAAAATGTAGGGGAGTGACATTACTGGGTAAGCCAGGGATGATGTATGCTCGGATTTTGATTAAGAAAGTAAGACAGGTGACAAAAGGATTCACAGGGAATAACATTGTGAGAGGGTGTATGTATCAAATGTTTGTTATGGTACAGTAATGTGAGAAGTTTACAAATAAAGGGAAACATTTGCAGATGACATACACGGACTAAGAAGAAACTTATTATAGAATCAGTGAAGAAGCAATGCTGAACATTTTGATGAAGTAGAGTTCATAAGTTGTGAAGAGCTATCAAAAGTTTTATGCAGCGAGTGATAGGTTTTAGAATATGTGGATGAAAAAATGAATAGTTTGGCATAAAAGCTGGCCGGAGACAAGTTAGTGTTGTGATAGACAGTAATGTAAGTGCATAGCTGTGAGATAAGAAAATTAGTTGTGAGTGAAATTTGGAATGGTTGATGTGTAGATACTATATTACTAATTGTGGATAAGGAAGAGAAAATACTGAAGCTAGTGATGAGTAATTTTAAGAGTAAATGTGAGCATCAATAAGGTTATGAGGGTAAATGGAAGCCAGGAGGGAGTGATATATAACAAGAAGAAGCGCCTTCAAGAAATGATAATACACAAGGAAGACCCCGGACTAACAGTTTCCATGGTAATTGCTCTATTAAAGATTCTGTATTTTTACTTTTATTTCTTTGTAAACTTTGTAATTATTGTTTACTACAGCTAAAGAGGACCTTAGTGAAGCTGGAAAGTTCCTGTTACACTTAAAATTTGTTTTATACAGTGGCTTTTTCTTTACCATTCAAGACTAACACGATGTTGGAAGAATGAAAGCACTTGATCTGTGTAGGTATCTGGGAGAAACGAACGTAGGAGGATGTGTGCAAAAGGATAGAAAGAGACTTGTAGCGTCTATGAAAGCAAAAGTATGTATTTTTGAAGAGATTGTTGAGCCAACTCTCCTTTATGGAAGTGAAGTGTCGATGTTAAATAGAATGAAGTAACGAAGGTTAAACCATTTTAGATGATCTACTTGTTAAAAATATTTAATTTAAGAATAACGGAATGGGTGTGAAATATGTTTATACACAGAAGTGGTTAAAGGTCACGGGAACATTGTGTGTAAGGAATTTGACTCACTGCTGATGAAATTTTTATTTAGGTCTATAAAACGGTAATGTTGTGGAACTTGTCTGTACAAATATTCATTCTCAGTTCAGCGGTGACTTCAGTTTTTGCAATTTTTTCAGGTCTACCCTTTTAGTGGAAATGGTTCTTTGTTGTTGAATATATATATATATATATATATATATATATATATATATATATATATATATATATATATATATATATATATATATATATATTTGTGAGATGTGCAGGCCCTGCACAAGAACAAAATAATGTTCAGATCTCAAGATGTTTAAATTTTGATTGTGTTTGTACTTCTATGTGTTGTATAAAGTTCAAGGTTTATTCCCAGGTCTGCTTGCTTTCTGCTTTCATATTTTCATTGATTCGGTTTCCCTTTGCGATGACTTAGAAAACAGTAATTAATCTTCCATGAAATGTTTAGTTTGGAGAGTAGTATGGCGTCCTTTCAATGTAAACAAAGGTGGTCTCTAGGACTCTAGAGCCTGAGTTTATATTTTCAGTTTAATTTTATATAACTCAGACTTCTTTGACTTAAGAACCAGTGCCATTTTAGATTTATTGTCTTAGAATTTTATCTGAGTTATCTTTCCCAGTTATCCTCATTAATTATTATGATGCTAACAAAGCCATGTATTCAGGAAGTGGTGTTGGCTCTAGGATGACCCACAGAATTATCTTAGAAACATGCATGGGTGGAAAGAAAACAGGAAAATACATGTCAGAGGGAGGTATGTATGGCCCAATAATTGCATCACGAGAATGGAGACAATACTGGGTGGAACATATTTTGTAAGGTCATTGAAGAGATACGAGGAAGATAATTTTTGGATTTGAACATCAGAAATTGAAGATGTGATTGTGCAAATGAATGGATTTACGGTTTCGAAGTGGAAATAATAATAAAGAGGTCTGGAACATGAAAAGCAGTGAGATATTATAGAATCACTCGAGAGATGCTTGTGTCACATCCAAGCCAGATTCACCGGTGAACTTTCTTATACGAGAGACATAATACGAAAACATTTATCTGTCTACTACTGTGGAGAGATTTACAAAAGGTTAGTGCCTCAACAGCTTTGGAATAATTAAAACTTTTAAAGAGGCTGGCTGAGTTCAGCATTATTTTTCAAGAAATAATAATGCAGAATGATCGAAGTTCACGTACTCTTCACAATTGATACAAATTACGCCACTGAACATCATGATTTCGTGAAGTACTCAGCAACTATCAAATTAAGTTTTACACTCTGATAATTATGATCAATTTAAAGAGTAGCCATACTGGGAATATGAGTTTTTAAGCAATTATAAGTATACCTCGTCATATGTCCTTTAGCTAAAGCACAGTAACTCCATACAACCCAAGAGCAAAGTGATCGTACTTAGCTACTGACACTGAAGTCTCTGGCTGCCAAGACCTCTGTCAAGAAGGCGGGGGTCTTGTTGGAGGATATGAGTTAGACCCTAATGTTTTTATAAAGCACTGTTGGTATCGAGTGACTTTCACTTAACAGACATAACGAAGTAAGATGGACGTCAACCTAAGTACAGTTTATGAGTAATGAGACCTTTTTGATGAACTATTTGTTTCTATGGGAGTTTGATCAAAGACTTACCATCAGAAATTTATATCTTCACTGCCGTTTTCTCATACTGAGATTTAATGTAAGGCCCGAGGGTGTACCTAAGTGATGATGTTTCGTCACTGTTCAGCCAGGTCAAAAGGCACGACCTGGGTGACTTGCAGATGGCACTTCCTGTTCAATATGATAAAGGCTAGCCTGGGAGTGCCTTCATGTAATAGCTTCACAGGTCATTTGGGCACTCATCTGTGATGCTCAGGAGTTAGACCTTAGAAGGGAGAGAGAGAGAGAGAGAGAGAGAGAGAGAGAGAGAGGAGAGAGAGAGAGAGAGAGAATGATTATGTGTAAGCCAAAATTCTGACACTGGTAAAGTGTCTAATGGGTTTGAGGAGAGTTATGAGAATTCCATTTCCCAGAAAACATTACCTAGTCATTAAGAATCGTATTCATAACAGAAAGGAGCTATGTTGACATTGAAGAGTCTTATTATTCTATCATACTATTTAACCTTCCTGTTCACTTTGATAGAAATATTTTGTTAATGTTTTTGTTTTGTTTTTGTTTTGTTTTGCACATCAAACCAAATTTAGGGATATTAAGTAAAATGCGATAGGATGTAAAATAAGAATAATCAAGGCAAAGAAAATTCAAATTGATAGTTGTTGCGGCACGTAAACTGATAATTATCATTTAATATGCATAAGTTGTGCAGAAATTTTCAAAAATTTTCTTGCACTTTAAGTAAAATTTTATCACTATCAGGAATATATATATATACAATATATATATATATATATATATATATATATATATATATATATATATATATGTATATATATGTATATGTGTGTGTGTGTATATATATATGTGTATGTATATATAGGTATATATATGTTTAGGTATATATATTTTACACACCTTTGAGAAGTTCCATGAATTAACTCATTCCCGTTATTTGGTAAGTGTTTTGTATTGCGAAAGCAGTCGATTACTTGATTTTTCTTCCTTCATCTCCCTCTTCTTCTTCTTCCTGTTTACTATATAAAAGTCAATAAAATTTGGCAACAGGATCTTGACCTCAGAGAAATGGATCCCTGAGTGTCCACAAGATTTAAAACCCTTTCAACTCTGATACACATGGGCATGGTTCTAGTAGTCAGCGGAAAAGGTTGCTTTACCTTTGAAAGTAGAACCCTTAATTTGAACCGGTCCTTTAAATAAAGTACCATTCTTAAAATGTGTCTTTTCGGCTTCCCTCGCTGACCAACAATTCCTCGAATGCTGTGCTACCCTTTAAAGCTGATTACTTTTATTTCGTTCCATTGCTCTCCCCTTTTTATAAGTAAAGTTCCCGCTTCCCTTTAATTCAGAGTAACCGCTCCCTTTAAATAGGGTAATACCATTCTAATGAATGAATGTACCCTATTCTTGCCCGCTCTTAGATCAGTTACTCTCACCTCTGAATGAAGAGAGAAAGGAGACCTCAAGTGGTCCACAAAAGGAGCTGATGGGTCGTCCCTCAGCTCTCAGCCTTCTCTGGATTTAATTCTCTCTCTCTCTCTCTCTCTCTCTCTCTCTCTCTCTCTGTAAATAACCACCATCTCTCACCCTCTTAAGCCACTCTTAATAAAATACCTTATGCCTTTATTCCCCCTCCCTTTAGATTATGGTAATTATTTCTCTCATGTAAATTTGCCATTCAAGCAAGAGTTGTAATATTTTGAGCAACAATTATCACGTAAAGGTGAAGTAATTTTCCCTTTAAGTGAAGAATAATTCTCCCGTTTTCAAGTAAGTCTTAATTAGATGAAGGTCTTTTTGTCACTGACATCAAATTCCAGATCGCCTTTAAATCATCTTGTCTTTAATCACTGTGCATGTTGAATACTTAGCACTCGCTCCCACCACCCCGGAGGGAGGTAGTGTCGTCAGTGCACCTCACGGGGTGCACTGTAGGCATTACTAAAGGTTCTTTGCAACGTCCCGTGGGCGCCGAGATGCAATCCCCTTCATTCTTTTCACTGTACCTCCATTCATATTTCTTCCATCTTGCTATCCCCCCCTCCCCTAGCAATTATTTCATAGTGCAACTGCGAGGTTATCCTCCTGTTACACCGTTCAAACCTACGTACTCTCATCTTCCTTTGCAGCGCTGAATGACCTCATAGGTCCTAGTGCTTTGCCTTTGGCCTAAACTCTGTATTCCTTCCTTCCTCGCTCTCATCACAACTGAGTCGCCCGACGATCCTGGATCAGTTCGAGATTTGTTCCAGTGATTTTACCTGCTTGAAGGTCTTGTTTATGCAGATAGATCGGATAATCATATTTTAAGAAGTACTCCTTTCAGTCAAGGCCATCATCAACGTTAGATTGAAAAAAGTGAAATTCCCACTCCGAGCATACTTCCCTTTCAAGTTTTACCGAACTTATTTCTCTTAACTTTCAACAGACACCCCTCGTAAGCATTTGTTCTTTCTTTTGTTTAACCTTTTGTTTATTACTTTATCCACATTTCGAAGAAATCTGAGACAGGAAACTGCTGTGTTGCTTCTTTCTTAAATAATACCAGTTTTTGCATGTTATTTTTACCATCATTATATATTTGTTTTAAGCAGTTTAATTCCAAGTGTTTGCAGATTATTTTTGAAATGATTTGTTGTATTTTGACGTAGTTCGACCTGTAAGAATTTTTGTACTATTGTTTAAGCCAAGTTAAATTTAGCGCCCACTGAAATAGATGAAAAATCATTTATAAATTAATATTGATAAAAAAAATCCTTTCACAAAATCACATAATCTATCAATCTATCTATCTATCTATCTATATATATATATATATATATATATATATATATATATATATATATATATATATATATATATATATATATATATATATATATATATATGCCCTGAGTAGATAGACGGATAGGGTAGTAATTCAGTTGCTTAATTGGTGACAGCTACCGCCTTTTTTAAATTATTATCTATTAGAATAGTTCATCACTTGTAGAAATTTGATCAAACGTACAACCGATACCCAGGATACACTTCCAATTTGCGGAGCCGAACTGAACTATGGAATTTGGCCTCAAGATTTGTAGAATTTTATCTTTTTGAGATTAAGGGTCTGGAAGAAGAAGAAGAAGAAGAAGAAGAAGAAGAAGAAGAAGAAGGAGCGTTCTGGAGCCCCTTTCTTTTCGAGATGAGAATAGGTATAGTTAAAAAACAAATGTTAATATTAAATACTAGACAACATTCGGCGGTTGTAACATTGTACACTGATACCTTTGAGAATATCTCCTCTAAAGAAAATCAACTATGGTTCAACAGAATTTTCTGTTTTTAACATTAAATCATATATAGTATAGCAATTTAATTGTAGGAAAGATGGAATTCTCCAGACCCAGGTGTACTAAACCAACTTAAAGTTTATCGACAAAACTTTTGATAGCAAGTCATTCAACAATTTCCCGCATACGGTTTTTATTCTTTTTTCTGAAAAATGTTTCTGTGGTGGCGGGTACGCCAGAATAACATAGGTGGCATTTTGGAATTAGTCCCTCATCACGGTCCTAATGTATTTTTAATTCTGTACCTCTGTCTATATAATTCTCAAAGTTGTTCAGTTCTTAGTTCAGCGAAGAATGAAAAGAACATGAAGAAGTGAGCAATTATCGGTACTAATTCTCCCCGAATGCGCAATTATAATAACAAAGAAGAAGCAGTCGCCAATTACTTTGGATGGTTTTCTTTCTCACTATTACCCGATTATTCACTAGGTGCGTACAAGTGTGTTGGTGCATGCTTGCTTGCTTGCACAAGCCCAACGAATCCCGTACCATTAGAGGGCTTTTTCGTGCACTCATCTTCATTGTTATGGCCTTTCAGTTTCTCAACTTTGCTCTCCCACCGACTTATTTGGTCTGATCGCCGGTAATAAGAAGATTCGGGTCCATCAGCATTTAAATGTATTGATATATAGCTGTACCTCTTCTCCTTTCAGTTGTAACCTGTCCTCAGAGGATGTTTGTTTGAATACTTTTATAGCTTTGTTACTACCACTACTGCTGCTGCTTTTACTACGAGTTCCTTTTGTAGATTATATAGTTCATTTTGTTACACTGATCTTGATGGGCAGTTGTTTTTGTAACGCTCATTTGTAGCGATATATTTTGTTCTCCGTTCTCTGTTTGAACAAGAGAATTAATATTGGAGTTATTATTTTGCTGTTGCTGATGGTAGTGTGTTATATGATGATGATGGTGGTGGCGGTGACGTCTCAGTTCTCATGGTCTGTGGCGGCGCTTGCGTCGTGATGAATCTTATTTTCCTTCGAGATCGCTGAAGAAGCCGTCGTTGTGTGGTCGCAACCTCATCGTTCGACACTTGGGGTTTCAAGGTCCCATCGCCTTCGATTTTTTTCGCTGCTGTTTTCCGCGGCGCTATTTTTAAACTCCCGCAAGGTTAAACTCCACAACCTGTTTTTAAGGCGCAATGAGGGGAGTAGGGGGGGCTGCGTTGGGAGGGGATGAGGCGCTCGACTCTGGCTCCTAATAAACGATCCTCTATGTTCTTTTCCCCGTGCGGTAACCTATACTGTTTTGTTGCTTCGACCCAAGGCAAACCAACCGACCTTAATGATCAGAACGATTGGCTGGAAGGAATATTGCGTCTGCTTGTCGACGCGCTCGCGATAGCGCAGCCTTCCGAGTGTTTATTTGGTTATTTGTTTGTTCGATTGTTCCTGCGTTCATCTTTTTGGGGGTGGATTGATTTTCCTTTCATTTACTTTCCTTTTATGAGAACACTCATCTTGGCTTTTATTTGTTGTATTTGCTTTCACATTAGTGTTTATGTACGGAGACTGTTATTGTATTTACTTTGAAAAGTTTTGTAGGTGATATCCCACGGGGTTTCCTTGCTTTTGTTCGTTTATTTATTTCTTTTGCACTCACACATTTACAGGTTTTTGTCCTTATTTTACTGTATACATGAGTGAATGTTTGCGACGCCAGTTTTACGAAGAAACCGTTACTCTGAATTTCGGTTACGGTGACAGCAGTAATTTCGTTGAAGAAAGAAGAGGGGAAGAAGCAAAGGAGAAGAAGAAGAAGCAGCAGCAGCAGCGACAGAATATAGCGGCGGGTGGGGCAATGTGAAGGGCCAGTTGTCGCCTCCACGCGACCAGCCCTCCCCATCAGTATGCCCTCCCGTCCCTCCCCACCACTTCCCTCCCCAGTCGTTCCCTTTCCCAACCATGGCCTGACACGCACAGAGGAGTCCTGCTGACGATGTACACAGCAGGAGAAGCAGGAGGGCGAGCAGGCGGCGATAGGCGAAAGGGGAAGGAACAGAGAGAGAGAGAGAGAGAGAGAGAGAGAGAGAGAGAGAGAGAGGTGAAGAAGAAGAGGGGAGGAGAACGAGAAGACGGAAGTGAGAGTTTAGGGCCACAAGGGAGAAGAGGCATTAGGGTTCCTCTCTCTCTCTCTCTCTCTCTCTCTCTCTCTCTCTCTCTCTCTCTCTCTCTCTTAGTTTATGGCACAAACACCGACACACACACAAAATTCCATAAAAAAAAAGTGATTATAGATAACGATGAGCAAGTGTATAACAATTGTGTGCTTCTAAATGTGTTCCAAAAATAAAAAAGTTGAAAAAATCCTAATAATTCAATGAAAAATAGGTTCATTTTACATTAATTAGATAGAAGGAGGTGAGAAAAAAAAACACTAACTACGTACATGTACGCGCGCACGCTCTTGCGCGTGCTCACACACACACACACACACACACACACACACACATACACAGCTAGAAGGAATAGCAGCATGTCTTGGAAGTGACACTTCAGGATGTTGAGTTGGCGAGTTGGAGCAGGGGCGTAGAGGTCCGAGATGAACGTGATGCAGTGGAGATGTTGAGAAAGAAGTGTAAAAGTGGATGGGATGCCAGAAAGAATAAGGAGATAGAAAGAGAAAGACTATAATGATGGATAGGAAAGTTGTCGCAAAGGGGGTCGTGTGTACCAAGTTGATTCTTTGTGCATTTGGGAAAGAAAGAGCAGAAACATTAATGACAATGAATGGTAAATTAGTTATCAGTGAACAGAAGAGAAGACTGATTACAAGCCAGCAATCGAAAAGCCATTCGCTGACTTATAAATTGGTTACACCAAAAGTCAGCGATAAGGCAATCTCAAGTAACATCACAGACATGCCGTTGTTAGTTGTGATTAAAAGAGGACTTTAATCTGTGTTTTTTTCGTTTTCTCACTGGTTCGCCTCAGATTTTCTTTTTGTCTTTTTTATGAATAAATGAAATAAAACGATACCGACTTAACATCTGGTATTCAATTTGAGAGAGAGAGAGAGAGAGTTTTTAAGCCTTTTTCCTTAAGTTACTGATTTGCCCGAAATTTTTTCTGTCGCGTCTCCGCACAAGAAAATTTAACCAGTTGATCCTTTTGTATGTCTCTTACTGAGAGAGAGAGAGAGAGAGAGAGAGAGAGAGAGAGAGAGAGAGCCGTAAAGGGAGAGAGATTGATGAACAATCGCGAGGACTACGGGAATAAGGTCGGATAACAAAGGAGGAGGCATAGGAAAGGGGAAGGGGGGAAGGGGAAGGAGAAGGAGAGGAGAAAAAGGCGTCGAGATCCAAGCAAAAAGAAGACGGGGCTGAGGAGGGTCTCCGCCTCCGCCGCCGCCGCCGCCGCCGCCGCCGCCGCCGCCGTCGCTGACGACGATGCCGCCTGCGATGGCCCCAATCTCTTGAAGCATGCGGAATGCGAACCGAGGTCCGAATGGAGTCGACGGGACGGGAGAGGCGGTCCTTGGGGGGACTGGGCCGTGGGTCGGATGATTTCGTAAATGGGTGTTGGATGGAGACGATGATAATGATGGCAGGAGGGAGACGGAGGATAACGTTGATGGTAGGCGGAGGATGAGATATTGAAGAGGAAGAAGGGGAGGGAAACGGGAGAAGGCATTTGAAGAAAACGCGGAATACGTTTGAAAATGATAACGATGATGATGACATTGAAAATGCCGACAGTGACTGGCAGAAAAATTCACGAATAAAAGAACGAGTCAAGTGAAGCAAAAATATAAGTTAGTAATGTCTCGTGCTGTTAATGCCGTAACGGAAACCGAGACAAATGGCAGAAGAACTATTACTTAAGATGTATGTGAGAGAGAGAGAGAGAGAGAGAGAGAGAGAGAGAGAGAGAGAGTTATTTAGTATCAGATGGTAATGTGCTTGCGGGGGATTTAAAAATGGGAGGTGTGGGACAGTATGCGTTGATAATGATGAGCAGCCAAGGACATCATGTGCGTGTTTGGAGAGATAGAGAGAGAGAGTGAGTTAAAAAGCCGTATTGCACTTTCTTGTCCTTTTTAATCATACCTGATGGTATGCTTCGCAGGGCCTCTTTTGAGAGGATGAGTGGCGCAAAGGTTTTGTAGGACCAAGGCGAAATTTATGACTCGCCTTCCAGTATTACTCAGTAGGCACAGTGATTTAATGCTATCGGCCTCTTCTACCACCTTTAGATTAAAACAGTTTCTTTTTTGTTCGTTTTTCTTTTCTTCTCGCGTGCGGTCGACGGTAATGCGTCAGCGCATCTCATTTTGGTGGTAAATTTAGTTTCTTGCTCGTACGTTGGGTCTTTTGGGTTAAATATTTTTGGCTTGTTTGCTTCATGCGTGTATAATTCTCTTCTGGATTTCGTCACGTTTCCCCTTACTAACACTTGTTCGCAGAATTTCATTGGAAATAAAGCTCCGTGTTTATGCACACGCCCCTCATTCTTATTTTAGTACGTGTAAGTGGTCAAGGTAAAAATGAGTAAGTTCATTCAAAACGGTTTGTTATAGTGTTTCCAGTTTTTGGGGACCCTCGCGAAACATAACCTTCTTGGGTATTTATGTTTGGTAAATGCCAGTTTATTGTTTGGCTCCATTTCTTTGTTTGTTCGTTCGTCATTCCTGAGATTATTGTATATATATGCTTGACTGTGAAATGGTTTCTACGTCTTGCATCCGGGATACGCATGCTAATGTTTTGTTTGGTCAGCTTTTATGTGGCACTCTGACAGTCGTTTTTAGACTTGCTTTGTTTTTGTTTTTTTTTTTTTATTTCGGGTTTGCAGCGTACGTATTTGTGAGTGTCGAGGAATGCGAAAGATGGAAGGCGGGAGTGTAAAGTAAAGTTGGTTGGTTGGTGGTGTTGGTGTCGGTTCTGGAGGCCAGATGCCCTTGAGTGTCGATTAGTGGAAACTGGCGTGTTATGTCGCAACGGCCCCTCCTGGTCGGCGGGGAGGCTGAATGGTAAAGGCGCCCCTCTCATGTTACCCGCCAGAACCCTGCTACAAGCCCTGCCATCGACTCCCCTCCCCTAACCTCCTCCGAAACCTCCACCACCCCCATCCCTCCTCCGATGGTCCCCTGCCACGCAAACACGCTCGGTCTTCCGAAGGGAGAGTAGTGAGGTGTGCACGTACCCCTCCCCTTCTGCCACATCCTCTACCCCCCACGACCTCCTACTTCACTCCCCAAGATAGCCTCTGGTTCGTCGCTGTCTTGGTTATCGAGAGAGAGAGAGAGAGAGAGAGAGAGAGAGAGAGAGAGAGAGAGTGTGTTCTTAGTCCAGTAGCTATTAATCTTGTTTGTTTGTGAAGAAGGCACGTATTTATTATCCTGACGAAATGTTTTTCGGCTATATATTTTTTAGATCAGTAGTAACGCCAACAAATTCTACCAATCATTGACTAATAAATAAAGGGAAATGTTCTTTGATGCAGGCTGTTCATCCCCAGATTTCGAAAGGAGAGTTTTTTATATAATTTTTGTCAAGCAGATCGATTGCTTAGTAAATGAAAAACGGAACTCCAGATTTTCTGTGACACGATTTCGACTGCAGGCTCTGGTCACTCTGTGGGAGATGTTTATCCATATATGTTCGCTACTGAAAACAAAATGAACATAAAATGACTCCCTCATTATCTTATTAAAGTGTATAAACTATACGCGTGTTATTCTAGTTTTAACGTTTTGATTATGGTAGATGAATTTTTTCCTCACTTGTCTGGCAAAAAGTTAGAAAAACTATCTGTCTGTCTGTCTGTCTCTCTGCCAAAGGTGAATGTGCGTTGCCAATGAAGAGAATTTGACCGACGATGCTCCTCCTGTCCTCATCCCGTTTTTTATGACCTTGCCTTTAACCAATCCAGGGGTATGACCTTCCCCTTCTTTTGTGAAGGGGGTTTAAGGGTACCAATCATCCTTATAGTAATAACAGTTCACATGATTCCACCTCAGCAGCAAATGAAGCGGGATCTTGACGCCGGACGAACCCGTCCCTTCAAATTCTTCATCTTTCGTGGCGTGTCCGAAAGCTTTTCTTATCTCGCGATAGCTATATTTATCAGCTTATCTTGTTTGCCTCTCTGTTTGCCATCTTTATCTTTTGCACTATGTTTGGTATCTTGACTCTAGTGAGTGCACCTTTTTTAGAACTTATGTCGACATTATTTATTACTGATACTTCTGAGCCTACTTTTAATATTCCACAGGCTTTTAGTTAAACACAAATCACCTTTGAGATCATATGAAATGATCTCCCGAACTTTGCTGAAAGCCACAGGGCTTTTATTTACGGCTTTGATTAGAAATCAGAACTGAGATCGCGTTCAGTATTTTATTGCAGTGATGGGAAATTTGTTTTACGCAAGGCTACATATGGAGAGAAATCTAATAGGTTATTTACCTTCATAAAAAGAAAAAATTAAAAGATAAAAATTCCTGGCATAATCTGCGAACTAGCAAGACAAGTGTGATGTTAGAATAGTTGACTCCCAGCTAACATGTGGCTAGCATGGTAGGCATGGCGAATATGGTTATAAATGTTACTGGAAAGATTATATTTAGGCAGCTACGCTGTCTAGCCTGCGTTTTTTGGGGTACCACTGGTTTGAGTTTCCGAGAAAACCATTAAAATTTTTCAGGTTCATAAAACATGCATTGCTTTTCTTCAGTGAAGCCTGCAGCATCGCAGTTGATATAGAAAATGGCAACTTGATCCAAGATGTCTTTGAATCAAATTCTCAATAAAGAAGCGACCTAAATTTTTGTAGTGGGGTTTCAGTTGGCATAGGTACTGCCGATCCAGATCAGCCAATTTAAGTAACGATGAGTAGGGCCAGTTTTAGGACGAATAAGCACCGAGAAACGCTGTCAGCTAATACACCCCCTGAACATCCCTGTGACTGCGTTTTGGCTGGTAACTCCATTTTAAAAATGCTAGTTAAAAACCAAAAAGGTAAAGACTTCTGAAGCCCTTCTCTCTCTCTCTCTCTCTCTCTCTCTCTCTCTCTCTCTCTCTCTCTCTCTCTTACTATACGCCTTTTTCTGCTTCGGAGGGAATGGCGTTAGAGGGATGCAGCCTACTGGTTTCTTGACAAGTTTGCAGGGATGAGGTTACTAGCCACATACCCTTCTCTTGACTCGCAGTTTCCACTAGTAGCCATTTACAGCGGGGTCGACTGGTGACTTTAGGGCGGGCCAATCCCCTGACCTTAATCTTGCGAATGCATGTTTAGTAAGTGATTAGGGGAATTACCCCAGAGCAGAGACTTAATTCTAAAGATGCACCAGGCACTTCATTCAGTAGAAGAATTACTGCAAGATGTTTCATTAATAGAAGTGCAGAGGAAAATTGTTTGAGCGAGAAGTCTTCCGGAGGAAATGTATAAAATGGAATATGAAATAACGAAAAATTTTGCTACAAGCAATATTCAGCATAAAATTTTAAGGAGTAGAAAAAACATTTTTTTTATGTAAGCACACGTGTGTGCGTGTGTGTGTGTGTGTTTTTTTTTTTTTTTTTTTTTACGAATATTACACCATTATGACCATTTGCTTAACAAACTTTACTAAATCTGAGTGATAATATGCGAGATGTTCCCGATGAAAGCTTTGCATGGACAATGCTAGAGCGATATTTATTGAGAATTATTAACCAAGTGTTAACAATTGACAGATTGACTTTATGTTCTTATGGCCAAGGAAACGGAAATTTCCCCGAAGAGTCAAGCTGCATGAACAGGGGCAGGGAAAGTAGCCTACAGTTAATTGGGTACCTTGAACGACATTTTTTTTTACTCTACAGCGTTGTTCCCCGTCAATAGTTGCGTCAGTTAAGACCAGAAAACAGAGCTTGTTTATTCGCACATTTTTCATTTGACGTATAAGATACTAAGCAGATAGTGAAATGTCAATGAGGAAAGCGTGCAATATAGGGGAAAATACTTATCACTGAACACAGGAAAGTAGCCTTTCGGGTACTGAACGAAAACTCACGAACGTATAGCCTGCACCACGAAAGAGTATGAACATATTTTGCGACCGTTTAAAGAGGAATCTTTAAAGATTCCTGTTTGCCTTTAAAGAAAGATTAAACACCGTTCCTTTTAACAACGTCTCTGCTTTACTGAAGTTGATATGATAGTCGAACTACATTGCAAATAAAGTATTTGAGATTTAAAAGTCCTACAGCAATATGTTTTTCTTACCTAGTCTGCAACAGTAGAAATTTCCTGCCTATGTATCAAATTCTCATCCCACGTACATATGTAGCCAGTTACGTTTTTAAGAGAGGTTTTCACCAACTCCTTTGATCATATTACTAAAACATACAGTCCTAAAAAACTTTTATCATGCTTTAATTTAAAGATAGTCCAAATTGAATTTCTGTTTCTTGTAACTAAAGGGTCATCTACAAAACGTCTGAGAGTACTCGAGTATTACTGTATAAACACAGTTCATCCCATCAGTGATAAATTAGAACCTGTAAATACGTTAATCCCTCAAAACACATCTGAAGACACAGGTAATTTAGCTTTCTCATAATTATTGGTGGACAAATTGGCTCAGGAAGAATTATGTCAAAGCAGGATGAAATAGGGCTTCTTTCTCTACTGTGAACTTGATAGATGGAGCCAAGTTGTTTAGATTAGTTAAACATCGTGAAGATTTTCTTGAGCTGACCAGATGAAAAAGGGACAATCTGGGTATCTCTCTCTCTCTCTCTCTCTCTCTCTCTCTCTCTCTCTCTCTCTCTCTCTCTCTCTAAAAAAAAAAAAACCCATTGCAGGTATAGTTAAAAATGGAGATAAAGGACTACTAATAACTATATCCAACCTTATTTTCCATAAAGCTTTCCATTAAAATGTACAAATAATCTTTTTGACTGGATCTTGTGCTCTAGGAAATATTGGCACCTAAAGGGAAAAGTTCAGTCGTATAATTCTTAACAAGTAGGTTTTCACAACATACCTTACTGATAGCAAGACCACTTAGAAATATTAACATAGTCCCTGGTACTACATTAGAAGCCGTAGCTAAGGGCGTATCGCCATACATTTATTGTGCGACCATTCTGTAATTCGTCGTCGATATGAGGGGTGTAATTCACGAATAAGACACTTTACCTTGATTTTAATTTTGACTGTCTAGAAATTCTGCCTGCTGTAATCCTGTGACAGTTCATTGTAAATTGTTGAATAGGTTTATATATATATATATATATATATATATATATATATATATATATATATATATATATATATATATATATATATATATATATGTATATAATGTATGTTATTTAAACAATAGACAGTTTCTCATACAGGGAATGGTTTTAGATAAAAACTAGATGCCCTCACTACTGCATATATATATACTACTTTGCGAATGAAAACACACTATATTATATATATATATATATATATATATATATATATATATATATATATATATATATATATATATATATATATATATATATATATATATAATGTTGTGTGTGATTTATCATATGCAAATTATTCCACTTCATTCACCTAAAAATGCGGTATTTTTCCACTTCTCTGTTTTTCGTTGGTTAACTTAAACTTTCATTAAAAGCTATGTTTTGTCGCCGCAGGCAGTCGTACGTAAAGATTATAACTGATTGGTTATTCGATCGGGAAATTAAGGTGAACCGAGGATGTTCGATAAAAAGAAAACTCCGCCGAAGGGAGATTATTTAATAGAATTACAAACGGGAATATATTCAGCGGACGACAGTCTTTTGTTAGAACACGACGAAAAAGAAAAGTATTATTTTCTTATCGATAAGATAAACATTGCATAGAAGACTCTTTCTGGGCAAAGTAGTCTAATATAGGTCGCGCACTCAAGCACAGGATCGAATACTGTTATTTTGAAAATGCATTGGAAAGGAAGCAAAGGAAAGGAATAAAGTTGAAAAAATCTTCACGAATTAGGCAAGTAAGCTAGATTGATGATTACACTAAAATGCACTATACGGCAGATTTAACTGTGATAAAGATCAGAAAATGAATTGAGCAAATGGAGGAAAGACGGACAGGATTAAAAATGGAAGGTAAATAAATAAAAGATTCAATGTAATTCTGGCCGATTTCCCCATTTCTTGAAACTGTCGTATTGGGATTTAAAATGTTCTTATTTCGCAGGAAAAAACGTATGCAAACAAATGGCGTAGAAGTCAGGAAATAGGAGGGAAAGAAGTATCGTTGGGAAGGGAAGATTTAGAAGGAAAAATGAAGACTAGGAGGGGAGAGCCATGGAAATATGGGAGAGAGGGAGCAGAGAGAAGTAGAAAAATCATTGGGATATGGAGGCAAACCGAATGAACAGTGAAAGTAGGAATGGTAGAGTTAAGATTATTATTATAATAATGAAGGTTGCAGTCATTATTTCTCTCTCTCTCTCTCTCTCTCTCTCTCTCTCTCTCTCTCTCTCTCTCTCTCTCAATTCATCATAAAAACTATTTAATCCCCAGTCACACATTTATGAAATTAGGACAGTTCTTACTGGCTGTTCTCTGAACAAGAGCAGTACGTGCTTGCGCTGCTCTTGTTAATTTGGGTTTGTCCCAGAGATGAACCCTCGAGGGGCAGTCAGAGTGTAAATGATCATGAA
>NC_089748.1:13868850-13918850 GCF_040412425.1 Macrobrachium rosenbergii
TTTCGCTTTTTTGTTTAATATATTTTTCTTTCCATTCAGTTTGATATTGGAATATTTTTCCTCTGAATCCTTATAACTATGTTTATTAATTTGGTGATATTAACAACGAAAACTATTGATAATGTTACTACTGCATGTGGCGTAAGGTTAAACGAATATTATATATTTTTCATAGAAGTTACATCGTCACATCTTTGAACATTCAACATCCGTGTGGGGCGTGAAAAATGTAGCTGGCAACTCCGGGATCATGAGCGGTCAGCTGACAACTCTATTACGAATCTCACATTTTATGCTGAAGCTGAACACTGGGCTCCTGGTGATGAGTGTTCCCTTGCACTCATTGCTGCGGACATCGAGTTTTTGCGTTGGTAAAGGCATACATTTAATAAAGGGGTTTCTGAACCTTATATTTAAAAGAGACGGACGAAAGAATAAAAAAAGAGGAGAAGAAGAAAGACGAAGTTGAGACGGAGGAGGAGTCAGAGAAAGACGGACCTAAACGACGGCAGAGGCGGCGAATTTATTATTACATGAGTGTTTGTTCGTCCGTCCGCCCGTTCTTGTTTGTTTTGAGGGTGTGGTGTGCACTTTGGGTGGTTGTCTGTTAGGGGTAGGGGTAGGGGTGGGTGAAGGGGAGTGGGGCAGGGAAGAGTGGGATGATCAAGTAAAGAGGTCGGGGCGGGGAATCTGTAGGTTTGGTAGGGGAAGGGCCGTGCATGATTCAAATCCCTATTTTACTGCATATTCTCACCCTCCTGTGTGCTTTCATTGCAATTTCTCTTCCCTTTATCGCATATTATCTTGGTCTCGTTTTCATCCGGGTTTTGGTGTCGTAGTAGCATTCTGGGATTAGCAGTAATACTTTATATTACAATTAATGCGAATTTTAGCTTCCTTTTCTGTTGTTGGTATCCGCTTTCATAGTGTACAGCAAGACTCATATCGCGAAGGCTTTTATTTTGTATCTAATTACTATAAAACAAATAAACTGATATTGGTTTTCGTATCTACGCTTTATGTCAGCTTTAAGTGGACACTAGCGTGTAAAGTTTTGTTTATCTTAAAATGTTTTATTTTTAATTTTACGCTATATGTTTGTGATGTAATTCATAGTACTTTTAATTTCTAGTTGTAGTAGTCTAATTTTAGCTCCACTGTGTAACCTTGCTATTATCATGTATGCCATTAGAATCGTTGAATTTAGAACCCAAATTCTATTGCCCTATTTGTAGAACAAATAAGATGTCATCAGACTGGAAACGTCCTTGACATATAACAAAGAGACCCAGTTTAATTTATGGGCATAAATCCTGATATAGTCATTCTGTTTCGGATGCTAAGACTTGGTATTTAAGGACAAAGCTTTGAAATGACTCTTTGTGATTAAATGTACAATCAGCGCATAATGAAAGCAGCTGTAAGAGAAGAATCTGATCATTGCTGATGACTTCATTAATGAACAAGCAAGCATGAAGGGATAATAACATTCCGTCTGGGATGTCCCTCAATGTCTACTAAAAGGAGAAAGTGGCCATAATACACCGAGTCACCCCGTGGCGAGGACAATGACTGGGAAAGTTAGTGAGGACGATGACCTGATTTGAAGTAGAGGGTACATCAGATGTATGTCTCGCGGGAGCTGATTCGACCGAGTTGAGTACAAGACTATCTGTGATGTTGCTAGGTCGCTTACCGTAGTTCTCTGTCTCTGTTGTTAATGTTCTCATTATTATTCACCTTTTTTCGCCTTCCTCCGCTTTTCTTAATACCATTTTAGGAATTGCTTCTCGTTTTCTTTGTTTTTTTCATGTTTGTAGGCTCTTCAGTCTGTCGTGATATTAAAATTTTGTGTTTAGTCACTCATACTTCCCATGACATTTTCTTCATATTATTATTATTATTATTATTATTATTATTATTATTATTATTATTATTATTATTATTTGTGATGAGTTCACATAATAGTGCATTATCATTATGCTATTCGTTATCTTTTCTTTAACCTAGTTATGTTCATTCAAAAACGAATTGCATTATACCACTCATACTTCAGAAATTCTAATAAACTATGATTTCAGAGTTTATCACTTGAGACTAAATTTTGGTAGTTTCACCTTTGGAAGTTGATAGGACAGGTAACCTAGATCTGGCTTGATCAAAACAAGGAAGAAAAGTGGGAAGAAGAAGGTTGGGGTCTTTCTGGAAGGAGGCTATAGATTCGCCTCTTGAAGGTGGAAGGTTATGGGAGTGAAAGAAAACGCAGAGGGGAAATTAGGATTTTAGACACACATGAGCGTATTGCTTAGTGCCTCCTTATTCGTTTCGCGTTTCCTTTCCCATTTAGCTTTTAGCTTGGTAATACCCACTATCGGCCTCTGTCAGTATGTACAATACATCCATACAAGTGCATTTATATGCACTTATACGGACATTTGTGCACATGTTCATTTTTGTTTTTATATTTGGCTGTAAAAATCGCCTTTTATTCTCCTTCGACATGTGTGTCACATTTACTATTTATTGCCTAGGTAACGCTTTCTGTTCAGCATAGCATTGCCTGCGTGTTGTCCTTTTTAACTATTGTTGCCTTAACTGATAAAATTGTAAATTTTGGATATGTTTGCTTTTGATTACAAAATTGGCTATGACAGCTTTAAGTCTGTATTCCGCTGCCTGAAGTATGTCATAGAAATAGTCGGTCGCCTTGTGAGAAACCTGTAGTCGTGTTCGATAAAAGGGAAAAGGGCATGTGTGTATGCGTGGAGTGTGTGCAGAAGAGAGAGGAGAGAAAGGGCGGGGTGGGGGGGGGAGGGCGCTACTGTGGTGCCGGGGATATTGTCCAGGCTCAAAACACTCCATCAAAAGGGTGGAGCAGTTACTGAGGGTAGGGGATGGTTCCCATTTCCCCTCCTGGTATGTGCAGTCATTGAAAAGAATAATTGAGAAGGGGCGATTTGCCCCCCTGAACTAGATTTTAGTTGAACATTGGTGCTGTTCGCGTTTATTCTGTCTACATATGCATTTGCATTCATGCGCTCAAGTGTTGCCTCATGCACACGTAAACACCCTCGCAGCAACTTCGATATAAGCAGGCAATACGGGGGAAACTAACTAGGGTCAAGGATCTCGCATATGGCATGTTAGTCTGCCCTTTTAATTTTTTTCCATGCTCAGGTACTACATTTCCTACTTTTCTAACCCTTCTCAGGTTTTCCACTGGTTCCGTGTTGTTCAGCCTCTTGAAAGTAATAGGTTATTATCACAATTGATATCGTACAGAGGCTATTTATTTTAATGTTTTGATCAGATAATACCCCGTTGTTTTTCAATAGTACTTTGATAGATTGATTGATTGATTTCAGGTTCTCTGACACTGATATCATTTATTGAGAATGACGAAATTTATATAAGACACTAGACGCATTAACAAGATTAATGAAAAAAAAAACACATCTGCAGCTTTGCAGAAGACCTGCTTCTGATACAAGTCTAAAAATGTCACTGGCGTCATAAACAACTTCTTCCCCTAAGAGGACTTTGCTAGAATGCACCGGCCATTCTCGTCTCGGGTCTCCGAGAGAAAGGTACTCCCAAGGTCCCTAGGATTGGGGCATTCAGTCAGCAAATGTCTGAATGTCAAAGGGACCAAAAGGGACCAGGCAGTCATCACAGTATGGTTGATTTCCATTTACTACTGAAAACTTGTGTGTGAGGCGGTATGCCCTCTCCTTAGACGGCAGAGTGCAGTTTTCCATTTCCCGGGCGTTTTACTATACTTCCGAGGAAATATGGCACTTGTAATTTCTTTCATTTTGTTTTCCTCAAGTGTACTCTAGCGTTCCTGACATATACCCCGAACAAGTGATCTGATACCTGGTACGAAGTAGTCGCATAGAAGCTTGTATTTCCTTGGAAGCAAATCAGCTACCGCGTCTTTAGCTACCAGAATCCTACTTGTGCTGGAACCCAACAAATTTTACTTGTATTCCTCTGCAATCAATTAAAAAATCCACTACTGATTCTTTAAAACCTTTAATAGTTTGGGTGACCAAATAGCGACCTAAATATGCTTTTTGGTTGACGTTTGGGCTTATCTACTGAGCATGCCATTCTTCTTGACTGGATTAAATGAAACCCTTTGTAGCTAACAGATAACCTGATTCATGTAAACTTCCCAAACTGAATTTACTTAGCACCATCGTAAGGTCACCGCCCTTAGCTTGTGCTGCAGATATGACGTTTAACATTTTTCTCGACAGCGAATCGTCTTGTCGTTTCAGCTCTCTCCCGATATCACGACGTGGTGAACATGTGGCATCATAACCTCATATATTCCGAGATGTGGAAGCGTCTACGGTTTGATGCATTTCAGAAACCTTTTTTCCCCTAGGAGTGGGTCATTCATACACTTGTCTTACAATGGCCCAGGTTGACCCAGGCAGCCATGCATATCTCGAGCCCTTCATCATTCACAGCTCCTCATGTAGGTTTCGGATTACCTCTTTGAATCAAGATTAAGTCTGCTATTCGTGAATTTGAACACTTGTAACGTGATTGTAATTAGTAATTTTCAAATGACAGTATGGGTTTTTCTTTACATAACTCCTGCTGCCACTATAATTTATTATGGTTTATCATCTGTCTTTCTATCAGTGTGTCTGTCTTTCTGTCATGTTGAAAAAATATCCAGTGTTACTGTCGCACTTCTAGCGAACGACTTCTCCAGCACTCAACTCTTCTTTTAGCAATGTTTACAACTTGATTTCAACAACTCCGGCATTTGTCTCCGGTTGATATTGCCTGTTTGAGTCCTCCTAAGACTTCGGTCAAAGGTTTGTGAAATGATTGGTGACCTTAGTCCTCCCCAAAGGTCAGTAGAAAGTTGTCTTTTCGCTATGGTCGGGTGTTGTTGCCCTTTTGGTTCATTAGCCATAGAATTGGCGTATTATAATAAATGATTTTTCATGACTGTGTTATATTTTCATTGTCTTTTGATGAGATGTTCTTGATAATGCCTTTAATAAAAGATGAAATTTGTCAACGAAAGAAACAAAATGTGCCTCATAATAGATGTTGACTCTAATTTTTTAATATATGTGTATTAGTCTACCTTTATCCATTTGTTACTCCCATAGGAATTTTATCTTACTGCTGTAGGTTGTTAGTTGAGATATGTTCGTAGAATTGTTTTTTCCAACAAATAAACGTGGAAGTTGGGACGGCGGTATGTATTATCAACTCAGTGATGCAACCAATCAATCATTTCTGTATTTTCATCGCTCTGTTTCGTTTACGGCAGCGACGACCGACGGTGCTTTGAGTTTTGTTTCATGCTGTGGGAGGTTGCTAAGGAAGTTCATTAGCGTGAATCGTAAAGATAATGAAATAATACTTCCTTCACTGCTCTTCGTTATGTATTTATTTTATTGGTATTACTCTTCGTGTGCTGCTTGTAACTTTGTTAAAGTAGTTTTTGCTACTATTATGATTAATATTGTTGTTAGGGTTACAATAGTTGGTAACACTGAAATCTGTCTGTTAGTAGTAACGTGGTAACGCTGCCACTGCAATCATTTTAATCGGAATCTACTTTTGTTTATAATTACTATTGTTATTTAAAAAGTGACCGTACGTGTAGTGACTGTATTAATAGTGGTATATTTGGTACATTAATTTCCATTTTTGATCATTTGAAACGATTCGCCCATATTTATGAAGAACCCTGTTATTTTTAGCATTGTTTAAAAATAAAAATGTTCCGGCTGTGATTTTATCGCCGTTCAAAGCTGCTTTTTTATACGCCTATTCGTCCACCAATATTTTAAACCTCTTATTTTAGTCCTCTGCCTAAACTTTCACTTTTTCTATTCGCATTTTCTGTTTTTATTTTTTCCTCATTTAGATGTTGCGCGAATTTTATTCTCTCCGTTTTTATTTCAGCTCACTTTCTAGTTTTGGTACGTGTGTTCGTTTTCTCTCTCTCTCTCTCTCTCTCTCTCTCTCTCTCTCTCTCTCTCTCTCTCTCTCTCTCTCTCTCTCCTTTTAGAATTAAAAAAATATATATTTTTGGGTGATCGTTAGGCGTCTGACAGATGCATCTGTTATCATCTGATATGTTATATTTCCTTTGTGGGTAAAATTCATCGATTCTTATTGGAACAATTAAAGGTCTAATGGAAGAATAGATATCATGCTTCTTCAATAAAATACTCTGTGTCAGCACAGCGGGCCTAGAAATGAAGTATTTCTGGACATTCAGAAGTGTTGTCAAAAACAAAAGTCTGGAATTTAGTGTGGCTATTTGCCAAAAATATAGTTTTGTAGTAGAGTTAGGTATTGAAATGAATTTAAACAGTTTTATATTGTTTATCACATATTTTATAATGTTATCATATGCTCGACATCCTTGCATCGATCTTGTCTTTTTCTACAGGTACGATTTTTCTGTAGCCCTCGTGAATCGAGGTTCAACCCCCGCAACACCCGTCAGACTTTGAATTCTTATATGCAGTATATTAAACATGACAGATCCTAAATCTTGTGATTAACTCCAGTTTCTTCTACTGAGCCTAAAGACACTGACTTCCCTGCCAAGTTTAAGCTCACTGCATTCCATTCATTTGTTTTAAACTGGAGGCAGTTTAAAACAGTTTAGCCAAATGATCATAATATCGCTGGCCGATAGATAAAAAACAAAAAAGTAAATCAAGAACACAGCAAAAAAAAAAAAAAAAAATTAACATCTGACTTGAAAGATGGGATCAGGTTTTGCCTTAGAAAGAAGTATAAGAATACTTCTTTCTAAGACAAAACCTGATCCCATCTTTCAAGTCAGATGTTAATTTTTTTTTTTTTCTGTGTTCTTGAATTTGCTTTTTTGTTATTTATCTATCGGCCTGCGATATTATTATCATTTGGCTAAACTGTCCAGTTTAAAACAAATGAATGGAATGTTTGTTGTCTACTAGGTAATACAATCAAATAGAAATTTCTGGAATATTTGAGTTAGTGCATCAATAATTGGCCTCTAAGAAAAACAACAAAAATTTCTTCGGAGAAAATACTTGGTAGATAGACTAATTTCAACGGATGATTGACAGTTAAGAATTAGCAATTTGCTTAATAATAGCTAACAGGCGAACCAATTTTTTTTTATACAGATGAAAATTATTTAGGAAATATGAAGTGGAATTTATTTTGAAATAATGGAAAACTTGGAGTAAATTTGTGTTAAAGGAATAGAATTTAAAATAAAAATTGGAGAGCGGGGAAAATCTTTCGAGAAGGTGATTGTCGTTTAATGAATACGAGACAGCACTAATATAAGAACCAACCCCAGAAAAGTCTGAATTTTAAGAGATGATTAACATTTCAGTAAAAATGCGGCTGTGAAAAATTGAAATCAATTAACAGCAGACAAGCTGCGTTTATTGTGTTCTGTGTTACTAGAATACAATCCGCGTTGTATGTGTGTGTGTGAGAGCTTCAGAAACGAGAGAGAGAGAGAGAGAGAGAGAGAGAGAGAGAGAGAGAGAGAGAGAGAGAGAGAGAGGACGGGTGAACGGCGTCGGTCCCTAGCACGATGATTATTAATTTCGTAATTACCCGAATTAGAGGATATCCGTGGAAGAGTCGCCCTGGATTCAATTACTAGGAATTAGAAAACGATAATGAGTTATGTCTGCATATGCGACTTTTTCCTTTTCCATTTATTGATTAGTTCAAGTGTTTACTTATTCATACATTTTCTTCTTTTTGTCCATCTTATTTTTTTATTCCCCGATGGTCGTCTCCTTTCGTCTCGTGGGGAGAGTGAGGAGGAGGAGGAGGATGTTAATTGGTGTTTCGACGGTGGGGAAGAGCTGACGGGATTCCTTGTTGCGAGGTTGATAACATCAAATTGCGACGTTTACGTGATCACGGACAGTGAACTGATAATTTTGGCGAAGATGATATTGACAAAAACAACTGTGGTATTCATAACAATAGTTGTAGTTCCACTACTACTACTACTACTACTACTACTAATAATAATAATAATAATAATAATAATAATAATAATAATAATAATAATAATAATAAGAAGAAGAAGAAGAAGAAGAAGAAGAAGAAGAAGAAGAAGAAGAAGAAGAAGAAGAAGAAGAAGGGGATGATACATAATGAGGTGATAATAAAGTAAATAACAATAAAACCGTCGTGGATCGTGATAACAACAGGAATAACAATAGAAGACTGAATTGCAGCAGGTATGATAACAACAACAGCAGCAACAACAGAAACAGCAGCATCCCGAGGAGCATCATCTCGAAATTCATCTTTCACAGTCCGGAGAAATCCTGTAGAAATTGGCTTACTTATGAAATTATTCTTGATCAGTTCTTTTTCGTTTTGATGAATTCGTACCGAGCGATCCCCCTCGCGTCCAATAAAAAAGTATTAGTTAATTGATTAAACTGATTATTTCGTTAATTTACGCGAGAGAGAAGTTATATATCTTACGTGGACGGATTCAACTTGCTCTCTGTGCAGACCACCGCTGATGTGTCTGCGTTTGACTAACATCGAAAACTACGAAGCTCTGTAAGCATGTGTGTATGTGTGTATGTGTACGTGTATGTGTGTATAAAAGAGAGAGAGAGAGAGAGAGAGAGAGAGAGAGAGAGAGAGAGAGAGAGAGAGAGAGAGAGAGAGAATTACCATCTAATTTGACAGTAATTCATTGGAGAGTGCGGTAAAGGAAGAGAGAAAGAATTACTATCTCGTGTCGTAACTTCAGTTCACTGAGAGAGAGAGAGAGAGAGAGAGAGAGAGAGAGAGATACTTTTCTGAACACACCCAGTCCTTTTGTCGCCATACCCCGTCCCCCGTGGGTCATCGCATTCCTCCCCTCTTCCTCCTGCTTATAATCATGGAGCGTACCTTTGCGATGCCTTACGTAGTCTCAAAATAAAATTTCTTCAGGGGTCTAGGTTTAGCCCTAGACCCTTTCCCAACTTTTTGAGTCCTTTAGAGGAGCCTTTAAGAAACTCTTCTTCGAGGATTTTTTTCTTTGTGGTTATTAATTAGTTTTCTGTAAAAGAAGACTATTTTGCCGGCTTTGTCTGTCCTTCCGCACTTTATTCTGTCCGCACGTTTTCTGCCCGGCCTCAGATCTTAAAAACTACTGAGGCTAGAGGGCTGCAAGTTGATATTTTGGTCATCCACCCTCCAATCATCAAACGTACCAAATTGCATCTCTCTACCCTCAGTGGTTTTTATTTTATTTAAGGTTAAAGTTGGCCATAATCTTGCTTCTGGCAACGATATAGGATAGTCCACCAGCGGGCCTTGGTTAAAGTTTCATGGGCCACGGCTCATACAGCATTATACCGATTGCGCCGAAGAAACTTCGGGGCATTTTTTCTTGTTTTTTTTTTATTATTCCTTTTAATAATTTTACCTTTGCTGGCTGCCTGCGCGTTGTGTTTGTGGAGACATAGTAAGGAGGAAACGTGTGTAAAGCTGACATATACACAGGCAGAGTGTTGGTATTATACTTCCTTTATATGCATGAAGACAATGCGATGCAGTGTATTTACATTGCATCATGCATTGGCAGTGACAGTCATAATAACTGAGCAGCCCTGATCCACATTGCTTCAAAAAATGAAAAGGACGCGAGAGATGTGGAAAATGCTTTCCGTATTACAAACAGAAAAAATTTGAATCATTCTGAAATGTCAAATTACCTGTGGTGGATTTATAATCATTAGTTTTTATATCTACTTTTTCTCCACATGGGCGGAGAGGGGGTGATAGGGAAAAGGAAGAATTATTTACTTTAGTGTCGGCCTTGTGAAATCGTAAGGTTTGCCGAGTCCAGGCCCAGAGATCCGAAACATAGCAGGAGGACGATATTGGAATCCGGATGTATTTTTGAAATTGCTGAGAAAGTCTAGTAATCATGTTTTTTTTTGCGGGGTGTGATTTACATATATATTTACGTTTTTGCCAATTTGTTTTATATATTCACTAATTTATAGCATCAGTCTTGTCAGCTCACTTGAGTATTTTCTTGATATGTAAAATTAAATCTGTTTTCTGATGGAATTTAGATGTTATAATCCTTGCGGGGTTTATGTTCTGTAATAACAAGCTATATTGCTTTATATATTCTAATGTTTGTGCACTTTTTCCAACCATTTGCTTCACCAAATGTTGTTTAGTCTAAGAAAGTTTGGGTATCAGTATCGAATCTATAAACGATGTGTATTTGTATGTTTATAAAACTGCGCGCTTCTTCATTGTTGTCAGCGAAGGCTAAGATTGCCTTCGGTGTCTTGCTGTATAACCCGAGCTTTGGGCTGAAGACGCGAGGGGTCCGGAATCTTTGCTTTGATACAGAAGGTGGCGAAGAAGAAAGAAACGCTGAATGGAGTAAAGCTTTTGGTTTTCAAGGAACCTTTGTTCGGGAATTTTTAAGACTCGACAAAGAAAAGCTTTTCTTTCATCGGCGATTCTGTTTGTTGGTTTTCTTTAATGGCTAAGGGTCTGAGATACAAGAAAAGCTGCATGACAGATTCTGGATTTTCATTTTATGCAGTGCCTCTATTTTCCATGTGGTATGTGGTTTTTTTTTTTTTTTTTTTTTAGCTTACGTTGTTTTCACGATGTTTCAGTTTTCTCTACAGATGTCAGCAATCTTGATTGTCTCTTGCCTCTTTTGTGATTAATAATCCATTATTTATTTGATATTCTGAAGTGAAAAAATATCTATCTCTCACGCTTTCTCTCTCTCTCTCTCTTTTTTTTCAAGCGTTTCTAGTTCATTACGATTGTTTTGGTGTCATATCTTGGTCCACTGTCAGCGGAAAATGTAGGTCAGCGTATTATGTGCCCAATCATAATCTTTTGCCCTTCAGATCCTACTTGTAAAATTTATATATATATATATATATATATATATATATATATATATATATATATGTGTGTGTGTGTGTGTGTGTGTGTATGTATGTATATATATATATATATATATATATATATATATATATATATATATATATATATATATATATATATATATATATATATCATTAACTGGAAACCGTAAGGATATTTCACTCCTCTGTCCTTAGATGACTTACGTTATTCATTTTTCTTAATGGCCTGCAAGTTAGTTAGATCCAAGTTAAAGACAAATCAGCTTGCATAAATTGAGCGCTATAAGGAAGCGGGGAGAGGCTTAGGCAAGCCTTGTGTGATGTAGGGTTTTTGGTATTCATAGTTTTTATTATTAGTTTTTTGCCGATAGCGCTAAGATGCTGAGAGAATGAGGGGCTCGGAACGTATATGAATGGTCAAAGGCGAGAGAGGTTGAGCTTCCACGGGGAAGGATGCTATTTGGCGATGGGAAGTATATAGATGTTGGCAGATGGGCCTGATGGGGCCAAAGGAGGCGCAGGAGAGAGAGAGAGAGAGAGAGAGAGAGAGAGAAACTTCGTAGGGGGTTGGCCTACTTGGTCAGTCAGTGTGTTCAGTCTCCTGCCTCAACTCTCCGTGCCTCTGGTTCTCTTTACTATTTTTTTCTCGCTTGAACCTTTCTCCCTCGTCTCTCCCTTAGCCTTGCATACTTTTCTATTTCTTAGTCTTTTCCTTTTGTGTTTTTCTCCTTGCCATCGTTCCTCTTGGTTTTTTACTTTTATTTCTCCTTTACCCTCCTTCGTGTCTTTATGGCCCCTCTTGACCATTCGGTGCTTCGATATGTAGGTGTGCTCTCTCTCTCTCTCTCTCTCTCTCTCTCTCTCTCTCTCTCTCCATCCTTCCTTTTCCATTACCATTATTCTTGCCACCCTTCATCGCTTTCCCCCTCGCTCACTTCCTGAACCCTTCGTTGTCTTTATTTTTTCTTTTTTTTGCGCTTTTTTTGACGTAGCTCTCGCCACCCCAACCAGGTCGGCTCCCTTCTCGATTATTTTCCCCGACGTCGTTCGCTGTTATATCCTGTTGGTGGTAAATCTCGTCATCCATTGGCTTCTGTTCGTACTGCTTCTCTTCCTCTTCTGCTGCTGACTCCTTCTCTTCCTGCTCGCTTTCTTCCTGGTCGTCCTGCTCGTTTCAATCCCGTATTTCTAATTCTCGTCCTACTCCTTCCTCTGTGTCGTGTGTTTTCTTCCTACTTGTTATACCCTTGCCTCCCTGTTGGTGTTTTATCTTCCTGCTTTTTATCTTTCGTCTCCCGTCAGTTTTTTCAGATACCTCCATATGTCTTTATGTTTCTATGTTTGTGATCTTTTCTGACGCTCTTCCGTCCTCCTTTAAGCGCATCTTCCTTTCTTCCTTTATCGTAAAACGCTGGCATTCGTTTCCTTCCGATTTCTTCTTGAGTTGCCAATATCTATTTTTCTGATTTTTTCCTAATATAATGGGCTACGCTGCTCACCTTATTAATCTATCGGTTTTTGTCTTTCCCGTAGCCTCCACTAACACCATCGTGTCTTTCTTCACACTTACTTCGAACTAGTGCACCTCCGTTTAACATTCTTCTCTCATCGTTCTGTCGTAAAAGTCAGCTTCCATCAACCAGGTTGCACTAGATTTTCCCGCCATCCGTCGATTCTTCCCAACGCCCTTCCCATATTGCGCCATCGCCTTCCTCTAATTGCGAGGTCTGTCTCTTCGTCATTCGATTCGTCTTCATTTTTCTTCCCTACGCTTAGACGTCGCGCTCTGCCTCCTACTTGAGTTCCTTCTCTCTCTCTCTCTCTCTCTCTCTCTCTCTCTCTCTCTCTCCTCTCTCTCTATATATATATATATATATATATATATATATATATATATATATATATATATATATATATATATATATATATACATATATACATATATATGTATGTATATATATATATATAATGTATGTATATATATATATATATATATATATATATATATATATATATATATATACATACTGTATATGCATACGCTTACTGTAGACCTCGCGCTCTGCCTCCTATATATATACTCACACAAATTAAATTCCTTTTGTTCTAATTCTTTCTACAATTCCTTATCGTTATCTCCCTCCTCCTCCTCATCATGTTCTTCCTTCTCTTCCTAGGCCTTCTTTTTATAACTTTCCCCTCTCCCCTTCTTTCTCATGTTCCTCCCTCTTCTCTTTTACCTCATACCTCCTTTTCGGCCTTCGCCTCCTCTCTTTCGTTGTCCTCTCTTTTTTTTCTTTTTTGTCCTCCTCATTCCTGCCTAAGCTTGGGCCTCTTCCTTCTCCTTCTCCCCCTCCCCCTCCTCCTCCTAGTATTTCCTCTCCCTTTATTAGTGTTGGTGGAACCTTCATCTCCACCAGCAGCTGTTACAGGTTGCCGCAGCCGCCGGTTGCTGCTGCTGCTGCTGCTGCTGCTCCTTCAGCTTCCACTCCGGCGTCTTTCCCTTCTTCTGGTTCTCTCGTTGCCTCCAGCGCCTTCCTTTGTTTCTTGGCTCCCATCTCCTTGATAAGCCTCATTTCTCTCTCTCTCTCTCTCTCTCTCTCTCTCTCTCTCTTGGCCTTTGCATCTTCAACTTTTCGGCAGTTCCGGACGTCTTCTATAGGAGCCTTTTACGTAAGACTTCTTTGCATTTTTTCCCTTTTTCCCTTTTTTTATGCAGTTTCCTCACCTATTTCCAATTCTCGGTAACTTTTTTTTTTCTTCCTTTTTTTCCTGGTCGTTCATTTCGCTGGCACCGTCGCTGCTGGTGCCGATATATCTTCGTTTCCCCTCTGCTCCTCTTTTTCTTCTTTTTCTTCTTCCATCCTTTATGACTCTCGACGCTGACACTCGTTCCAGCATCCTCTTGACAGACTCATTCCTGACTTGGAACTCGTGGATGTTCTCTCTCTCTCTCTCTCTCTCTCTCTCTCTCTCTCTCTCTCTCTCTCTCTCTCTCTCTCTCTCTCTTCTCCTTTCCTTGATATCCTGCGACATCCCAACGCTTCCTTCGTTACTTCACCTTAATTTTACTTCCCATTAGGATTTTCCAAGCGGCGAGGATATTCCTTGGATCTCTCTCTCTCTCTCTCTCTCTCTCTCTCTCTCTCTCTCTCTCTCTCTCTCTCTCTCTCTCACGAACGAGTAAAAAATTTATGTATATATATACATTTATATATGTATGTATACATATATATACAGTATATATTTATATAAATATATATACTTACATATATATACTAGAAGTTTTCTGCACGTGGCGCTCATACAGGATTCAGCAGCTGAAGTATAAATGTGGCAATGACCGTTGTGCAGTTTTTTCTCTGAAGTCAGCCTCTGTTAGGGGAAACGACGCAGTTTTTGATTATATATATATATATATATATATATATATATATATATATATATATATATATATATATTATATATATATATATATATATACATATATATATGTGTGTGTGTTTAATTACTGATTGGTGTACTTATGTATACATCTACTTATGTACTCCGTTCATTTTTTTCTTTTTCTTTTTCTCTGATTCTTCTTTTGCACTCTGGTTATCATCGTGACATCGGATTATCCTCCTGCGCTGCGTTGTCGATTTCGGAGAGAGAGAGAGAGAGAGAGAGAGAGAGAGAGAGAGAGAGAGAGCCTCCTGTCGTTCCCCTGCTGCGAACAGACCTTTCCTTAGCGACTGGGTTGGGTGCCACTATCGCTAAACCAAGTCCACGTCCATCCTTCCCCTTTCTCCCCTCCCCCCCCTTCCGCACTCTCCTCTCACCCACCCCCTCTCCCTCTCTCTCGGTCTTCTCCCCTTCCTTTCTATTCCCTGTCGCTCACTATCAGGATCAGGGGCAGACCTGCATGACAAGTTTCTCTCTCTCTCTCTCTCTCTCTCTCTCTCTCTCTCTCCTATCAATTGGTTTAAGCTGATGATTCAGTCTTGCCATAGACCGCAGTAACGGGTGACGTGATATGCGTTGACTTGACTATCGTGGAATATGAAGAGTTTGTTTATATACATTATACATTCAGGTTAGGCGCTCAAATATTTGACTTGTAGTTATATGTTTATTGCTTCATAAAGATATTCTCTCATCCTGCATTTCAGAGACAGGCTTTAATTAGTGTGACGGATGGATTGTAGAATCCATGATACTTTGATATAGTAAATAGCAATTGCATTAGTTGATCTATACACTAGCCCGATGTAAGTGAATGGCCTCTATTGTAATTTTACTAAACGGCTCTGCGAGAGAGAGAGAGAGAGAGAGAGAGAGAGAGAGAGAGAGAGAGAGAGGGAGAGAGAGAGAGAGAGTTTAGCATCAAAAAGTGATAGAGACCCACCTCCATATCCTCCCTTAAATGAAAAATAGAAGAAAAAGAAAACCCTGTGACCGCCTCGTTGTAAATTGTGTAAATGTTGGTGTTATGTTTCTCCCTCTTGGAACTGACTCAGGTGGAGAGCCGGGCCAAAGGTGGCATTTGGAACCGTCCGTGACCTCCCTTTATTAATGCTTAGTTTGGCGTGGTCCCTAAGCAAGCCCCCTACCCCCACTCCCCACCTCCCCCACCCAACCACCGCCATCCCAATCCTCTCCCCATCTTCCAATCTTGGTCCTCCTCTCCCCTTCCCCTTTCCAGTCCATTTTTTCTCACTTTTTTGTCATTCTTTCGATTTTCAGCCCCTGTTGCTGTTATGTCTGTTCGTTTTAGGTTTCTGCAGGTACTATTATTCCCACATTTTTTTTATATTTGTGTGTTTATATGTCTCATGTAATGATCTTTCAGGGATTTTCTCAAGGGCGGGGCTTACCATATTATCTTTAACATTTAATTTTTTTAGGCCTTCGTCACATAATATTCTTTCCTTCTTCTTTGAGACTGCTTTGTGTGGTAGCATCTGTTTTCCAGACATTTAATCGGTAGTCAGAATAATAATGGTAGTAACGCTGTTGCTTCGATTAGCTAACCGAACAACGTGTGCTATGATCATTACGATGAAATGTGACTGCCTCTGGACACTAGGCAGGTTATGGAAGCCAAAGCACGGTACTTATGTAGTCTGGAAAAGGAGGAGGGTGCGGGGGTGGGGGTGATAGGGGAGTTTCACATTATGGGGCTAACCATTCAAAGAAGAAAATAGGAATCAGAATAGTATCACTAAAACCAGTGATCTCATATCCTGGAATTAAACTGGTAACTGAATTGATAGGAGCCAATGCGAAGATAAAGATCTCAATGAAAGCCAGAGGAAGAATTGACATCGGAGAAAAAGAAAGGTAAAGCAGCAAATCCAAGTATTAAAGAAGCATCTGGCACAGACTGAGGAAATCTTAAATGGAAAATTGGAAATTTAGAAATAGTAGAATAAAGTACGGCCTGACAGAAAAAGGAACAGCAACACTTAAAGAAGACATCAAACAAAGAATAAAAGCAACCAATTGCAACCCCAGAGGCGGAAATCAAAGAAAAATGAAGAAAAGTAATATTCACCCATTGTTTCATAATGTCGATAGGTTTGTCCAATTTAAGGATTTTTTTTTTTTTTTTAGAATCTGTCATTATGTTTTGTTCACCTATTTTGTTGACACAGCGTGCTCTCTCTCTCTCTCTCTCTCTCTCTCTCTCTCTCTCTCTCTCTCTCTCTCTCTCTCTCCAACACTTGCCGTTGCACTTGCATTAATATCCTAAGCCCTGAATTAATGACTAAAAGTTTTTACCAAAAATTACAATATTCCCAACTTATGATAATACCTATGTATATTTGTATGCAGAATGTTTGTATTAGTGTATCCTATGAAAGCATACGTTTTATATTCACGTTTAGAATAATAATGCTGTCGTGCAATGCACATGCATTATCATATTCACACATGTTTATACATGTAGGTTTGCATATAGTCACAAGCATCCGGGCCATTTTATAATATATATATATATATATATATATATATATATATATATATATATATATGTGTGTGTGTGTGTGTGTGTGTGTGTGTGTGTGTGTGTGTGTGTGTGTGTGTGTGCAATTTTGTTTCTATGCACATATTTTGTATGCATGTACAGTACGTGGGAAGTACGGCAAATATAAAACTTTCTTAATACAAGACTAAAGTTAGTATGACTATACAATATATAATTTTATTAGAAGTAACTTTGGACTGATTCACGTATTTCTTTTGTTTCAGGTGAGTCCAGTAAAGAAAATGAGCTTTCTTAGTTTGGACACTTGACAGAGTAAGTATTGCGAAGCTGTAACAGAACATCTCTCTCACTCCACCCTCACACGCAGTTTGTGTGCGCTTGCTTGCTTGCGTATACATACATACATACACACACATATCTAAATAGGATATATATATATATATATATATATATATATATATATATATATATATATATATATATATATATATGTTACTGTCGTTATAATTTTTAGTGACAGTGTAATACAAGGACATAAGTGGCAGATTTTAATATGACTTTGTTTTATCATGCATTCAAATCACTTCCATCGAGAATTCTTGCCATCATCATCATCGTCATTATTATTATTATTATTATTATTATTATTATTATTATTATTATTATTATTATTATTATTGTCCATTTTGCTTTTTTTCCCAGAAGGAGCCCAGACACTTAACCCCATTTAGTCAAGAAGCCTTTGGAGTGATAGGGCAAAGACCAAGTTGGAAAAAAAGAACTTGTTTGGGTTTACCAGGGCATTGTGTGTGTGTGTGTGTATGTGTTTTATTACCTTTGTAACCATGTGTGTTTGTGTGTGCAAACTAAACTTCGTACCCTTGTGGTCGTTTACGTCTCCAGTATAGCTTTGTGTGTGTGTGTGTGTATATATTGTATATATATATATATATATATATATATATATATATATATATATATATATATATATATATATATATATATATATATATATATGTATATAAGAAGCGACAGATATACAGTCTCGCTTATTATGAAATTGTTTTTATTGCATGATAATTATAGTTGCTGCAATAGCTAGAGGTATGGTGTTTGTTACTGCACTTATACTTACAATTCAAATTTTGATGTTTAATTGGAACATTAATTTGAAAATTCAGCATCTTCATTGTTCTTTGTTGGTTGAATAATTTCATCTGAGTGTCCTTGGTTCCTTTCCTGCAATTTCGACAATTTTGTTGATGTTTCTCCTGATGTCGGTTGTCTCTGATATAGAAACGAATTTTCTTTAAAAAAAATGATAGGTGTTGTCAGACTAACCTTCTTAGGTGGTCACAAACCTGGTCAAAGGATACAGGAAACATTAGAGAGGGTACCGAGTTCCAAAGTTTAATAGTGAATTGCATGAAGCGATCAAACACGATATTGCAGCCTGATAGTACCACTAAATGTAGTCTCTCACTATCTACTTGTTGGCGAGTTACTCTCGCACCTGTACATTACTGAAGTTCATAGATAAAAAGTAACGTTAGAACATTTGGAACCACCTTGTAGGAGGCTGCGCCTGTGATTGCAAGTTGTGTTGTTGTAGGAAAACGTGATCATTAGCGAATTCTAATTTAGGTAGTGTCTTCGGGAGCCCAGTTATACAGGGACCGTGATCGTTAACCGATATTGTTCAGGGAATGCTGTCATAATTATTGTTAAGAATGAAATCGCCCCCATTTGTCTAGCGTTTGCAATAAGGGATTATTTAGCGAACGCGACGTCGCGACGTTTTATTTAGGGATGCGATTGTGAATCGTTTGTTCAGGGACTGGGGACCAGGCGTCATTTATCAAGAGAGCTATCTTTATCATTGTTATGATTATTATTACTAGAACTTCTGGGCTATGTTATTATTATCACAAGTAATTGTAGTATTATGTTGACATAGTTTTGCTGTGGGTCTGGAGAACCTTCGAGTGAATGAAACTTAATTGAATTTTGTTCTACAGATCTGTATATCTGATATTCAAACTTTGAAAATTATGGTGAGGTAAATCACGTGACATGGCGCCCATACAGATTCTGCCAAAAACGAAATAATCTCCAAAATCGCTTATAGAAAATGCTTCATGTTCTGCATTTATGGTGTTTGTTAACTGTCAGTCCGTAAGCATATTAAGTTGCGGTAAGTTTGTAACAGTTTATGTAACTTTGAAACCACATGTCAATTTATTTCAAATTTAGTACGTAAGCTGCCGTAAGTGAGGCAAAGCTTTTCTTAGCCTAAGGAAAATTCAACTCATTTGCATATATCCCCTGACTCAGATACGTGGGTATATATATATATATATATATATGTATATATATATATATATATATATATATATATATATATATATATATATATATATATATATATATGTATATATATACACACATTACTACAGGTGAGAAATAAGAGACGGAGTGTAGGTCCTGACCGGTTTCGACTTTATTGCCAAGCCATTGGCGAAGGACTGATACAGAGTAATAGAAGTCAAAAATATATATACTACAGGAATAGTACTGACGAACATACCCAGCCGTTAGAGACTACATATCCACCCACAGGCCGGTATCAAGGTAGGAGTGGCCTTCAAAACTCATTTGGCCTAAAATCACAATATACTCTCAGGGGACAATACTGATAAACATACCGACCGTAGGCGACATCAGATCCACACCTGACAGGTGTCGGGGAGGCGGAGTTTGGAAAACTCATTAGCACTGCTGTCCCCGTACTGTGTTTACAAATATGATAATCTTATTTTCATACATCTCAACTGCCTACCTTAAAATTTAAACAATTTACAAATTTCTTATGACATTAAAGGATCAAGTTTATACATCCCTTGACTGATATTCATATTATGACTGTGACTTTCTTTTATAAAGCTAGATTTAATGATATTCCTTTCCAGTGCGTTATTAGAATATACAATCCTTTTTGCCCCTTCCCAGTTGATAGCATGATTATTCTCACTAACATGTACAAAAATACCACTGTTCCCCTGTGCATATCTCACACATTTCTTATGCTGTTCTATTCTCTTTTCCAGTGCTTTACCCGTTTGTCCAATATAAAAGTTGTCACAAGACTTACACGGAATTTTATATACACACCCTTTAGTATTGTCGGGGAGTTCTTGATAAGTACATGTTTCATTGTGTTATTGTTCTTAAATGCGACATTAAAACCAAATTCCTTAGGAAGATGGGGGATATCTTTCATGTTATTATTATAAGGCAGTACAAGCAAATTTTTTGTGTTGTAAGGTTCTTTTTGGTTTTGAGACATACGCTTTTTGCCGCCTCAAATGCACTGTTTAATACACTGTCAGGATATTTCAATTTCTTGCCTGCATTCCTAATCTTATCTGTGTCCTCATCAGTGTATTCAGGGCTACGTACACGTAATGCTCTTAAAAACGTAGATGAAAACACTGATTTTTTAACCTTATTGCTTTGTCCGGAGTAGAAATGCACATAGGAAGAAATATTAGTGGGTTTTCTATACACACTATACTCGTATTTAAATCCACCGCTATTTCTTCGTAAGAGGACATCCGAAAAGGGTAAGCACCCATCATTTTCCATTTCCACCGTGAACTCCGCAGACAAAACTAAAGGGTGTGTATATAAAATTCCATGTAAGTCTTGTGACAACTTTTATATTTGCCAAACGGGTAAAGTACTGGAAAAGAGAATAGAACAGCATAAGAAATGTGTGAGACCTGCACAGGGGAACAGTGGTATTTTTGTACATGTTAGTGAGAACAATCATGCTATCAGCTGGGAAGGGGCAAAAAGGATTGTATATTCTAATAACGCACTGGAAAGGAATATAATTGAATCTAGCTTTATGAAAGAAAGTTACAGCCATAATATGAATATCAGTCAGGGGATGTATAAACTTGATCTTTTAATATCAAAAGAAATTTGTAAATTGTCTAAATTTTAAGGTAGGCAGTTGAGATGTATGAAAATAAGATTATCATATTTGCAAACACAGTGCTGGGACAGCAGCGCTAATGAGTTTTCCAAACTCCGCCTCCCTGACACCTGTCAGGTGTGGATCTGATGTCGCCTATGGTCAGTATTGTCCCCTGAGAGTATTGTGATTTTTAGCCAAATGAATTTTGAAGGCCACTTCTACCTTGACACCGGCCTGTGGGTGGATATGTAGTCTCTAACGTTGTTTATGTTCGTCAGTACTGTTCCTGTAGTATATATATTTGTGACTTCTTACTCTGTATCAGTCCTTCGTCAATGGCTTGGGAATAAAGTCGAAACCGGTCGGGACCTACACCCTGTCTCTTATTTTTCACCTGTGGTAATATGTGATAAGTGAATCACGTACAAAAGTTATAATAATCATATATATATATATATATATATATATATATATATATATATATATATATATATATATATATATATATATATATATATATATATAGTATATATATATATATATATATATATATATATATATATATATATATATATATATATATGTGTGTGTGTGTGTGTGTGTATGTGTGTGTGCGTGTGTGGTATATATATACATACCACACACGCATCATACTTACATACAAATTGTAAATGCAGGTCAATGGGTTTTGTAGGGTTATAGTCCTTAGACAATAACTGGTGTGTCGTGACGTCATTGTCACGTGACGTGGCAGCCATGTTGAAAAATGTACATAGCCTCCTAACAGCGTCTCCAAAACACCTCAAGGAAACCGATAATGAGAGTTGTTTATATCATATAAATCCGAGTTCAAGCTTCTATTTGTCAGCCATGCTGAGAACTGCCTCGAGGCCTCTGTGAAGCCACTCATATCTTACTTGTGCTTTATCTTACATAATTCTCCATTAATCTCGAGTCACCCGTCACAGTGCTCCTCCAGGTGGGTCCGGGTTCTCCGGCTCTACTAGTGCCCTAAGGAGCCTAGCTTACTATCGCGTGCTGGTATTCCAGGATCTTGGTTAAGGGTTATGGGGAAAGGATTGTTTACTCATTATTATTATCAGTTTCATTATCATCATTATTTGTTTTATTCATAATATGCTTACATTTTTAAATAGCCTCTAAAAGACCATGGACGTGTGTACTAGTTTTACGTAAAAATAAGGTAGTAAAAGTGTGCTATGTATATATACATATATATATATATATATATATATATATATATATATATCACACATTACCACAGGTGAAAAATAAGAAACGGGGTGTAGGTCCTGACTGGTTTCGACTTTATTTCCAAGCCATTGACGAAGGACTGATACAGGGTGTGAGAAGTCACAAATATATATACTACAAGAAGAGTACTGACGAACATACACAACCTTTAATATCAAAAGAAATTTGTAAATTGTTTAAACTTTAAGGTAGGCAGTAGAGATGTATGAAAATAGGATTATCATATTTGTAAACACAGTACGAGGGTAGTAATGTTAATGAGTTTCCAAACTCCGCCTCCATGACACCTGTCAGGTGTGGATCTGAGGTGGGGTATGGTCTGTTTATCAGCAATGTCCCCTGAGAGTCTATTGTGATTTTTAGCCAAATGAGTTTTAAAGGCCACTCCTACCTCGACACCGGCCTGAGTGGGGATATGGAGCCTCTAACGGTTTTTGTATGTTCGTCAGTACTGTTCTTGTAGTATATATATTTGTGACTTCTCACACTCTGTATCAGTCCTTCGTCAATGGCTTGGAAATAAAGTCGAAACCGGTCAGGACCTACACCCCGTTTCTTATTTTTCACCTGTGGTAATGTGTGATAAATGAATCACGTACAAAAGTGATAATAATCATATATATATATATATATATATATATATATATATATGTGTGTGTGTGTGTATGTGTGTGTGCGTGTGTGTGTACCTATGTATGTATGTATGTATGTATGTATGTATGTATGTATGTATCGCACTTACCAATATATGAACAAATAATTGAATAAGTGAATGAGATGTAAGAACGAAATATCCTGGAGAAATTGTTGCGCCTTCTAACAAAGCATCTCAACTTCCAGACTGAGGACTGCCGTGGGCCAGACGCTATGGCATCCCCAAAATTTAAAGGAAATAGTTGTTTGGACAGCAGGAATTATTTTTGTTTATGAAATGTGATTAGGAATCATTTTGGTCCAAATAATATTAGCAGGAATCATTATGCGAAGTAAATTTATTGAGGATTCATTTTTGTTATTGGAGTGTGCCCAGGATGACAGGCAGTTACTGTAATTCAACGCTGGCCTTCCTAGAATCCGACTGTAACCTATTTTTACAAGTATTATCCTCACTGAATATTATGAATTTCATCACGTGTCACTGCGGATTGAAATTTTACGGTAATAAATTATTGCAGAATTTAACTGCACCTCAGTTTATTTGGGGGGAATTTATGGTAATGAATTATTGTGAAATTTGACTGATCTTCAGTTTATCTGGTAATTTCTTAATGAATAGTTATGGAATTTAATTATAAATCTTTTGTCATCTCATTACATTATTCTAAAATTTGATCGTAGGTCGTTTTAAGGAATTTGGTGAAAAAACGTTGGAGAATATGAAAACGTTTCCTTTAAAGTAGTCCGACTTCATTGCACCTGCGCAACGATCGTAATCCAAAGCTTGGCAAAGTTTTTTATAAGGAATTGCTCGAGAACCGCAGCTGCACGCCATTTTATGCTGAGAATCTAATCAGGAATTATTGAGGGAATTGGAGTGCAAGCCATTTAACTTAGGAATTTCATTAGAAGCCGGTGTGTCAAGAGACTGAGAACGGGAATTGTTTAGTGACTTTGATTACAAACATTTTGTTGAGAAAATGTTTGCGAGCCTTTTCGTGTGGAGTTTAGGTCAGGAATTATTTAGGAAATTTGACTGCGAACGTTTTCTTTATAACGCAATTTGAGTTCGGTTTGATGAAAGGATTTTGATTGTCATTCTTTGCACGTGGTTTTGTTTAGGAACTGTTCGTGGGATTTCATTTAGAAATTATGGTGAAAATGGTATTCGGCAATGTGACCATTAGCCTAGTTTTAGTTTTCTGTAAAAGAAAACTATTGTGTCGGCTTTATTCTGTCCTCACTTTATTCAGTTCGCACTTTTTCTGCCCACACTTTTCTGTCTGCCCTCAGATCTTAAAAACTACTGAGACTAGAGTGCTGCAAATTGGTAAGTTGATTATCCACCCTCCAATTATCAAACACCAATTGCAGCCCTCTAGCCTCAGTAGTTTTTATTTTATTTAAGGTTAAAGTTAACCATAATCGTGCTCCTGGCAACGATATAGGACAGGCCGCCACTTGGCCATGGTTAAAGTTTCATGGATCGCGGCTCATACAGCATTATACCGAGACCACAAAAAGATAGATCTATTTTTGGTGGCCTTGATTATACGCTGTACAGAAAACTCGATTGCGCCGAAGAAACTTCAGCGCATTGTTTACTTGTTTCAGGATTGTAACCAGGATTAGACAGGTGAAGTTGCATCATGAGAAGTGAATAGGAATGAGCAGGTTTGCTCAACTAGTTGGATTGTATGCATAGGGACTCTCAATGCGTTTCAGTTTTCCTGGAAAAATAAACCTCTGGAGTTTTATGTGGGGAACTTATTAGAGAATTACTAAAATAATGTGACTACATACCAGTGTTCCAGAGATAATAACACAGTTATTTGGTATATTAAAACCGTTGATTTTGGTATAAGATCATTTAAGTTGTTAAAGAAATTTAATTAGGCATCTGCTCAAGTGTCTGATTGCGACTTACCTTTCCAAGGGCGTTTTATGACCAATTATACAATGTAAACAGATGTCAATTTTGGGAGTATATTTTAGTTTCGTAATTAGTTTGTTAACGAATTTATAGGAAAATAATTGCTAAGATGATTAGAACCTATAGATTGTTAATGGTAGAGGGGGTGGTAATCTACGCATATTTATTCAGACAAATTCTTAAGCATCTGATTGCTCAGGAATTGCCTTAGAAATTTGACTGAAAAATTATCATTTGGGTAATTATTTGGGAAATCTGACTGACCAGAAACGATTGGCAATAGCATTTCAAGTCAGCAAAATCTGTTCCTAAAGCCCTGAGTAGGACTTTCCAATCATTATATAGAACAGTTACTTTATATATAAGAGGTTTTCTTTTTCCTTTTCACATGTTGCCTATTCGCTTGTAGTGCTCTCTGTCTCGTATCAGTAATAATAGCTAGTTCCAGCTTCAGCTTTCTGCACTGAAAAGTGTAGTTCTCTGTAGATAGTACATCAGGCATTAGTCTGTAAAGGTTGCTGACTGTAGGCCGCTGCTACCTCACTCGAATATGCCAGAGTACTTGGAAATTGGCAACTCAGAGTCAGAAAGTACCAACCAGTCAGACCTATTCATCCATTCACCTATAAACTTTCTTCCGTCTTCTATGTTTCCGTGTTTTCAGTGCATTAAGTCCATTAAAACTTACGGTTTTTTATCTTCATCCAGTAGCTGATGTGTATATGACTTGTTTTGCCCATCTACGGTAGGTGTCGCAGTGTACCAAAGCCCGAACGTCTCTCTCTGTGGCGTGATCCATCCCCAAGTAAACTGGAATATTTGAAACGCCCTCGTTATATTCCGCTCTAAAAAGAAGTCATATAACTAAGATCAAAGTCGTTTTGTACCTGTTAGGTTATAAGTATCGCCAATGGATGTGATAAGTTTTAGTGCTGCGGGATAAACCGCAGTTTGTGATGCTGTTAACCTCATTCTGAAACATTTCCCAACCATCTCTTGTATTAAGAGTCATGGCGTCGCCTTCCGCCTCTTCCTCTGATCTAACGAGGGTTATTAATGTGCAAGTCACTTGTCTTAATTAGATGTCCTTACTCAAAATAGATTAATGCTGTTGCTTAAACATTCCGGGATTATACTACTAGGCATAAGGAATTAACGTCCGTAAACAACTGAATCAGGGAATGACGGAAATGGACTTGATTTTCTTCCAAGATGATAATCACTATTATTTTTTGTACTGATATTGGTAACTTATATTCCTGAATGTGCTGCTGTCAGTCTCACAACGGAAGTATCATTGGCTTCATTTTACACTTATTATTTCTTTACAAAAAATATCAAACAAACTTCTGATGGACTGATGCCAAATTCATATTTTTTTACTATAAACTAATGTATGTTCAGAGTAAACTTCCAGTAAGGGATTTTTAATCTTCAGAGGGATAAAAGGCAATCATTGGTAGCATCAGTACATACATGTTAATATTTTTTTGCGGCTGCCATATAGTTCGGATTTACATGTAGAGACAGCATTAATTTTCATTCTAAATTTTGTCTAAGCGTCTGTGCACTAATTTGTTGAAACTACATGATTTTATTTGTTTAGTGTTATTCCCATATGTTCCCTTCTTTTCCTTTCCTTGAAATCCATAACTCTTTCCTACCTGACAGTTGCTTTTTGTTTACTCCTCTTCATCTGTTAGTATTTTTCGATTTTATGCTCTGCGCTCCACCTCTTTCTTTAATCGTTGTCGTTGTCATCTATTCATCCCCTTATTCTCTTGTGTACCCATATTGGTCACTTGCATTTTCATCCGATTTTTCTACCACCTTTGTTTTGATTCTCTGTTGGCCTTTCTTTAGGAGCGAGGCATCTTCCATCACTAACCTCGATGCATGCACATTAATCCATCATCTGTGACCCTTCGTCTCTGCAGCGTCTTCTTTAATTCAGTTCTTGTTTTCCCTTAGTCTTTTTTTTTTCAAGAGCATCTCGCAATTGTAGCCCTTTCGCTAGTCTTTATTCTCTCAGCTTGTGACTGCAATTTGTTTCCTTTCATTTTTAGTTTCTTGCGTATGGCGTAGGCTATATTTATTCTCCTATCTCCCTCAGGCATCTCTGCTTATTCAATAATTTATCTCGTTTTGCCTCTTAGCTTCTCTCTTTGTTTGGTATTTCATTTGCTTTCCCCTTGTTGACCTCTGTGATTGTTCGCTTTATTTTTTTCTTGGTCCATCTCTCTGCCTGTTCCATAATTCAGTGGCCATCACTAGCCCTCAGTAAGTTCCTTATTTCATCTTTTGTCCTTTAGCGTCCTTTTTTTTTTTTTATTAATTCGTAATTTGTCTTCTTTAATCCCACGTTCGTTTCTTTATTCGCATCTTGTTCTTTTCTTGCGCCGTATTTCATTTTTATTAGTCAGTTTTTTTCTTTAACTCTCAATTTGTTCGTTATTTCTTAATTCCTTTTATGGGCTTCTGGTACAAGGAGGAGACCGCACTGGCATAAGGCCATTTGAATCATCTGACAACAACAGTCACAATATCTTTCTTTTTCAATCTATGTTTGTTCTCGTACATTCACAATTTATTATGATTTACCCTCCTCCTTTTAGCTCAGATATACCTCTGGTCGTAAACCCTGTGCTCTCTTCTTATTGGTGTAATACATCTGCTTTACCCCTTAAAACGTCTTTATCTTGGTTCCTCATTGATATTTTGCTTCTCCCTTTCAAAACTTTATCGTTTCTGTTATATTCATAGTTCATTATGTGCTTTATTTTTTTTTTTTTATTATTCATTTGACTCGTAATTCCTTCAGTGTCTTGTGCTTTGTTTCTTCTTGTTCCTCTTAAGTCACTGTCTTCTCAGAATTCATCGTCTGTTTTCTTGTCAGCTTGTTTAGCATTTTACCTTGTTCACTTTTATACTCCTTGCCACTTTCTGGTTGTCTCTTGGTTCATGCCACCTCTCACTAGCCTCCCTGTTTGTTTCTTGGTTGTTCCTTCGCAAATAGCCTCCGCTCCTTTTTCATCTAAATGATTCCGTTGTTCCTCCCATATCTTTTTTCTGATGCTCGGGGTGTTTCTCTTATCATCCGTTCCCCCTTCAGCCTCCGCCTGTTCGTTAATTCATCTTCAGCTCTCCCGTTCTCCGCCTCTTATCAATTCCTCTTCCCCATCTTCGCCTAGTCGATGTGGACCCTTGGCCGCCGTCGCTTCTCCATGTCATGCTTGAGAGGTAGTGTGGGCTTGGTGGGTGGGAGGGGTATGGAAAGGAAGGGCCCCCTTTGGGGATTGGTCTATGGCCCCCCTCTCTCACTTCGCTTCCTTTCTGTCCGTGGACTTCTAACTAATAGCGAAGGGCTGCAAGGCGCCCTGAGGACCTCCGCGTCGCCTAACACTGGCTGCTGGGAGGTTGTTGCCTGGGGAACGGGCGGGCGATAGTGATTGGTTGATTATTGGTTGGGAAGAGTCCCATTCCTTTCATTCTTTTTTTAGCGGCTTATTCCCTACTCTGTGGAATGTCAGTCTGCTTATTATTGGGACGCAAATTAAGATAATAATTATCGTGCGAAATTTTCTTTGACAAAGCCATATCGACGGGACCTTTGCCTTTCGTTCCCAAACATCCAGCAACTGCCATCTCTTTTGCGTGGAAGGGTGGTGATTATTTTTCGATTTGGGCGTGTAGGGTTTTATCAGCTTGTTTTGGTTGTTAGGTTAGAGTTACAGGTTCTGTTTTTGGTTGGTTAACCATACAGGAATTTTATACCTCCCAGTGAACGTCACTTGGGTATTTTCCCCACCATTTTATGCGGATGCTATTTTTGCAGGCGTATTCTGTAATTCCGTTTACTGCCATCCGTTATCACATTTTTTATTTGTGCGCGTGTCCGACACATTCTTATACCTGCCTGTTGTTAAAATATTTGTTAACTTACAGTTATGTTTTGGGAACAATAAGTCTTATCTATATTTATATAAAACAATTAATTTTTATTCATCTTTGATTTCTAAGTGGAGTGAAACATTCTTGTGGAAAATCAACCTTAGATCTATTTCTCTATTTCCACAGAAAACTCTTACACACATACACAATTTATCGACGTTAATGGATGATATGTATAATGTATACATACATATATACGGAGTATATATACTGTATATATATACATACACACACACACACACATATATATATATATATATATATATATATATATATATATATATATATATATATATATATATATATATATATATATATATATAAAAGATGGAAGGACAAGAAGAAACTTTGAAAAGTGCTAAATAGATGGACTGCAAGTGATAAGGAAAAGGAGGGCGCGGGCAAGACAGAAGTGAACGGCCCATATATATATATATATATATATATATATATATATATATATATATATATATATATATATATATATATATATATATATATATATATACAGTATATACACACACATATATATATACCATATATATATATATATATATATATATATATATATATATATATATATATATATATATATATATATATATATATATATATATGTATGTATATATATATATATACATATATGATGTATGTTTATAATTGTGCATGTTTTGTGCCCGTTTCATGACTGGTTCTCAACTTAAGCGATTTTTGGAGCTTTAGCAATGGCTTTTTCCTTGTGTCGGTTGAGGACTCCCCTTTACTTTCACTTCTTAATTTCAGGCACTAAGGATGTTTTTGTATTTATGAAGTGATGTTAATATAAATTGGTTTCTATGAAGAATGCTGTCTAGCAGTACATGAACTGGTCGTTGATTTTTTGTATTGTAAAGCACTGGTGTGTAAACATGATGATTAATTTTGTTGTATGATTAATATTCGATATACGAGTGTGTATCTTTTGACAGAATAAAATTTACGGCCAATTACCGACTCACGAACCGATGCAGAAGTGTATAACAAAGTAATACTCATAATATCGTCGACTTATTTGCATCTGATGCTGAATGACAGGCAGGGCCCAGACACCTTGACGTTGATTGGTTCTTGATGAGTATCTTATTGGCGTTGATATATCGAAAATTAGATCATTATTATGAAATACTTGTGGCACATAAACGATAATTTCCCGTATTGCCGGCAATGCATTTTCTTAAATCGTTACGTAGAGTGAGCCATGGTTATCGAGACCAATTATTTATTAATATTAAGTAAACATTCTTATGGAATGAGTATGTATGAACATTGACTTTCCTGGAATGCTTAAAACGTACATATTACCTGTGGAAACAGTAGCAAAGTAAACAATTAATAAACAACAGGTGTGAAAGTAGTCATTCAAATTAATCACTGGATACGAATTTGCTGTTTTAGGATAGCACAGCATCCTCTCTGTATTTCAGAGCAACAACATCCGTAGAGCCTGTGACGAATGCTGTACTGCTGTACAGAAAAGAGAAGGGACATCTCTTGCACGGCACTGGATTTGCCCTGCAAACATTTCTTTTGTCGAAACCATTAGATGACAATAAGTTACAGAGCTTTGTTTGTCAAAACTAGTTGATAGAAATAAATTTTTAGAATCTTGTTTATTGTGTTATAGGATATAAAGTAGTAGAGTTTTGTTTGTAGATACTTTTACAGATATAGTTTAGTCCTGTGCTTACAGTAATAGTATACATTTACCGAGTCTTGTTTGTCAGAACTTGTAGATCGAGTATTGTGTCAAAAATGTTTACCGAAACCAGTATTTCTGTGTTATTAGAAATAAATGCGTTATTAGAGGTTTGTGTGTGTGTGTGTGTGTTACTGTTTATGTTTTCATTTAAACATATACGCATCATGTGTATTTACAAACGTCCGTTTCTTGCTATAACGTTATTTTATTTGACTTTTACCACTTAGACAGCGAATACATTGTGCTCATTTCCCAGTTGAACTTCATCTGTCGGGACTGTATATTTATATAGCATATTATATAGAGTAACACACACAAAAAAAGTTTATTAATTCAGTTTTAGTTACACAGCTATTGAGAATCTTCTTGACAATTAAACGATCGTTTACATGTATGAAAACCCATTTATCCAGAACTTGAAAGCAAGATTACTTATTTACACAGTGATGGAGCATCCAAAATCTGTGAATATACACATGTTCACATGTAGCATACGCGCGTCCGTGTGCGCACTGTCGCGACTTTTTTCATTTCCCGAATCTGTCTGCCAGTGGGAGGGCGTTGTTTATTGGTTGCCATGGATGTGCGTGTCTTGTGGAACGAGCGATCTCGAGCACGTCTCAAATAAGTCAAGATTGGATGGTCCGGAGAGTAACTGGATCTGAGTGTGTGCGTGTGCGTAAGTGCGTATGTGTGTGTGTGTACACTTTGCAGCATATTAATAGGTATTATTTTACTTTAAACCATCATTTGATATTGGAGCTTTTATGCAGTGATCTTAAGTCTCCTCAACATGATTAGTACGAAGTTTAAGCAAAAATCTATCGCATATTTACTATTACCAAGATGTTTACCATCTTTTGGTTATGGTTTGCCATATATTCCGGTGCGTGGGGTAAACTTTACAGCGAAAGAAACGAACGTCAGACACGTTCAAAGAACGCGTTAAAACAGGAAAAGGATATTTTCAAGCCTAAAACGTAATAAAGGTTAAATCAAAATTTCTTCAATTTATAACGGCATTGTCCTTCCCCGATATTATTGGTAATGTGGTATACATTCCTATGTTCACTTTTCACCATCACATTCACGAGTGTTCTCTTCTGATGGCCTCCTCTTTACACTATGATGAAAAGGAGCGAGGTATTTTGCGTGATGCTTCGAATGCACGAGTAAGGCTGCACTTTTGTCTTAAGAGTAATCTTGAGACCCTTACAGAGGATCATTATCCTCGGATGATCCTCCGTAATGTTTTGCCGTCAAGGTGTGGTAATCAGCCAAACAGTATGTTGGGGTGCAACCTTTCCTTCCTCGTTCAGCTCAGTTAATGTCGTAATTTATAGCACGTGCCGAATTGCACATATAAATGGCAAGCCCTTTTTTCAGGTTTAGTAGTCTTTGCTTTATTTGCTTTTGTTATGCCTTTACAAATTATGAGAGCCACCGTCATCATGTTTGGGATCCTGTCTGAGCACCGGTTTGATCCAAGTGCTCCACTTACGTGATCGTCTAGTGAAAGCTGGGTGTATGGAGTAACGCTAGGCTGACATGCCACACACAAACTGTTCTGTCTTTTTAGTGTCTCCCCTTCGTCAGCCTCTAGTTCTTTTCTGTAAGATAAGAGAGGGCATACAGTTTAAACATCCTTGCTTTACTTTCTCGCCGATAAAGGTGCCATTGATGCAGAAAATTACGGTAACAAAACTACTGATAATTGGGACTTCTGACTCAGGTAATTCAGTTTGTTACGGCTTTGGAGTAATTTGTAAGTAGGATCTTCCTGTCATTGGCTCGTTTAACAATCTAAAGATTTTTGGAGGAACGGTGGTGATATCTATCAGCATATCATAATTGAAATAAAAAAAGATAATCGCGTGATACCGTAGGTCGCTATGGGGATTAATCCTCAACACAGGCTAACTTTCTCGTGTTCAGGAATTCTCTTTGTTCATATCTGGTATGTTTCTGACAATCTTCGGTCCTACTGGAGGTGAGTCTGTCGGTTCCTCTTGGTTTATGCCCAGTTTTGCTAACACCCGCCCCTACCGTATATCACTAGAAGATCTGTTTAGAGTAATGCATTTATTTGCCATTTCCATCGGCCTTTTCAGAAAAAAAAAATATCCAGTAGCCTTTTCCGCTGCTGCCTGCTTCTCTCAGTGGTTGGATTTTTTATAACGCCATCTTCAAAGTGCGTCTCCATTCAGCATCTGGAATGTTGTTATCACTTACTTTTACTCTTCTACATTTCCGATTATTTCTCTTCCCGCGTTCATATCGGTTGATCTTCTCCTGTCTCCTCATTATTTATATTTCATTTTCTTCTATTTCTAGGATTTGGTTTTTGTATTAAAGCTCTCTCTCTCTCTCTCTCTCTCTCTCTCTCTCTCTCTCTCTCTCTCTCTCTCTGTTTTCCCCGTCACGCCGGTGCTCCTCCTCACTTTTCCGTACCATTTCACTCTTTATCCCCTCTCCTCTCCTAATTTTTCGCCATTTTTCCTTTCCCATACCCTTACCGTTCTCTCCCCTCTTTCGCAATCTGTGCCAGCTACATTTCCTCCTCAGGTCCTCCTCCTTTCTTTTCATCTTTCCTTCTCACTTTCCCGTCTGCCCCACCAACCCCTCCCCCATCTGCCCCCCCCCCGCTTCTCTCTCTCTCTTTAAGTTCGTTATCATTATTCGTCGTTATAGCATGACTACTACTAATGGTACTAGTTCCGTGCAAAAGCTAGAAAAGTAAGTTTCATGATCTCTTGTTATTTTGTTGTTTTTCATTGAAGGAAATATGCGATTCTTTCTCACCAGTCTTACGATCGTTAAAAAAAACAAAGTTATGATGATTTTATTTTTATGGAAAAGACATTGTTTTGTATGATACAGGGGTGGAAGACAGTCGTTATCCTCATTTGAATGTTTGCGGGGCACTGCACGTCCGCTTTCATGGGAAACTGCACGTGAGAAGGACAAACTGCATTGTGTATCGAAAACACGACATGGGACTGACTGATTGATTGATTAGATAAGCAGACGGGAGTCGAAACAGCAGAGGTGACGTGGTGCCTTTGTCTGTTGTGGATCGCTGCCCATGATTTGGCCTGTAGAACTAAACTGCACCATCTGTACGGTTTCCAATCATTCCTCTAAACAATAACACGAAGAAGAAGAAGAAAGCAGATCTTGCATATATTTAAACTAGTGAAAATCTTTGCTGATAAAAGATTGATTTTAGGTTTTTTGCTTGTTTTTAAATGAAATTGAACCATGATAATTATGCTCGGAATGAAAATGTGAAGCATAGCAATGACTAAGTATGACATGAATGATTTATGTGGCATCATATTATCTTTTTTGTGAGTTCACTCTCACTGTTCCTGTTCTTGTTTTTTACAGTTTCCTTGCTTTTATTAGCCTTGGGCTGGATGAGGGTACTAGGCCGCCCATCCCATCGGCCTTTGCATAACAAGGCAAATAAAATGACAGAGACATCAGCGTAGTCACTTAAAGATCTTTTTGGTACAAAATATGTGATGATTCGTTGTCGGACCTGACTGCAGACTACTAATGGTGGCTCTGTAGACAGCAAATTAATTCCTGTCATATTCTGTCGGTGTGATGTAAAAAGACGCTGGCCTCACGCGACCAGTTTCAGCGACATGGCTTGTAATCTCAGCACCTGCCTCCACGCCATATTCAAATTAATCACAGTTCACGTAACTAACAGTATTGTAGTTATAAAAGTCAAATTCCCCGTAGGGGGGTAGTGCCGTCAGTGCACCTCATGCGGTGCACTGTAAGCGTTACTTAAGGGTCCTTGCAGCGTACCTTCGGCCCCTAGCTGCAACTTCTTTCATTCCTGTTACTGTACCTCCTTTCATATTCTCTTTCTTCTATCTGACCTTTCACCTTCTCTAACAATCATTTCATAGTGCACCTACGAGGTTTTCTCCCTGTTACATCTTTCAAACCTTTTTCCTGTCAATTTCCGTTTCAGCGCTTGGCCTTCGGCCTAAATTCTATATTCCGTTCTAAAAGTCAAACCACACACCCTGGAGACATTTCAGAGCTTACTTCTCCCGCCCTCCAAGACTTGAACCCGGCCACTTACTTATAGCTGCTTAGAATTCAGAATATCCCTGAACATCACGTTCATCCATTAACAGTTCGAAAATTTTGTCCAAGATCGTATTGAAAATGCTGAAGATATGACCACTGATATTTACCATTTTCTATGGTGACGCTGTGAGGCTGGTACTGAAAATATCTGCACAAGTTCTGGTAATCAGATTTCAAGGAGAGAAATAAGAATAATTTCGAATGTTGATGATTTCCTGAAAGGAAAATATGAAATAGATATAATTTTTATGTTTTGGTTCTTTGATGGCTATATAAAATAGATATTGAAAAGCTATTTTGTCAGTATAGTAAAAGTAAGCCACTTTGTGAAAAAACTCCGTACTTTCGTCAACATCCAGTATACCTCGTATTGACTCAACTTATTCGGTTTATTACACTTAACTGCCAAACTTTTGTGTATGCGTGTTAGTTAGTTTACTAATTTTGGAAACAGGCTGGAAGACCATTCTCTGAAGACTAGGTTGCGGGAAAAAAACAAATATTACCAATAACTAACAGTCACTTTTGCCTTGTGCATATCAGACAGTGGATGGAATAACCCGTGAAAGTTTGGTGTTATCAAAAAATACTTATTTTTAGCTTGATCTAGATATTCTAAATTTCCAAGAAGTTTTGAAGTCCGCCGAAATGAAAGCCTCCGGAAAGATCAGCACTTCGGACATGGGATTACAGATAAAATTGCTCGCGATAAATCTTTGGTAGACTGAAATATAACTTATAAAAAAGTGAAGGTTATTTTTGGACGTCCAGCTATTCCATTTATTTATGAAATACTGCGTTCTTTCCTGCATTGTTGTTACCGTAGCGAAGAGGGCACCCCGTTTTCTTATTGTAGATGTTAAATTAAAATTATTTTATTGCTTTCTTCGCACTTAAAATATTGATTTCTTTCTGGTATGCCACTTATCTCGAAATTTTAATTGACTTTCAAATCGTCAATAATTTTCTTTTCTTGCTCGTCTTGTATAAGGTGGGTTCTCTCGAGAACTCCTGCGATGAGTACAACTACTTGTTCATTATTCATTTTGTTGTATGCCATACTTCTTGTACAGTTATTGGGCAGCTGTTATGAATCATGAATACAGTCAGCATGATCATTCCACAGTCTTCTCCTACTCAAGAATTTTGTACTCTATTTTATTTCGAGCAGTAAACTTTGCTTAGCTGAATACACGATATTGTCATTAGTCAAGGAAACTCATTTCTGGGTTTCCCTACTGGTCCGAACTGAATTTGGGCCTCTGCTTTGCTCCCTATGTCTCACAAGTGCATGGCAAGTCTGTGGACTTTGGTCTTTGGACCTCCGCGAACCCCCACCGAACTAGATTCTATTGCCTGCTGCGCCAGAGTGATATAAAATCCCTAGGATCCTAGTTTTCAGTTAATTATAGAAGGGTTCGTTGAGGTTATAGTATATGTACAGTAGAGACTGATCTTACCATCGCAGGGATCCATGTTAATATCCACAGCATTCAGAAGCCACGAGCCGATCTCACCACCTGCTAGCGATACAAAAGTCTATTCATCAGGATCCAGTTTAAATAAAAATGAGTCACGAAGCCCCCATCCCCACTCTACCGCAACCCCCCCCTCTCTCTCTCTCTCTCTCTCTCTCTCTCTCTCTCTCTCTCTCTCTCTGGAGGGGTGGAACAAATTTACTGCTCGAATTCTTTCTCTATCTCTCGTCTCGTCAGTAGTGCCGTAAATCCCTCTCTGCTGCTATTAATATTGTCGTGAAAGATTATGCAGACACGCAACACCGAAATGAATGACACTCAAGCATAGATTTTTTTCTTTGTATAATTAAAATTTTCGATTTTATTCATAATTGTTAAATGCTAATTCGTCAAATTCGTTTCTGTCATATTTTGTAACCGAATGGAGCAAGGTCAAGTTACGCTTGCTGGTGTGAAGTCAGTTACGTTGACCAATCTTTCAGTTTTATCTTCTTTCATTCCAAGACTACGTAATTATTTATGTATTATATCTACCTGGCACATGCAGCCATTTGGTGCGTAACCTAGTGGGTTTTGTTGGTTCCGAAAGATAGTCGACCGGGGCTGACAAAAAAGAATTAAATTTATGCTCAGTTTGTCTGTCAGCAAGACAAAGAACTTATCGCTAGCCTCTAGCTACGCAAGGCAAGGTTAATGGTAAAATTATTGCTTAGGTTACCTTCCTTTTTTTAATCTAAGCTTACTTTGTCAATAGATCTATCAATAGATATGCCTACAGTATAATTGTGATTGCGCTGTCATTTAGTACGTATCCCTATTTGCTTGCCCTGCTGCGGCCTCACGTTTCTTTTCCTTTTTCATTTTTATATTCCCCGTTTACCAAAGAATGCAAAATCGTGATGAGTCTACCTGCATTTTAATACTCTAAATATTAACTCCTCAGTGTAAACCAAAATTTTAGGGATTTCATTGTTCCCTAGTTTATCTGGTGTAAATTCTAAATACTAAGGCAGTATCTTCAGCGACTGCACAGGGTGTCACTTCCGAGAATAGATTTTACATATGAAGTCAGGTATGACAAAAAACTTCCGCCATTGTAGGTGGGTTTTAACTTGAACACATTCTGCACTAAATGATCAAGCGCGCGCACACACGCACACACACATATATATAAAAGCTTATTTTTCTTATTTCCCAAAAATTTATAAAACTCTTACTCATCACATAATCTTTTAACTTGGGCAATTTGCATACTCATTTACTTTAGCCAAGGAGTCTCTTAATGCCAACACCACTGCGGTTTTTTTTTTTATTTTATGAAAATGATTTGATTCCGATAACGCTGCTGAGAATGATGTTCCATTTTGAGACTTCAACGCTGGCATCAGCTCGTCCCTCGAACTTCGGGAATCGTTGCATCCCTTGGGCGGTTCGCGAAGTGCTTGCCAGAGAGAAAGTTTCTGGATATTCGGTTTCCTCGCTGATAGGCACTTCCTTCTGTATTATTATTATTATTATTATTATTATTATTATTATTATCATAAGTAGTAGTAGTAGTAGTAGTAGTAGTAGTAGTAGTAGTAGTAGCAACTCACTGGCTTTTGTTCTTATTAACTATTTTTTATTGAATTAGATTTCATTCGTTGAGTTTTCAGACGCCGCACATAATATTTTAATGAATCTCTCTCTCTCTCTCTCTCTCTCTCTCTCTCTCTCTCTCTCTCTCTCTCTCTCTCTCTCTCTGTCAGAACTGATAGCAATTGTCATTTCAGGAGAACCCTGGCAGAAAATGATGTAAAGAAAAAATGTATTTGAAGTTAGGCAAAGCCAGCAGTTGTATATATTGCTATTGAGTTAAGCGAATTCTTATTCTTACTGAAAATAAGGATGGGTATATATTCGAAAAATTGTTCTGAAATTTTAGCTTTTCGTATATACCGCTGAAGCTTTTTTCATTTTTGTTTAAATTTGGTTGATTTTTTTTCTTTATCGCCATCTATAACTTAGATTATGTCGTATGAACTAAGGCAGGCAGACAATACGCTTTTTAAAAGTACTTGCGATTGATATCGTCAAGGAAAATCTTAATTTGTGAGAATGTATCGTAGAGCTGCAGTGCTTGGCGTCATTGATCGCAGCGACGAAACTCTGGAATATTTATGGGACGTCTTTTTTTTCTTCTCCATTTTTCGTTCCGCGTCCGCTCTTTCTTCCCCTTCTTTTGCATTTCATTTTCAAGAGTCGTCTCCGGTTCACTTCGTCTCATTCGGGATTTTAACTACTTGGGACCCCTCTCGCTCCTCGCCGCTTCTTTTTATCGCTATAATTATTATTGTTATTATTATTGTTACTGTTATTGTTATCCCTGATCGTCTGTTTATTGTTTTGCGTCTTTTCTTTCTCAGTCATTCCTATGTCTTTATTGTGACTTCCCGCTGTGTTTTCGTTTTGTGTTGTTTCGTATTTCATGCTTTATTGTCTCTCTCTCTCTCTCTCTCTCTCTCTCTCTCTCTCTCTCTCTCTCTCTCTCTCTCTCTCTCGCTTCCAGTATCTCGTTCTTTACATGTTTTCATATTTTCTCCCTACTCCCATTTCATTTCTCCTCTATATTTGCTTTCGATGTCCTTTCCTTTTAGTTTTTTTTTTTTAATTACCGGTTTCTTATTCCGTAACTTAATTGTAAATCCCGTTTTTTCCTGTAACTCATCACGTCTTATGCAGCCTGACCGTTGACTCCAAGTAAGAAATTCATTCGACCATCAAGTCGAGTTGATTTTCGTCTTAATCTCCTTTTTCCCTTCTGTCTGGTCTCGCTCTGTTCGCTTGTATCATCTCCGCATTATCCTCGGCTTTGATTTTGTCATTTCGCTTTTGATCTCTCATTTGTCCTCCTCCGTCGCCTTCTATTTCACTCCGTTTTTATGTGATTTCCGCTCTCCTCCCTCACCCCCGCTTTTTTACACTAATTAGTCATTTTTACTTTGCCTTCCACTGTCCCCCCCACCCCCCCTCTTCGTGTTCTTCCTTGCTGTCATCGTTTCCATCTCAATTCATCAGCTGCGCTCTCTGCCATCAGTCACTTTCCTGCTCCTCTTCGTTCCTCTCTTCCTCTCTGCCTAATCAAGCTTTTCCTCTTCTTCTGCGGAAAAGATTAAAGACTAAAAGGACACAGCTAACATTGTATCCATTGAAAATTAATGGGTTAAAAGGTTAGTGGCCGAAATAAAGCCCATGAAAAACACTCAGGTCAACAGAGTAATGGCCAAAATGTTATCCGTAAAAATTGAGGTCAGTAATGTCAAAAATAGCACTTCTAGTAAATTTAAATGATAGTAAGGCTAAGGATACATTAATATCCATAGGAAAGATTGAGGTCTACAGACTAATTGTGTAAACAGTAAGTAGAAGATATGAAGATCAACAAAGTAATGACCAAATTAATACCCGTAGAAAGGTGTAAGTCGACAGAGTACTGGGCAAATTAATACTGTAGATAAGTGGATGTCAGTAGAGTAACAGCAAAAATAATATTCACAGAAAAGATTGAGATCAACAAAGTAATGGACAAAATAATACCCGTAGAAAAGATTGAGGTCAACAGAGTATTTTTTCTCAGTTCATTAGTTGCAGATGCCCTCATGAACAATTTTCTTGCTCATCTTCATTCATCTCTTCCACTTTTCCTCATTTTCCTTATCTCTTCCTCTTTTCACTGATCATTTTTCTAATTTTTTCTTTAACTCTTCTTTCTCACTATCCATCGTTTTCCTTATTTGCCTTCTCTCCTCTTCTTTCTTCTCCTCTCTCTCTCTCTTCTTCATCCTCTCATTTTTCCTCGGTACATTTTTTGTCCTCCACATTCTTCATCTCTTCCTCATCCACTCCCTTTTCTTACCTATTCCCCAACCTCTTCTCATCCCCACCCTAAGCATTCCTCCTGCTCTTCCTCCTCAACTCTCTCCTCCTCCCACCCCTATTCGGCTCCCTTCGCTAACTGCTCCTCCTCATCCTCCCCCCCCCCCCTTCCCGTTTCTGCTGCTGCTTCCTGCTGGTCGCTGGAAATTATTTTTCCCCTTCTCTCCGGATCGTGCTGCTGGTGCTGGTATATAGAGGTGGTTCTGGCTCTGCCGTTGCGTCCGTCCCCTTGGCCTTCGAGCCTTTCCCCTCGACTCGCACTTCCCCTCGTTTCCCCTCACGAAACACCATTTTTCTTTTACTTGCGCGATGCGGTGTGGGTGTTCTCTCTCTCTCTCTCTCTCTCTCTCTCTCTCTCTCTCTCTCTCTCTCTCTCTGAGTTCGTGTCTCCGTATGTCTCTATGCCTGCGCTAACTTTTTTCAGTTTTTACTTTTACGAGTGAAAGCTCTTCTCTCTCTCTCTCTCTCCCTCCGTTTTATGTTCTGTGCCCACGATCATTTGTGTGTATAAAAACTTGTATGAATCTTTTACCGTGTTTACTTATTCTTGTTTTAAAATGTAAGTTTTTAAATTGCATATATTTTTTATACTTGTTTATTTTCAGTCATGCTCCCGTTCTTGTCGTAATGAACGTTTACAGTATGTAAATGTGTGTGTGTGTTTGTGCGCGCACCCGCGTGTGTGTTTGTTTGTGTGTCATGCTTAACAGTTTAAACGTAGAATGAGATAGTTCGAGTTTAGCAGTTATTCATGTCTTAATTCATGAATCGTAATTAACATGGAATCCAACAGCAGTAGCGAAAATGACAACAGTATAACGACAGTGGTGATCACAATCACGTGATTTTAGACGAGAAGCTGTTCGGAGGGATTTTAGTTATGCCTGAAAATTCCCTATATTCAAGACACCTCTCATTTCCTTTACTTAGATTTTATATAATTATTGGAAGATGGCAATAGAGTCATAGAAACATAACGAGGCAATTTCCAAGTCTGGATCGTTGTGCCACGTAAAGGGTCTCTGTGAAATTTCGTCACTCTCACCTTTGATGTGCTTTCAATTTCACACATCTCCACACATCTGGAACCTCTTAGCTTCCAAGGCAATTAGATAGCGACTATACGCATTAAGCTACCGTGACTGGTTTTCTTGTTCCTTTTGAAAATAAAAACGGTAACATGTTCAGGGTATTCAATTCCTGTTCCAAACCGTCATGCACAGAGTTCCATTGCTTTCTCATTCTTGCGTTTACCTCAGATCAACTGACTTAATAGGTAATCGTTATTGTCTTGGTTGTAACGATTATAATTCGGCAATTGTAGATAACGGATAATAGACTTCGCCACCTCTGCCATCGTAATTTATGTTTGTATGCTATGAGCTTTCAGGTATATCTGGAAGAGAGAGAGAGAGAGAGAGAGAGAGAGAGAGAGAGAGCCAGCGTATCAAATTTCTCCCTGCAAAACTGATGAAAAATATTAATTTCGTTACTGAATTTTCAGACATGATAAATGTTTTCATAGGCATAATAGTTTTTTTACCAGTAGACGTGCAGACAGTTGCCAGGTATATTATGAAGACGACAGAGGCCTCATTCATGTATTCTTGTATATTCAGGTATGTTTATATATATATATGTATATATATATATATAATGTATGTATATATGTATATCTATCTATATCTATCTATATATATACACACACACACACACACACACACATATATATATATATATATATATATATATATATATATATATATATATATATATATATATATATATATATATATATATATATATGGATGTATGCATTTTATACAATAGGCTGGGTAGAAATCTAGCTGTACCCAATAATTTGTTTTGGAAATGTAATATTTTCCATTCCTCTCTCACCCCTCGTCTTTATGCCGAAGTCTGCGTCGGAGCTTTCCTCTCCCTCTCTGTGTCTCTATCTCTCTCTTTCTCTTTCTCTCTCCTGTGTATATGTGTGTGTGTCTCACTCCCCTCTTCTCAATTCTCGTTTTTCTTCTTTTCCCCCAAATCCAGGTACCGCCGCCCGTAGTGTCCAATATCCTTGTGGGGTGTCCGTTTCCTTCCCCCTTCTCTATCGACCACCTGTACCCTAGCAATAATAGACCCCTGCCTCCATCCTCCCCTTCCTCCCGACCTCCCTCTTCCCCTCCCTCCTCCCCTCCCCCGTACCTTTCCCTTGCCTGCGTGTGACGTCATGCAGAAGGACTTGACCGGGTAGTCGTAATGGAAGAATCTACCTTTTTTTACGTTCTTCTTCGCTATCTTTTTTCCAAAAATTTCGCGTTGTCCCTCGGCCGCCTCTATTAGTTCTCCACTTGCTTGCTTTCATGCGGGCTGCTCATTTCTTACGACGTTATTATATTCCTGGATGCTCAAGGAGGATGGTGCTTGATTCCTAGGTTGATTCGCTGTCGATTTGAATTCACTTGTGCCATCAGTTCATCGGAATTTGAAAGTAGTATCAGACATAAGTCATTTTCGGTTTGAGTTCGTTTTTGCTTTGAATTTACCGCCACCCCATCCCCTCCCCTCCCCCCATTTAAATTCAATCCCGATTTGAATTGATTTGACTGCCGCCATAACTCCGCTCAGAATGTCAAGCGGTGTTTGCGTCTTGACTATCACAGGTATATAGCTGGAGGCGGGAGAGGCTGCATCATCATCTATCGTCGATCTCAACGTTTCCCTGATTTTTATTTTTCAGAAAAATGAGGACAGCAAAAAACTTGGCTTTTTGAAGGGGTCAGGGATTGCCAGTGGAGGGTGGGAGGAGAGAGAGAGAGAGAGAGAGAGAGAGAGAGAGAGAGAGAGAGAGGTGAAAAGTGAAACGGAAAAAGAAAAAGAGAAAGAGAGGAAGAGGATTTTGCAAGCATTAAGTGCAAGCATTTGCAAGCCAGGGAGGCCGTGACCTGGGCCGCTCCGGCTGCGTTGTTAATTGAAGTGGGACCTCGCGCTATATCGTGTGGTGCCGGCACTACTGCCCCCTCTGCTTGGTTGCTTGCTTACTGCTTCCATCTCTCTCTCTCTCTCTCTCTCTCTCTCTCTCTCTCTCTCTCTCTTCTGCGCTTTCCTCTGTTCTTCCCCTTGCTTTGTGTCCCCCTGACTTGGTTGTTCCCCTTCCCCTCTGCATACTGCATTTTAGAGTCCGTTTTTCCTCTCTCCTCTCTCTCTCTCTCTCTCTCTCTCTCTCTCTCTCTCTCTCTCTCTCTCTTTGTGTGCGATGACCCCCTTCCCTACGTTGTGCGTGACCCTTTCCATAAGCTCTTTTTTCCTGACCCGAACCTACGTGTTTGTAATTGGGTACCTCGTAACCCCTTGGTTCTCATATATGTGTGCAGTATCAGCATACATATACACATCTGTATACATACATATGCATAAATATATTTATAAAATTACTGTCATCCTTTTCTTGTTTTTGTTGTTATTTGATTATTTTTCTGCTTTATCTATTTTCCGAATTGTAAGTGATTGCTTCGCATTTCATCTCTCCTTGTGTGTGCGTGGAAAGCAACGCCAAGTAGATGAACCTCTTCTTTTGCCTTTTCTTGAAGTTGACGTGTCGTAAAGGCGGCGGTATTATATCCGTGTGAATCCGCCGAGGCGCGACATTAGTCGAGTGTTTTCCTCGCGGGATTGTTGTTATTGCAATTATCGTTCATCAGGAAACCCTCAATGATCCGCTTTAATGAGGCCATCCTGGTAATTACTGGTTTATGATATTCATTCTGATATTTGTCCGTCAATATTATAGCAGCCGGTGACAACACACAAGTACTTTAATTATGTCTATTGGATCTAGACATGATTTTTTTCCCTATGTTCTAGTGATGGGATGAAATAGAACTAGTTGCCTGGGTGAATGAAGTGAGGCCTGTTCTAGAAAAGCAGTACAGTTGAAATGAGCAGTACAAAAGTTGCTCGTTTCAGTGCCACCAAAGACTTCGCATAATTGAAGATCTTTTGGAATCTTAGATGATCGTTCATTTATACAACTGATGACTCTTTTCTGTAACTTACTCTATTTTTATCGTGATTTTGGAAATATTATGAGTTACGGATGTGTCATTTGTAGCTTGTGACATCACTAAATCCTTCTTACATGTTGATGCTGGTTCGTATATATACTAAGTTTTTACTAATTCGTATGAGAAAGGGTCAGTCCTTGTCTGCCTAAGCCTGAAAAATAAATACGAAAAGAAATGAAAAGAAAAAGGAAAGAAAGGAGAGGGGGAGCTTTGTTCCAACCGATGGTGCAATCCCGCCTCTGGAAAGAGTGGCCGGGGCCGGGGGGGGGGGAGACTGAGGAAAGCTGTATCGATAAACGTTACTCCTTAATATCTCAGATTTATACAACTTGTAAGTATATATCAATCATAACCTTTTAATACTTTCATATCACGGTCAACACAGAAAGACTTTCCAATGTCGGTGTTGATGATGAGTTCATATATCGTTGTTTTTATATTTTACTTTAATAAAACCTCTCATATCACGTTTTTGAGACTGCATTTGTATCTCAATAACCTTCCGATCCGTATTATACGAATACCTCGAAAGGTGTGGTTCCACCCCCCCCCCCGCAAAAAAAAAAACTGTTAATACCAGGTTCATCAGGTTACTCCAGAGTAAGGGACTGAGAAATAATGCACTAATAATTAACGGAGATAAAAAAAAAAAAAAAAGAAAACGTTTATGCTCATCATACGCGCAAAGTTCATCAGCAACAAATTGTCTCATGCGGCACCCTGTCACCGACTGCTTTCTTACATCCACCGTCTCACCTTTCCTTTCCAGCACTGCTACTCGTCTAGCCAGAACTGTTTATGGGATCCTTCATTCCAGTACACATTTCAGAATTATATACTCTTTATCCAACCCCTTCTCTTCTATTCTCACCAAATGACCGAATCCCCTCAAGACTATCTAATTCATCTTTTCATATCTTTCAGTTTTACTGAATCGTCAGACTTCGCATTCCGTATGTTTTGAACCAAGTTCCAGAGGATAGCCTTTCAGTCCTCTGTACACCCAGGACTAAGCAGAAAGGGCGGCTGTAGCCCTTCATAAATCACCACTTTTGCGTCCCTAGACACCACATAAAGCCATTCTCAATTGCTTGTAAAAAAAAAAAAAACTACAGTTTCAAAGTATTAAGTTGTGACAGTGATTTTGTTGACAAGGCGATCAGTGTTAATAGTGACAATACGCGACCTCAGCCTCTTAATATGAATCTTTGAAGGTTTCCTGATTCAGCGATTCGGTTACAATGTTCATTTCAGAACCCCGTTGTGAAAAGGAGGCACGATTTTGAAAAATATTTAAGAAATTTTTTATATACCTGTTTCGATTAAGATTTTCATGAGGCAGATACACAAGTAGCTCACGCAAATTCGGGGTGTGTGGTCTTTACTGTACTTTGAAGCCCAGTAAACTAAACATATCCAGCATTTCCAGCAAGCTTTGTTAAGTTGCAGCCGTAGTCACCATAAGGGACGGCTTGCCCGTGACAATGTGATGGACTACACATGACTTTTCAATCCTCCTCCAAGTTCTAAATTTCTCTCTTTCAGGCACATTCCGTTCTCATCGTTCTCTTTTCTTTTAGGCCCAGACAGTGTGGAGGTAAGAGCACAAGGTGCCTGTTCTGTGAACCTTAGCTTGATTATGGAAAGAGGCGGTTTTTTGCTTATGTACAAACATGCTTCAACGCACGTATCTTTATATGCGTGTGTGGTTGTTTGCGTGTGTGTGTGTGTGTGCGTAAATGGTAGGATGGGATATGAAGGGAGTCACAGAACAAGGCAAAGTCAAACTGGGAAGAGACTTGGAGTATTAATAGAAGCCAAGGTTGGAAAGTATGGAGGTATTGTTGAGCCAAATCACCCTTGTTAGAGTGAGGAGTAGATGTTAAATGCAAGTGAATCAAAGGGTTAAGGTTGTTTAAGAAGAATTGTTTGCATAGCACATTATAAGTAAGAAGAAATGAAAGGGTGAGAGATGCAGATGTAGACTTGGTAAAAAGGGTAGCAGTGTTACTGTAGGTGATAGAATGGAGGACGATAGGTTAGTGAAAAAAGTGTGAGGAGGTGGGGGAGGCGAAGCTGTAAAAAGTAAAGGACAGGAATGGCTGTAATATCCAGGAAGCATTAAAGTGCATTTAACATAGAGGGGAATAACATAACGTTGTAAGGAGTTCGTTTCGCTCTTGATGAGCTGTCTGTATAGGATGCATGAAGCAGGCAGCTTATGTTGTGGAAGTTTTCCGCACAGTGGTTTCATCTAGTTTTTAGCTGTTAAAATGAAGTAGCGATCAGTGTCTTGTTTCTTCTCTTGGGCTACTCTCTGTAAGTGAAAAAGCTGAAAGCTTAATGATTTTATAAAATATATATATATATATATATATATATATATATATATATATATATATATATATATATATATATATATATATATATATATATATATACGTGTGTATGCACACATACTGTATATTCAATGCTATTTTTTTTTTTTTGGAGAAAGTTGACTTGAGGATATTTTCAGCAAGTGTTCTTTGAAGAGGTTGTCCGTCCCATGTGTAAAAATATTTAAAAACCGTTCATCAAATGGGTTGTAGCCTCAGAGAAAAAGAGAGAGATAAGACAGTAGACCTTGCCGTGAACAAGGGCCAAACCATAAGCAAAAAAAAGTTCACACTCTCGGACTCCTGATGCATCAGCACAGGCTTATTAACAGCCCATCGACATAACCCTCATCACACAGCCTAGCACCTCTCTTGCGCACACTCCCTTGCTCGCTTCCTGGATGTTAAAGGACTTCAGTCTCAGCACATCTTTCACGGCTTCCATCCAGCACCTTCCAGACCTGTCTTCGCTTTCATCTCAGGCCTCGTCGAGTTTACACCGTTTTCACCTGCTTAACGTCCTCCATTGTCGAATCTCTAGATACAGCTCTTTGTCACATTTTCGTTGTCTTCATGTTTTACCTTTTCAACCCAGATATACTGCACATGATTCATCATCTTGACTTCGAACGTGTTTCTTTCATTTACATTCCCCACCTACATTTCTCTTCCATAAAGAAGAATTGGCCCAACAGTCCCTTCATGATTCCTAATTAAGATGAGAGGAAATTGCTAAGTTTAGTTAGGTGGGGAAAATGTGCATGGAGTTTCTTCATAAAATGTTACCACTCCCGCTCCTCCCGTCTGCTGTATTTCCCGCCACCCCTAGAAATGCAGTCGCTTTGTGTGCATTGCGAGGACCCTGACAAACCAACAGCTAAATAGAACTTACGGGGGGTACAGGAAGGCTTGATGTTTAACAATAGTATTAATATTACTGTCATTTTGACATCAGAGACGACAGAGGAATTGCGTGAAGTGGTTTGCTTGTTTACGATTTCTACGATGTTGTAATTCTTTCCAGTTGCTAAGTAAAGACTTTCAAACTGTCTAAATTGAGCTCCATTTTGTAAGTATGAATAAAATATATTTTAGACTCAGTATATCCTTTATCTAATAGACATCTGTTCAGGAAACTAACCAGAGCAGATTTTCGAAACAGGTTTTACAACTATCACTTTTTATGTCGCCTCAATATCTTCGTCGGTGTGACGGACAAATCAATGGTAACTTGTTACTTCTAACCTTTGAATCTTTCAAATTCCCTTGTTGTGAGTTTGCAACTGCCAGTGCAGCCGTGTTCCCCTCCTCGCCCCAACTGCCGTCGTCGAGGGAGGGTTACTGATGGCAGATGCGTGGGGCGCACTGCTCTCATCTTGAGGCATTTGTCATGTTGTTTTTAACATGGTACTTCATGTGTCTGGAATGCTGATTGGTTTTGAACGCGTTCTCAACGTGCAAACAATGACATTGGCAACGGTTTACACACACACACACACACACACACACACACACACACATATACACACATATATATATATATATATATATATATATATATATATATATATATATATATATATAAGCGTGCAATATGAATATGTCTCGAGTTAGGCAGGGGAATAAGGTTGGCAGCTTGTGGTAATGAAAAAGAAAATTGTGAACAGAAACCTTCTTTAACCATTTGCCACTTACAAGACGTTCATGGCGATTTTGTCCTTGGAACTAGTAAAAATAAAACCTCATGCGTTGACAGTGACAGAATGTTTCCGCTGCCAGAAAGTCAGCTATCTGGCAAAATCTGTTGTAATTTAGGTTGAATATATCTAGCAGCATAGATCTCGCAATGGAATGGAACAGATATAAACTGTGCATTACGGCAATGGTAAAATAAAGGCTCGCCTATTTTGGAATACTAATCCCGTTTCTTGTGCACAGAGGATGACTTGTGCACGACTCTGTAGACAATCCTCTTGTACCTCAAAAATAGCCTATAACTTTACCACATCCTTGCACAACGTCAACCCTATGAAGTGTGTGTGTTTTTTTTCCTTTTTTTTTTTACAGAAAACGCCATAAGGTTAATGACCAGTCCAGCAATTCTTGAATGCATTTTGAAAAATTTAGAACCTTGGTAATTTTGTCTTTTTTTCGTCTGGATTGAGTATTTAATAAGTAGTTCATTATGAAAGGCGAACTTTGGATTTAGGAAGACATTATCATGTCAAACTTAGAAACACTGTTGCTAAAACGATTGTCGATACCCATCTGATAGAATAAGTGATGAGTTGCGTTTGATGCTGAATTCATCAAAGATTCAGTTCTGCTTTTCACACACACGGTGCACTAGCAATTGTTCTCTGCTAGAAGCATGCTCATTTATATTAATGGTACGTGCTTACAATCTTGGTATTTTCAGTTCATATGTACACCCTGTACATGAAGTACTGCAGTCGCGGAGGCTTTTGAGACGCGGGTACTAATGTAAATGCATCTTGACTTCATGTTGATTCTCACGCTTCAAACGCGAATAATACCTATGTATACTACGTTGCCACTTTCATGCTAAGAAGTTTTTATAAAGAAACATAAGTTCCAAATATTTTTAAATTCATATATGCATGAGAATTCATGATAAATCTCTCCCTCTCTCGTCCATAGAAGTTAACTATTTTCTTGCTCGGACGAAGTTCATAAAGTTCTTGATATAGAATAGAACCTTCCTACTAAGATCGTCCTTCAAACTTTTGCCGTGACATTTATAGTCTTCGGAACCTAATAATCAGCTCTTGGCACCGATAAACTTAATGCTAGTATACAAGAAAAGTCTTCGATAGCTATAATTGCTCTGATGTGTGAAATTCTTTGGATGAGGATGAAACTGGTTTACAGATGAAGTCTTTATTCGAATTAGTAATTACTTGAAGTTTTTGTTACTCGTTTATAATATTTGTAAACGAGAAGTTTTGGGAGCCTGCTTAAGCCGCAAATGGTGAGAATTGGTAACTGTTAGAATGACGTGTTTGGTAGTTGACGGTGTTCCTATACTTGCGTTATGAACGATGTCTTTAGTCCTTGTTTAGATGACTAATCATTAAACTGCCTTGTCAGTACTAGAACACAGACGCAGCCCGAGTAATTTGTGATACTTGGTATCATCGTGTCATAGGAAGGGGGTTGCTAAATAGATATCAAATGATTTCTCATCGCCAAGGTTTTGTTGTACACGTATTCATGTCTTCAATCAATTAACTATAACTGCCGTATGATTTTATGGGAAAAATAAATAGAATGATTGAGTTTTGTTTTCACAAGAGACATGTTTACACATGTGCAAGTAAATTAATGCAAAAACTAAATATAACTCTATTGACAAAAACGTTGTTGGTTTCGTGAACACGAGATATTGTCATCATCTACACTAGACTTGAATTGTCATGTACACTTAGAAAATAAGAACGAATTTGGGAGTTCCTGAATTACAAGTCAAACAGTAACGAAGCGCTCTGCCGCGTTTTAATGTAGATCTCGGAGCCTCCCGTTTCTCTTCGAGTCGACAGTTGATATCACGGTCTCTCTGGTAACTTGTCATGAGATACTTTAACCATTTATAA
>NC_089748.1:13923850-13946350 GCF_040412425.1 Macrobrachium rosenbergii
GTTATGCCTAAAAAATAAGTGACACTCCTCTGTGGCTGGTTATATGGCACTCCTACTTGTGCTTATGTCGTTGTGTCTTCATCTTTACAAATTCAGTGGATTTATAGCACAGTACTTTGTGGTTTGTGTCACTCATTATCTAGCATATGACCCTTTGTTGATTTCGTGTCCCTTCTTAATGGGTTTGCCTGCCCTTTGTTTTGATTTGTATCGCCTTTTCCATCCGTTTCCAATTTTTTTTCACTCAGGTTCCTGTATTCACTTAGGCGTTATTAAGAATTCTTGCCTCTTGAGTTCGCATTTCAGTGTTAGGTGGCATTATTTTTAGTCGTTTATGTAGTCTCGTCATTGGTTTCTGGCACGATTTCCATAAGATTTTACCAATTTCACCAACAGTTTGTGGACGTTTCCATCAGGTTTTGGCTCTCTTTCCATCTGGACTTTGCAATCTCCTTAGTGGTCTTTGATGCCCTTTCTACCTGGATTCTGCAATTTCCATCTGGATTTTGCATTCTCCTTAATGGTCTTTGATGCTCTTTCTACCCAGATTCTGCAATTTCCATACGGTTTATAGTTCTCTTTCCATCTGGATTTTGCAGTCTTCTCAATGGTCTTTCACGCTCTTTCCACCTGCATTCTGCAACATCCATACAGCTTATGGCTCTCTTTCAATCTGGATTTTGCAATCTCCTTAATGGAGTTTGGCACTCTTTCCACCTAGATTCTGCACTCAACATACGGTTTATGGCTCTCTTTCCATCTGGATTTTGCAGTCTTCCTAATGGTCTTTGGCGCTCTTTCCACCTGGATTCTGCAATCTCATTATGGCTTATGGATCTCTTTCAACCTGGATTTTGCAATCTCCCTAATGGTCTTTGGCACTCTTTCCACCTAGATTCTGCAATCTCCATACGGTTTATGGTAATCTTTCCATCTGGACTTTGCAGTGTCCTTAATGGTCTTTGCTGCTCTTTTTACCTGGATTCTGCAATCTCCATAAGGTTAATGGCTCTCTTTCCATCTGGATCTTGCAGTCTGCTCAGTGGTCTTTGACTCTCTTCCCACCTGGATTCTACAATCTCCATATGGTTTATAGCTCTCTTACCATTTGAATTTTGCAATCTCCTTAATGGTCTTTGACACTCTTTCCACCTAGGTTTTGCAACCTCCATGCAGTTCATGGCTCTCTTTCTATCTGGATTTTGCAGTCTCCTCAATGGTCTTTGATGCCCTTTCTTCCTGGATTCCGCAATCTCCATACGGTTTATGGCTCTCATTCCATGTGAATTTTGCAATCTCCTCACTGGTCTTTGATGCTCTTTCCACCTGGATTCTGCAGTCTCCATATGGTTGATGGCTCTCTTTCCATCTGGATTTTGCAGTCTCCTTAATGGTCTTGGGCACTCTTTCCACTTAGATTCTGCAATCTCCATACAGTTCATGGCTCTCTTTCCATCTGGATTTTGCAATCTCCTCAGTGGTATTTGATGCTCTTTGCACCTAGGTTCTGCAGTCTCCATCTGGTTTATGGCTCTCTTTCAATCTGGATTTGGCAATCTCCTTAATGGTCTTTGGCACTCTTTCCACTCTTTCCACGTACATTCTGCAACCTCCGTATGGCTTATGGCTCTCTTTCCAGGTGGATTTTGCAATCTCCCCAATGGTCTCTGACGGTCTTTCCACCTAGATTCGGCAATCTCCATACGGTTTATGGCTCTCTTCCCATTTGGGTTCTGCAATCTCCTCAGTGGTCTTTGACGCTCTCTCCACCTGGATTCTGCAATCTCCATACGGTGTATGGCTCTTTCCATTTGAGTTTTGCAGTCTCCTTAATAGTCTTTGGCACTCTTTCCTCCTGGATTCTGCAGTCTCCATACAGTTTATGGCTCTTTCCATCTGGATTTTGCAATCTCCTCACTGGTCTTTGGCGTCCTTACCACCTGGATTCTGCAATCTCCATATTGTTTATGGCTCTGTTTCCTCCTGGATTCTGCAGTCTCCATACAGTTTATGGCTCTCTTTCCAACTGGATTTGCAATCTCCTCACTGATCTTTGATGCTTTTCCCCCCCTGGATTCTGCAGTCTCCATACGGTTTATGGCTCTCTTTCCATCTGGATTTTGCAATCTCCTTAATGGCCTTTGGCACTCTTTCCTCCTGGATTCTGCAATCTCCATATGGTTTATGGCTCTTTTTCCATCTGGATTTTGCAATCTCCTCAATGGCCTTTGGCACTCTTTCCACCTGGATTCCGCAATCTCCTTACAGTTTATCGCTCTCTTTCCATCTGGGTTTTGTTATCTCCTTTATGGTCTTTGGCACTCTTCCCACCTGGATTCAGCAGTCTCCATACAATTTATGGCTCTCTTTCCATCTGGATTTTGCAGTTTCCTTAATGGTCTTTGGCACTTTTTCCACTTGGATTCTGCAGCCTCCATAAGGTTTATGGCTCTCCATCCATCGGGATTTTGCAGAATCATTAATGGTCTTTATCACTCTTAGCTCGTGGATTCTGCAATCTCCATACGATTTATGGCTCTCTTTCAATCAGGATTTTGCAGTCTCCTCATTGGTCTTTGATGCTCTTTATACCTGGATTCTGCAATCTTCATATGGTTTATGACTCTCTTTCCATCTGGGTTTTGCAATCTCCTTAATAGTCTTTGGAACTCTCTCCACCTGCTTTCTGCAATTTCCATAAGGTTTATAGCTCTCTTACCATGTGGATTTTTTTAAATCTCCTTAATGGTCTTTGATGTTGTTTCCACCTGGAGTCTGCAATCTCCATAAGGTTTATGGCTATCTTTCCATCTTGATTTTGCAATCTCCTCAAATTGTCTTTGGCACTCTTACCTCGTGGATTCTGCAATCTCCATATGGTTTATGACCCTCTTTCCATCTGGATTTTGCAATCTCCTCACTGGTTTTTAATTCACTTTCCACCTGGATTCTGCAATCTTCATAAAGTTTTTGGCTCTCTTTCCATCTGGATTTTGCAGTGTCCTTAATGGTTTTTGATGCTCTTTCCACCTGGATTCTGCAATATGTATACAGTTTATGGCTCTCTTTCCATCTGGATTTTGCAATCTCCTCAGTGGTATTTGATGCTCTTTCCACCCAAATTCTGCAGTCTCTATACGGGTTATGGCTCTCTTTCCATCTGGATTTTCCATCTCCGTAATGGTCTTTGATGCTATTTATACCTGGATTCTGCAATTTCCACACGGTTTATGGCCTCTTTCCATTTGGATTTTGCAATCTCCTCATTGGTCCTTGATGCTCTTTCCACCTGGATTCTGCAATCTCTATACGGTTTATGGCTCTCTTTCCATCTGGATTTTCCAATCTTCTCAATGGTCTTTGATGCTCTTTCTACCAGGATTCTGCAATCTCCGTAGGGTTTATGGCTCTCTTTCCATCTGAGTTTTTCAATCTCCCAAGTAGTCTTTTGTTCTCTTTCCACCTAGAGTCTGCAATCTCCATACAGTTTATGGCTCTCTTTCCATCTGGATTTTACAATTTCCTCTATGGTCTTTGATGCTGTTTTCACTTGGATTATGCAATCTCCATACACTTTGTGGCACTTTTTACATTTGGGTTTTGCAATCTCCTCACTGGTCTTTGACGCTCTTTCCACCTGGATTCTGCAATCTAAATACAGTTCATTGCTGTCGTTCAATCTGGATTTTGGAATCTTGTTAATGGGCTTTGGCACTCTTTCCAACTAGAATTTGCAGTCTCCATATAGTTTATGGCTCAATTTCCATCTGGATTTTGCAATATTCTCAATGGTCTTTGATGCTCTTTCTAACAGAGTCTGCAATCTCCATAGGGTTTATGGCTCTCTTTCCATCTGAATTTTTCAATCTCCCCAGTAGTCTTTTGTTCTCTTTCCACCCTGAGTCTGCAATCTCCATACAGTTTATGGCTCTTTTTCCATCTGGATTTTGCAGTCTCCTCAATGGTCTTTAATGCTGTTTTCACTTGGATTTTGCAATCTCCATACAGTTTATGGTACTTTTTACATCTGGGTTTTGCAGTCTCCTTAATGGTCTTTGACACTCTTTCTACCTGGATTCTGCAGTCTCCATACGGTTTATGGCTCTCTTTCCATCTGGATTTTGCAATCTCCCCAATGGTCTTTCACTCTCTTTCTACCTGGATTCCGCAATCTCCATACGGTTTATGGCTCTCTTTCCATCTGGATTTTGCAATCTCCTTAATGGTCTTTGGCACTCTTTCCACCTGGATTCTGCAATCTCCTTAAGGTTTATGGCTCTCTTTCCATCTGGATTTGGGATCTCCTTAATAGTCTTTGGCGCTCTTTCCTCCTGGATTCTGCAATCTCCATATGGTTTATTGTTCTCTTTCCATCTGGATTTTGCAATCTCTTTAATGGTCTTTGTCACTCTTTCCTCCTGGATTTTGCAATCTCCATATGGTTTGTGCCTCTCATGCATTCTTGATTTTGCAGTCTCCTAAATGGTCTTTGGCACTCTTTCCACCCAGATTCTGCAGTCTCCATACGGTTTATGGGTCTCTCTAGCTGGACTTTGCAGTCTCCTTAATGGTCTTTGGCACTCTTTTCACCCAGATTCTGCAGTCTCCATGTGGTTTATATATCTCTTTACATCTGGATTTTGCAATCTCCTTAATGTTCTTTGTCACTCTTTCCTCCTGGATTCTGCCATCTCCATATGGTTTGTGGCTCTCTTTCCATCTGGATTTTGCAGTCTTCTTAATGGTCTTTGGCACTCTTTCCACCCAGATTCTGCAATCTCTATACAGTTTATGGCTCTCTTTCCATCTGGATTTTACAATCTCCTCTCTGGTCTTTGCCGCTCTTTCCATCTGGATTCTGCAATCTCCACACAGTTCATTGCTCTCTTTCAATCTGAATTTTGCTATCTCGTTAATGATGTTTGGCGCTCTTTCGAACTAGATTTTGCAGTCTCCATACAGTTTATGGCTCACTTTCCATCTGGATTTTGCAATCTCCTCAATGGTCTTTGATATTCTTTTTACCAGGATTCTGCAATCTCCATAGAGTTAATGGCTCTCTTTCCATCTGAAATTTTCAATCTTCCCAGTAGTCTTTTGTTCTGTTTCCACCTAGATTCTGCAGTCTCCATACGATTTATGGCTCTCTTTCCATCTGGATTTTGCAATCTCCTCAATGGTCTTTCACGCTCTTTCCACCTTGATTCTGTAATCTCCATACGGTTGATGGCTCTCTTTCCATCTGGATTTTGCAATCTCCTCAGTGGTCTTTGGCACGCTTTCCACCTGGATTCTGCAATCTCCTTAATGGTCTTTGGCACTCTTTCCACCTGGATTCTGAAATCTCCTTAAGGTTTATGGCTCTCTTTCCATCTGGATTTGGGGGCTCCTTAATGGTCTGTGGCGCTCTTTCCTCCTGAATTCTGCAATATCCATATGGTTTATTGCTCTCTTTCCATCTGGATTTTGCAGTCTCTTTAATGGTCTTTGTCACTCTTTCCTCCTGGATTCTGCAATCTCCATATGGTTTGTGCCTCTCATGCAGTCTTGATTTTGCAGCTCCTTAATGGTCTTTGTCACTCTTTCCTCCTGGATTCTGCCATCCCCATATGGTTTGTGGCTCTTTCCATCGGGATTTTGCAGTCTTCTTAGTGGTCTTTGGCACTCTTTCCACCCAGATTCTGCAATCTCTATACAGTTTATGGCTCTCTTTCCATCTGGATTTTACAATCTCCTCTCTGGTCTTTGCCGCTCTTTCCATCTGGATTCTGCAATCTCCACACAGTTCATTGCTCTCTTTCAATCTGGATTTTGCTATCTCGTTAATGATGTTTGGCGCTCTTTCGAACTAGATTTTGCAGTCTCCATACAGTTTATGGCTCACTTTCCATCTGGATTTTGCAATCTGCTCAATGATCTTTGATGTTCTTTCTACCAGGATTCTGCAATCTCCATAGAGTTAATGGCTCTCTTTCCATCTGAATTTTTCAATCTTCCCAGTAGTCTTTTGTTCTATTTCCACCTAGATTCTGCAGTCTCCATACGATTTATGGCTCTCTTTCCATCTGGATTTTGCAGTCTCCTCAATGGTCTTTCACGCTCTTTCCACCTGGATTCTGCAATCTCCATACAGTTTATGGCTCCCTTTCCATCTGGATTTTGCAATCTCCTCAATGGTCTTTGGCACTCTTTCCACCTGGATTCTGCAATCTCCTTAATGGTCTTTGGCTTTCTTTCCACCTGGATTCTGCAATCTCCTTAAGGTTTATGGCTCTCTTTCCATCTGGATTTGGGGACTCCTTAATGGTCTTTGGCGCTCTTTCCTCCTGAATTCTGCAATCTCCATTTGGTTTATTGCTCTCTTTCCATCTGGATTTTGCAATCTCTTTGATGGTCTTTGTCACTCTTTCCTCCTGGATTCTGCAATCTCCATATGGTTTGTGCCTCTCATGCAGTCTTGATTTTGCAGTCTCCTTAATGGTCTTTGGCACTCTTTCCACCCAGATTCTGCAGTCTCCATACGGTTTATGGGTCTCTTTCTATCTGGACTTTGCAGTCTCCTTAATGGTCTTTGGCGCTCTTTCCACCCAGATTCTGCAGTCTCCATACGGTTTATGGGTCTCTTTCTATCTGGACTTTGCAGTCTCCTTAATGTTCTTTGGCACTCTTTTCACCCGGATTCTGCAATCTCCATATGGTTTATTGCTCTCTTTCCATCTGGATTTTGCAATCTCCTTAATGGTCTTTGTCACTCTTTCCTCCTGGATTCTGCCATCTCCATATGGTTTGTGGCTCTCTTTCCATCTGGATTTTGCAGTCTTCTTAATGGTCTTTGGCACTCTTTCCACCCAGATTCTGCAATCTCCATACAGTTTATGGCTCTCCTTCCATCTGGATTTTACAATCTCCTCTCTGGTCTTTGCCGCTCTTTCCATCTGGATTCTGCAATCTCCACACAGTCCATTGCTCTCTTTCAATCTGAATTTTGCTATCTCGTTAATGATGTTTGGCGCTCTTTCGAACTAGATTTTACAGTCTCCATACAGTTTATGGCTCACTTTCCATCTGGATTTTGCAATCTCCTCAATGGTCTTTGATGTTCTTTCTACCAGGATTCTGCAGTCTCCATAGAGTTTATGGGCTCTCTTTCCATCTGAATTTTTCAATCTTCCCAGTAGTCATTTGTTCTATTTCCACCTAGATTCTGCAGTCTCCATACGATTTATGGCTCTCTTTCCATCTGGATTTTGCAATCTCCTCAATGTTCTTTCACGCTCTTTCCACCTGGATTCTGCAATCTCCATACGGTTTATGGCTCTCTTTCCATCTGGATTTTGCAATCTCCTCAATGGTCTTTGGCACTCTTTCCACCTGGATTCTGCACTCTCCATACAGTTTATGGTTCTCTTTCCACTTTGATTTCGTAATCTCCTTAATGGTCTTTCACGCTCTTTCCACCTGGATTCCGCAATCCCCTTACAGTTTATGGCTCTTTCCATCTGGATTTTGAAATCTCCTTCGTGGTCTTTGGCACTCTTTTAACCTGGATTCTGTAATCTCCTTAAGGTTTATGGCTCTCTTTCCATCTGGATTTTGCTATCTCCTTAATGTCTTTGGCGCTCTTTCCTCCTGGATTCTGCAATCTCCATATGGTTTATTGCTCTCTTTCCATCTGGATTTTGCAATCTCTTTAATGGTCTTTGTCACTCTTTCCTCCTGGATTCTGCAATCTCCATGTGGTTTGTGGCTCTCTTTCCATCTGGATTTTGCAGTCTCCTAAATGGTCTTTGGCACTCTTTACACCCAGATTCTGCAGTCTCCATACAGTTTATGACTCTCTATCCATCTGGATTTTGTGATCTCCTCAATGGTCTTCGACTCTAATTTTACCTGTATTTGGCAGTCTCCATATGGTTTATTGGTCTCTTTCCATCTGGATTTTGCAATCTCCTTAATGTTCTTTGGCACTCTTTCCACTAGGTTTATGGCTCTCTTTCCATCTGGATTTTACAATCTCCTTAATGGTCTTTAGCACTCTTTCCACCTGTTATCTACAATCTCCATATGGTTTATGGCGCTCTTTCCATGTGGATTTTGCAATCTCCTCATTGGTCTTTGATGCTCTTTCCACCTGGATTTTGAAATCTCCATATGGTTTATGGCTCTCTTTTCATCTGGATTTTGCAGTATCCTTAATGGTTTTTGGCACTCTTTCCCACTAGATTTTGCAGTCCATATAAGGGTTATGGCTCTCTTTCCATCTGGATTTTGCAATCTACTTGTTGGTCTTTTGTTCTCTTTCCACCTAGATTCTGCAATCTCCATATGGTTTATGGCTCTCTTTCCATGTGGATTTTGCTATCTCATTGGTCTTTGACGTTCCATCCACCTGGATTTTGCAGTCTCCATACTGTTTATGGCTCTCTTTTCATCTGGATTTTGCAATCTCCTTAATGGTCTTTGGCACATTTTCCCACTAGATTCTGCAATCCCCATAAGGGTTACGGCTCTCTTTCCATCTGGATTTTGCAATCTACTTGTTGGTCTTTTGTTCTCTTTCCACCTAGATTCTGCAATCTCCGTATGGTTTATGGCTCTCTTTCCATGTGGATTTTGTAATCTCCTCATTGGTCTTTGACGTTCCATCCACCTGGATTTTGCAGTCTCCATAATGTTTATGGCTCTCTTTTTATCTGGATTTTGCAATCTCCTTAATGGTCTTTGGCACATTTTCCCACTAGATTCTGCAATCCCCATAAGGGTTATGGCTCTCTTTCCATCTGGATTTTGCAATCTACTTACTGGTATTTTGTTCTCTTTGCTCCTGGACTCTGCAATCTCCATACGGTTTATGGCTCTCTTTCCATCTGAGTTTTGCATTCTCTTTAGTGGTCTTTGGCACTACAGTATTTCCACCTGGATTCTGCAATCTCTATATGGTCTATGGCTCTCTTTCCATCTGGATTTTGCAGTCTCCTCATTGGTCCTTGATGCTCTTTCCACCTGGATTCTGAAATCTCCATGCCGTTTATGGCTCTCTTTTCATCTGGATTTTGCAATCTCCTTAATGGTCTTTGGCATTCTTTCCAACTAGATTCTGCACATGGATTCTGCAATCTCCATACCGTTTATGACTCTCTTTCTATGTGGGTTTTGCAATTTCCTTAATGGTCTTTGACAATATTTCCACCCGGTTTTTGCAATATCTATACGGTTTATGGCTCTTTTTCCATCTGGGTTTTGCAGTCTCCTCAATGGTCTTTGACGCTCTTTCCACCTGGATTCTGCAATCTCTATACTGTTTAAGACTCCTTTCATCAGGATTTTGCCTCTTTTCCATCAGGATTTTGCAGTCTCCTTATTGGTCTTTGGCACTCTTTCTTCCAGAATTCTGCAATCTCCATAAAGTTTATGGCTCTCTTTCCATCTGAATTTTGCAATCTCCTCACTGGTCTTTGATGCTCTTTCCACCAGGATTCTGCAATCTCCATGCAGTTTATAACCTTCTTTCCATCTGGATTTTGTAATTTCCTCAATGGTGTTTGACGCTCTTTCCACCTGAATTCTGCAGTCTCCATACGGTTTATGGCTCTCTTTCCATATGGATGTGCAGTTTTCCTTTCTTGTTTTGTTCTTTCCATCTATATTCTGAAGTCTTACTAGTGACTCGTGACACTCTTGGTCTAGATTTTGCCATCTCCCAGTGATTTGTCGAACTCTTTCCACGTGGATTATGCTCTCTCCCTAATGGTTTGTGGCACCCTTTCTGTATTGATTCCGCTATCTCCCTATTGATTTTTTGCAACTTTACATCAAGTTCCTGCAAAATCTCCTACGGTTTATGGAACTTTTCCAGTCTCGATGATGAAATCTTCCCAGTTATCTGTGGCACGCTTTTTATTTGGATTCTGTTCTCCCCAATGTTTTGTGGAATTCTCTTCATCTGGATTTTGCAATCTCCCCATTGGTTTGTGGCGTTCTTTCCATCAGGGTCCTGCAATTTCCCATTTTGTTTGTGGTACTCAATACATCCTGATTCTTCAGTCTTCGCAGTGGGTTGTGGCACTCTTTCCATCTGGATTTTCAGTCTCCTCAGTGGTTTAAGGCATTTTTTCCGCGAGGCTTTTGCAACTGATTGTGGCATTCTTTTCATTCGGATTTGGTAATCTCTGCAATGTTTAGACGCTCTTCCCGTCTGGTATTAATAGTCTCTACAGTGGTTTGTCGCCCACTTTCTTCCAGTTTCTGCAGTATACGGAATAGGTCTGAAAAGTCTTTCTATCCGTTTTGTTCAGTTTTTCTTCAATCTCCTTAATTGTGGGAGGCTCTCTCTCTCTCATGGTTTGTGACATTCTCTCCATTCATTATCCGTATGTCTGGAGTGGTTTGTGATACTTTTTTTTTTTTTAACTCGAAAATGGTGTAAGGTACCCTTTCCATCCAGTGATAAATTTCTTCAAAATGATTGTATAAACTTGTTCCGTCTCTTGTTATGCAATCTGCAATGGTTTATGGCACCTTTTCCAACGGGAATTTACAATTGCGACTATGGTATGTGGCACTCTTTACATCTGGTTTTCAGCAGTATCCACATTAGTTTGTGATACTCTTTCTATCTGGCTTTTGCATTTCAGCAGTGTGTGTGTGTGTGTGTGTGTGGCACTGTTTCCATTCGTTTTTTGTAATCCGGGACGGTTTGTGGGACCCATTCCGTCAGGTTTTTGCGTCAGCTTTGGTTTGAGGTGGTGCCCTTTCCTTTCAGTTTTGCTATTTCCGAAATAGTTTAAGTTATTCTTTTTCCTACTAATTTTACAATCTCCACAATCTTTTTCCTACTAATTTTACAATCTCCACAGTGCTTTTGCCACTAATCTTTTTTTTTTAAATATCCTCATTACTTTGAGTCACTATTCCCATTCGTTTTTCGATTTTGAAATCTTCGCAGTGGCTTGTGGCACTTTCTCCGGCATGACTACGACGGCTGTCTGATGTTGAGCGATCGTGGCGGATATTGGAAGAAGATATCCTTCTCAGTCCGAACCCAGGTCGAGAAGGTCGAATCCTTTGTTCTGGCCTGGTTGCAATGCTACCCCGTGTCGGGAAACGACTTCGGATTGTGGACGACCATGCGATGCCTCTCTCTCTCTCTCTCTCTCTCTCTCTCTCTCTCTCTCTCTCTCTCTCTCTCAGCGCGCCTGTTCTTTTTTTTTTTTAATCAAATAGTGGTTTGAGTTCGGTTTTCACAAGTTAGTAAACAGATTTCGTCAATCAATATCTTAATGAAAGTTCCCCAAATGCAACTCTACTGCATATGTGTATTCATGTTTCATCATTAGATTTTTTGCCGTGTTCAAATCAATCCAGACTGTGTTTGTGCATACTAAAACACCCGTAATTAATCCACGATGTGCCTAATCATTCATTGTCCTGTTTACGAACATCCCTCTGCATATATGCAACCCTACGTAAAATCGTTTTAAATCGCTAGGAACAACAGGAGGACACACTCGCACGCAAGGGGGCGTCTGTCTCTGTCGCTGTGATGCTGCGGTGAGAGGAGGGGAGATTGATTGCACGCTCGTTACGAAGCCTTTTGGGTGCCAGGACCTTCGTTTCTCTCCTAGATGTGATGCCCGTCCAACGAGACTGGTAGTACTCATAACAATCGTGGTAATGTTAACAACAACGGTAATGAATGAGTAATAGTTAAGTACGCTACTTACATACTGTACGAACAAAAAGGCTGGTTTCTCTCGCACACGGGTATCGGTTGTTATCATAATAAAAAGAATTAATAATTTCTAGGACGTCACCAAACACAAACACATGTGCATACTCTCACGCTCACTTTTTTTTTTAATAAGAAGTCTTTTGCAATAAATGGGTGACTACTGCGTAATACAAGATGCAAGTCATGGCCGCATTCTTGTTCGTAATTCCTCAGCCAAAGATAAAACTCATGGAATAGTTCTGTGTACTTCACATACCTGTGTGGATTATATATATATATATATATATATATATATATATATATATATATATATATATATATATATATATATATATATGTATATATATATATATATATATATATATATATATATATATATATATATATATATATATATATATACTATATATATATATAATATATATATATATATATATATATATATATTTTTATATATATATATATGTATATATATATATATATATTATGTATATATATATATATATATATATATATATATATATATATATATATATATATATATATATATATATATTACACACACACATATATATATATATATATATATATATATATATATATATATATATATATATATACATACACACACATTGTGTCTGTATGTATATATATATATATATATATATATATATATACACACATTGTGTCTGACAATGAAATGAGAGTTTTATTCTTTTCATGGTCACAGTAGCTTCGAACCCAGAGAACTTCAGTTACCCAAATTCCAATATACAGCCTACGGTTTCCAGCCATTCAGCTAAAAACTACTTTTCCCCAGCATTCAGAGCTTAAACTCACTGCACGTAATGTACTACTTCCATTAAGAAACGTGCTTTACGAAAGCCTTGTCTGACGCCAGAGGGCGCTAGTGTGCGCTTTTGCAGCAGACGGCAAAGAATAACGTGGGAAAAGGTGTTCAGGCGTTGGATATATATTTCTCAAGGCACAACAGTCCTGAAATCGCAGAGTACCTACTCTGGGTCCATAGTACTTACCCTTTAAAACTTCGGTTTTTTTGTTTTTTCTTTCATGGACCACAAGTTTTTGAGGGATAGAATAAATTTTAAAAAATATCCATAACGAAGTAAGACCCAAAATCCTCTTAATTGGAAGTGACAATATAAATGTCAGTATTGTTTAACCAATTACCGACGGGATTATAGACTTCGAGGACTTTGGCACTCTAGTATAAATATCTGTAAACCATTACGCAAATTGGCATGGTGCCAATTACGGCGACTGCTGTTTATTTTTTGACGTTTATTTCTTCGGTGTTAATCGTAGTAGGCTGCCTTTCTTGGCCATGTCTTTGCCGTGGCTTCAACTGCATAGCCTCTGTTCTATTGAGTGTCCATATTTATTATTATTGTCATTTCATGGCGTTTTTCAAAACTTCCCTTTTCGTACGCGGTTTATGCACAACTATTTCTCAGTGATGTGCGTTGATTTCATGGTTACTCGACGTAATCCAGTACCAGTGTTGCTTTTATTGTTTATATATATATATATATATATATATATATATATATATATACACACAAACAAAAACATTAACAGCAATGCATATATATATATATATATATATATATATATATATATATATATATATATATATATATATATATATATAATATTATGTGTGTGTGTGCATATATATATATATATATATATATATATATATATATATATATATATATATATATATATATATATATATATATACATATGTATTGTATGAGTGCTAGCTGACCAACCCAGCTCTGCCCAGGAAACCTCTGAATGACAACTGATAAATCTCTCTCTCCCTCTCTCTCTCTCTCTCCCCTTCCTCCCTAACACCCCTCTACGCTCTCTCTCTCACTTCCTTCCCCCTCTCTCTCTCTCTCTCTCTCTCTCTCTCTCTCTCTCCCCCTTTCCTGTCATGATAGTTATTTCATATTTCAACCCCTTTCACCCCCAAATCCTATCGGGGCTGAACTTGGACTTGAATGGCATTAGGGAGTGTCACTATTCACCTCAGTGACTTTGAAAACTATAGATTAGACACTAATGTCTGTCATTTTTTACATTTTATTTTTCACTCCTTCTCACACCCTTTCCCATCGGGGCTGAACTTGGTCGTAAAGGGCATTGGGAGTGTCACTGTTCATCTCAGCAACCTCGAAAACTATGGATTAGGCACTGATATCTGTCGTTTTCGGTTATTTTTACATGTCACCCCCTTCCCACCCCCACCCCCTTTGGTGCCAGTGATGTCTTACACCACAGTATTCTTTTCCAGATAGTATGTTATATATGTATACCGAAATGAGGTATGATAAATTCATAGAGTTTATTTGGTTACTAAGTCTACAAGCAGAACCAGCCCTGTTTCAGGAAACCCTTCCCACCCCAACCCCAATGTTTTTTTTCTAGATCGTAAGTCATATCTATACCAAGTTTCGTTGAAATTGCTCAATGCATTTCGGAGTTATGCTGGAACACACACACACACATCCATTTTTTTATATATATATATATATATATATATATATATATATATATATATATATATATATATATATATATATATATATGAATATAAGAAGGCCCATAAAACACTATTTAAACGTTGAAACCATCGCCAAACGGGAGCTAATGAGGCCAAAAACCACTAGTAAATTTGGTCATTCTCCTCCTTCTTAAGAAACGCCACCTCCATACCATCGGAGGCCTAAGGACACATCTTTATGTTTTTTTATATATACCATTGTAACTTTCCACCTGTCCATGTTCTACCAGTGAACAGGGGCACAGAAGCAAGTGCCCGAAATATATGGTTTCAACATTTAAATAGTGTTTTATGGGCCTTCTTATATTCATATTACACTGTAGTATTACAGGAAAAGACATTCATATATATATATATATATATATATATATATATATATATATATATATATATATATACATATACTGTATATATATTTATATATATATGTATATATATATATAAATATATATGTATGTATATTTATATACATATATGTATGTATGCATATAAATTATGTATATGACCCATGCCCAATTCAAAGAGGCATCCCCAGAATGTGTCATCCTTCAAGCTCTAAATAAGTATTTAGAATGAGGTTGCTAACGCCATGCCCCTACTCCACACTTACTAGAACCACGCAATAGACTAACTATCAGGTGCATAATTCACAAGATATGTTAACAGTCAAGAGAAGCACAATGTCTGTTAATGGAACATACTTAATTCGATTTGAGTTTATGTATGTATATGTATATATATATTATATATATATATATATATATATATATATATATATATATATATATTGTCACAGAGTGATAAAGTACCTGGTTATTACACAGCTATTAAATCCAAGAATTTACCTCACTTCAGCCAGATACCTGAAACCTCATAACAATAATATTACGACTGAACACTCTAAAGGTAACAGTGATCCCTTAAAACTTGCTTATCACTTGAAAAATCAATCTAAGTTTATCAAGTTATGATTGAGGTAACAACTGTTGAGCAATAAATATACTAGAAGGGAAAGGGCATCACTCCATCAGACAACTATGATTGTTTCCCTGGTCCTAATTCACTCCAATAAATATGAAGGAGAACAAAGTATGTCTATCACTTACCTTGTGCATACACAAATAACTATTCACTGGTGGTCAAAAATGAAACACTGTGCTTTTAAAACTTTAAATACAAAAATTGATTTCTAAGTTCAAAAGTTATAATCAGAGTTCACAGCCTCAATAAAAATTTATTATTACTTGAAACCAACATAAGATTGAATTAATTCTTAAACAAGATTAATTCACAAAACTTTAATTTATCAAGAAATTAAGTTAACTAAGCAAATTTCAAATTGTTAAGATTTACTCCAAATTTGAAAAAGAAATCTTAAGAAATGAAATCAGCACAAGTATTCAATGTTAAAGTATCAACACATATAAAGTGCTAACTAAATCAATGTTAAATCACCAACATAGAACCTTGGGTAACACTGCGAAATTATAAACACAAGAACATATAAAGTAAATGTAAAGACAAGAACATGTAAAAATACACAAAAAGTTTATCAACAATAATTTCACTAAGGCAAAATCTGTTTGAAGATTACATCCACCTTTTCAAAAGATCACATTCACCTTTTTAAAAGATTACTTTCAACTTTTTACCAAAATCATATTCAACTTTTTACAAGATTACATTCAACTTTTTTACCAAAGTCATTTTCAATCTTTTTACCAAAATCATACTCAACTTTTTACCATGGTAAAAAATAAATGCCACTTTACCTTATACTAATCTCTGCACACCATTACACAAATCCTTTTTCCCCACAAAAACACTTTTGTTAGGCCTGTTACAGTATTCTCTCCCTTATATCAGATTCTACCAAGGGAGCATCAAATGTTATTAAGAGTACACAAAACTTATATACTTAGGAGAGTAACCACAATTTTACACACATTTCTATATGGTGAGGGAATGAGGGAGAGAGAGAGAGATCACCCTATTCCTACCAGCTCTCTATCTGTACTGAACTTTATTTTACCAATATCTTCCATGAGGTTAAACCTGTGTTGCCAGCTAGATATTTGTAGAATGTGGTCATCCTAGAAGAAACAGGAATAACCTGAGCTTCTCTGTCTACAATAGAATAAACAGAATTTCTTTTTTTGTAGAATAAACAATTTATTCTCTGGCTCAGAAAGTGACATAGGCCTGCCTCTTAACTGAATGACTGACAGCTTCCTGTTTTAAACACTTGTGTAAACATACACACATAGGCCTGTGAATTGACCACGGCTATCAAATCTGTCATCCCTTCTCACTGTTAACTGATAACATAAGTAGCCTCTACGATCTCTCTCACACACAGCTGTGTACACAAAACTTATAGGAAGACATCTTATCTTATCACTCAACCAACCACCCCTTTTTAAGACCTGACTCTCCCAAAAACATTATTAGTGTTATTTCAGTCCATATATGACAATCACAAAAGAAAACATACACAAGCATTGTACAAAAGCATACATACTACAAAATCACCTCATTATACTTCACAACACATGAGAAATCTGAAAGAAAACACATCAAAAAACACAGAAAACATATTACTTTCACATATCATAAGACATACCATTAGAATATATATATATATATATGTATATATATACAATCATATATACATAGTGTATTTTTCAAAATATCGTTTAATTTCAAATATAAAAAAAAGACATTTCCCCTTGCAATGACATTAAAGTAACCTTTTAAACCCGGCTATTGATATTTCTGCAGGAAATTAACGTTAAAGTCATTTCAGAAAGTTATCCCGGCATAATGCTTCCTATTTTGCCTTCCTTGTGAAGCCGTTATTATGACCCCATATTTATCGGCCGAGGGGCCTCCATTCCCCCTTCCGCGGAATCCGCTGCATGATGATTCCAAGAGTCCTTTATGTCCTGGCCATACAAGTGCCCACGTCAAGGATACTGAATGGGTTTCCAAATTGAATATTAATTATGTGATCTTATTTAAAAATGCTCACTGCGTATATATATATATATATATATATATATATATATATATATATATATATATATATATATATATATATATATATATATATATATGTTTATATATACAAACACAATTATGGCTGTGTCTGTGTGATAAATGCATATTTATTTATGCATAATAGATGAATATTTACAATATACATCATGTAATATAATGAATACAAGTATACATTTACTATGTGAATGTAAATGTAAATACGAATCAGATACAAAAATATATATCCTCTATAGTACATTCAATGTATATGTTTGCATATGTTGCGTGTTAACTGGTTCTCTAGATCGCCAGTAGACTATCTTATAACTTGTTATAAGGTTTAGCGAGATATGTTGCCAAAGTAGTTGTTTACCCAGTCATGGTAACAGTAATGCAAGTATGTCTTGACAAAGACACCTTCATAAAAGGTTAGGCAGATAGCAGTTCTATATATCTCTTTTCCGTGCATTGGAACATCCATATTGTTCGGCATTTTATATCCCATATCAGAATATTTGAATACTCCCTTTCTCTCGTAATTCTTGTTGACTGGTAACGTACGTAAATATAGGTAGTGTTAGCTCATATACACAAGTAGGATGTTTTCAAAGTCAAGGTATCATAAATCCTTTAGCACAGTGATGAGGCGCAGGGTGTGATGGAAAAAACGATTATTGTAGTTATAGAATAAATCTTGTGCTGAAATTCAAAAACAGAAAGACCTAAGCCATAATCTCCATCGTCCAGTTGTATACCACCGAACTCTTATTATTTAAACATATTTATTTAAAGGTGGAGATGTTTGGTCCTTCTTTCTGAATAAAATTGTACATTTCTTAAAGTACTCGGATCGAGCATTTATCTGGTTATTTTATATTTTTCCTTTGAGAATCCAGTGTATTTTATATGCGTATCTTTTTTTCATCTTGATGGAATCTGCCCTCTCCCTCAAAAAAGAGAAGAGTTGGTGAATATCATAAAGTATAATGAAAAGACGCATAGACAAATGACCGGTCCAAAGCAGTAGTTAACCTGTTGTAGACCGGGGCCGTGACCGTGATCGTGACCGTAATCTTGACACAAGTTAGATCAGGTGATGGTCCTTTTTCCCACTAGTAAGCTGGTTTCCCGGAGATGGTTCCGAGTCAGCTATAACCAAGATATACTGGCACTGTCAGATTCCTCCTATGAACTGCTGGATAAAGGATGAGTTCTCCTGCGTGTAATACAATCTCTCAACATACAATCTCTCAACCCCATCAGCCAGCGACATGATCAGAGTATAGGGCAACAAGGAAAGCAAAACAACAGGTTGCAGTTAAGGCATTCTGTAGTAAAGTGACAGGAAGACAGAATTACCTAAGAACACCCTTTGTTTGCTATATTTCACCGGATAAACACGGATAAGAAATTGTCCTTAACCGAGTAGAAACATCGTTTATAAAATCCTGTGTATGGACAATAATTCATTTGATTTAGGCCAGAGGAGTAAGGACTTCAGTTTCAGAATAAATCGACAAAAATACTCAGTTAGGACTGGTTAAAAAATATTGCTCTTTTAGTTTGCGGAAGTGAAAAATCACATTAAATTGATCGTTCTCGTAGTAGTTTAATACAGCTGACAAATGAAAATAAATATTTATATAAATCCCAATCTATATAGCTAAATTCCATCCTGCAGTAGATAAAGAAGGAGAATTCAGTGAGAAACCTAAGATGATCAGTAATTCTTGTTTTCGTCCTTAGCCTCTCTTGTTTAATCCAGTACCATAGTGAATCCCAAAGCACCATTCTTCATCTGAAGATCAACCTCAAATGTCTTGACCTGTGTATGCTCTGAAATTGTTTCATGTTCCTTTAATTTTGATTAATTTTTGTAAAGTCGAGTGTTCTTTGTTTTTTTTTTTTTAGGATTTATGTAGTTTGCGTGAGAATGTCTTAGAGTAAAAGTGAAAGATCTTGCATTTCGTTTTTTCTTCAGTTTGCTCGTGACCTTGTATTCTATTTATGGTTTATATCACGCTTTAATTCCCATGACAGAAGTTATATATATATACACACACATATATATATATATATATATATATATATATATATATATATATATATATATATATATGTGTGTGTGTGTGTGTATTATATGTATATATATATATATACATATATATATGTATATATGTATACATATACAGTATATATATTTATATGTATATGTATATAGTTATATATATTTATATTATATATATATATTTATATGCATGTATATATATATATATATATATATATATATATATATATATATATATATATGGTTTTACCTTTGTTTAGAGGATGAGGTTGCTGACCAATGTCCTTTTCCGTCCTGGCTAGAAGCCTTCATAGTCGATCAACTAATTCACTGCTTAGGCAAATGAGTTTTTCTAGGAACAGGTACATTTCGTCTCCAACCGGTGAAATGAACACACCCACACAAACATGATATATATATATATATATATATATATATATATATATATATATATATATATATATATAATAATAATACTTCATTATTCTTATAGGCTTTCAAAAGGGAAAATCTTCTTCGTTGAAAACTAGCGTTAATAGCGGAGATGTTGGTGACATGGTTAGTTGACCTTTAGGAAGCAGCATCGGATGACACTCTCCACCTCATGACGTTGCCATGTGACCGTTCTTTGCGACCCAAGTTCGTTTTTTCGTTTAGCCTTCTCGTTGTATATCGCCTTGTCGTTCAGATTTCTCAAGTACTTCCATTCAGATTCCATTTTGTTTTCCCAGATGGCTTACAACGCTTTACTTATTCTCTGCTTCTCGCTTCCGAAAGTTTGTCTCGGTTTAAACTTGCTTACTTGCAGAACCTGTAAGGCGCTCGTATCCTTTTTAGATTCATTCTCGCGTTATTCCTTTCCGCTGTTCAAATTCCCTCTTGCTTATCCATGTATTTGCGCTCAGATCCTTTCTAAGTTCTGTCCTTAAGTCCCTAATACCTACTTTCTTCCGTTGTGCCTTCAGAGTGCGTTTTTCCTTCTTGCGTTCAAGCACTTGCGCCTTTCCTATTTCTCGTATCCTTGTGCTCAGATACGTTTTTATTGTCTCTTACACTTGCGCGCGCTCAAATGACACGTCTTTGCGCTCTTGTATTCTTGCATACTAGATTAGTTCTTTGTCTCATTCTTTCTTGTTCTGTCGTGTCTGTGCTTTCAAACTCTTTAACTTATTTGTTGCATCCCTACACCGACTGGGAAGCTCATTTCTCTCCTGCGGCTCCCTTACAGCACATACCCTTGAGGCTCTTCTTGCTGTCTGATGAAAGTACGAAAATGCTTTCTCTCCTCAGACACATGTATATTTCTGTTGGAATATGACCATGGCACACGCATGACGCACTTCTCTCTCTCTCTCTCTCTCTCTCTCTCTCTCTCTCTCTCTCTCTCTCTCTCTCTCTCTGTATATGTTGAGCGTTTGTTTGTGTGATATATATATATATATATATATATATATATATATATATATATATATATATATATATATATATATATATATATATATATATATATATATATATATATATATATATATATATATATATATATATATATATATATATATATATATATATATATATGTATGTATTTAAGGATATTATATATGTATATATGAAATATACAGTTATCGTCGCTCGTTTATGATATATCCTAATTGCTACAGAAATTGACAGTGCGATGCGATACTCTAATTGCTACAGTTGACAGTGCGATGCTTTTTTTTTCAGATATGCTTCTTGTTGGTCACTGCAGTTTGTATGAAGCCGTCTTCGGTATTTTTTTTTTTTATTATTAGTATCGAAGCTAAGTAGGCTTCACAGAACTGATTTGATATTAAAAGAAATTTAAATGAAGTCTTATGATTTGGTTTGCTCTCTCTCTCTCTCTCTCTCTCTCTCTCTCTCTCTCTCTCTCTCTCTCTCTCTCCTTCCTATATTTGAGTGTTCAGGTGGTTGATATGTATCTGGTGTGGCATACTTATTACACTTATCAGTTTATATGTCAACATAGTTATCTTCATAGGAATAACTTCATTAACGGATCTTTTGGTGGCGGAGGTCTCCTATGGAAATCTATCGTGGTAATTGATAACTTGTGTTAGGTGATCTTGTGCTAATGAACTAGAAGGGGGAACTTCAGATTCTTATATAAGCGATGGTGGCCCAAGTTGCGGAACGTATAGCCATTGCTTATGAGTTGAAGTTGATACCTCGTGATTTAAACAGTTTTCTGTTCCCATCCCCCCTTCTCTCTCTCTCTCTCTCTCTCTCTCTCTCTCTCTCTCTCTCTCTCTCTCTCTGTATGTATGAGTGCATGTATATCGATACCCAAGGAGCCGGTTTACGGTATTGCTGTATGATTTGCGTTTTTACATTCTCTCTCTCTCTCTCTCTCTCTCTCTCTCTCTGCGAGTCTTGCTCCATTTCTCGTACGCTTTTTCCTATTTCCCTTTATCTCGTGCACCACTTTTACTCGCGCCCTCGCGGACCCTCTTTCGCTTCCCCTCTTCGTTAGCTGCCTCACCCTCGTTCCATTTCCCTCGGCTTCTATTTTCATCTCACTCTCTCATCATTTGTTTCCCCTCTGCCCGTCGTCCCCTGTTTTTGGGACGATACCAGTGTTCCTGCTGCTGCTCCTGCTGCAGCGGCTCCTCCTGCCCCTCCTGCTGAAGCTTCTGCCCTAACTGCTGGTGCTTCTGCCCGCTCCCCCTTCGGCTGCCACCGCATCTGCTTCGTCTCTGTTCTTGCTCTGCTCTGCTCCGCTCTGCTCTGCTCTGCTCTCCGTGTGTGTATCTAACTTTCAGCCCTCCGATTAATTGTTTAGTTTTACCTGGGATGTATGTCTCTGTCTGTCTCTGTCCTTCAGACTGTCTGCCCTCTTTTGCTTTGGGTATCCATCTATCAATCTCTCTCTCCCCCCCCCTCTCTTTCTCTCTCTGTAGGCCGATGGTTGCGTGTATGTCCATAGGGCATGTGTATATTTATGTATACACACTCACATATCCACACATGTATGTATGTATGTATGTATGTATGTATGAGACAAAAAGTGAAACGTGAAGATTACCTTAG
>NC_089748.1:13948850-13971350 GCF_040412425.1 Macrobrachium rosenbergii
GTGAACCTTCTCAACTATATTCTTAAACTCAGGAATTATTATTATTATTATTATTATTATTATTATTATTATTAGTAGTAGTAGTAGTAGTAGTAGTAGTAGTAATTGAGGTTCTTATTTGTTGCGGTGCCAACGGAGTTGTCATGAGGTATTGTTTCCACTTGTTTGTATGTATGTATGTATGTATATATGTTGAGACAAGACGAGCGGATTTTGATGAATCTCTATGAAAAACAACCTTTCAGACCTCCAGGATGATTAATTTGGGTGAATATCGAACTGGATTTTAGGGTGCTCTGCTATGGAAATGATCCCTCCCATTATTATATGAAGTATTATTATTTTCGACAGATTCAGTGCCTTGTAAAAGGCTTCGTATGAATGCGAGGCGGTTGTGTGCCTACAAAGCCGAAAGATTAGTGGTCAAGGTCAAATGTCATACTTAGGGTTTCTGTACAGCAAATGGCTTTCCTTGGATTCTCGTAGGTTTGTTAAAATGGCTGTTGATGATTATGATGAATTTCATTTTCATTAACACATTTACTTTTCTAGTGGACACCATGCTTTAATGTTTTGCCGTCCTTTGCTTATCCTGTATCTGTGGTCTAAAAATTTCGTATTGGAGACTAAATCTTGAGGAAGTGTGTTGCCATGATAGTCTGGAGTATTTTTATATGGGGTTTCAGTATGATCCCTTTTTGGAGAGGATTAAGATTCCGAAAAATAATGTTCCATTGCTTTTAAACATAACTTTTCTGCAAATGAATTTTGCATGATGATGATATAACCATAAGGTGTTTGTCATGCCTGCGGGCCTGAAGAACAACCCCAGGTTTAATTTTGCGACCACTTCACTGTTTCGTATATAAATCAAGACTATCATTATTATATGTAAGTAAGCTTCTCAAGGACACAGTAAACGACCAAGATTTTGCAAAGTCTGCTTCCATAGAACCAAAAGCTTATTCGATTTAAAACAAAGGGAAATGAATGCAAGCGATGTTTTATAATGTAAAATTAGTTACTAATTAATAAAAGCTAAATAGTATGGAAATTTTGTTGATCGTACACTCAGCCTCAGACAAGGATTTTCTAAACAAATACTGTGAGAGGACATATATATATATATATATATATATATATATATATATATATATATATATATATATATATATATATATATATATATATATGTATGTGTTTGTATGGAGGAGAAAATGAAAAGCTAAGTACCGAATACTTTCGTGTAATTGCTACATGTGGAACACCTGCAAGTCTAATATCACGTGAAAGTTTTGTGATTCTTCTGCATATATATATATATATATATATATATGTATATATATATATATATATATATATATATATAAAGTAATCAACACACTATCACTGGTACAGGAATAAATTCTTTTCAGATAGAGATTGAACTTATGTCATTTTCAGTGAAGGGCAAGGGCACTACCGACTGTTGGTAGCGCCCTTGCCTTTCTGAAAGATAGGTTCGATCCCGATGAAGTTAGTTATATATTATTCTATATATATATATATATATATATATATATATATATATATATATATATATATATATATATATATATATATATATAATGTATTTATTTCTATAGAACTCATTTAATGATTACTAATCCATGCAAAGCAACTAAATAAATTCTTTGGTCAGATAGATGCATTCATACTTTAATAAAGTTCCACTGTTTTCATGGATGATCTGAAATAGGGCATTTTTCAGGGCACAATAATTTTCTTTGATTGATTGTTGTCTTCCCTCCAAATAAATTGTTTAAGATAGTTATTTTCTGAGGCATCTGTACCATGATTTGATGCCATTCTCAGGGTTAGGTTATGCTGATATAAGATCCTCTCGGTAAAAGTGATTCAAATTTAGTCTTTTTTAGGTAAGGCTAAATTTTTTGTCATATTTAATGTACTGTTATAATGTTCAGTTTTCTTATATATATATGTGTGTATATATATATATATATATATATATATATATATATATATATATATATATATATAGAAATCATCAACACACAATATGGAACAGAAATAAATTTCTGACTCACGTCAGGATCGAACCCAGGTCTCTCAGGTATATCCACTATATAGTCTAGTTGGAATAATGTATTGCATAGTTTTTTCGATCAGCAAACAATAGACAACATTTCATTTGAATTATCCCTTCTGAGTGAATTAGAAATCATCAACACACAATCACGTGGAACAAACTCACGTGGATCACAGGTCTCTCAACTAAATATTACGTTAGCGGTACCCAGGTTCCATAGATGCATTCATATCGTTTCTTTAATAAAGTTCCACTGTTTAATCATGGATGATCTGAAATATTTAGACATTTTTCATACATCTCACAATAATTTTCTTTGATTGATTGTTGTCTTCCCTCCAAATAAATTGTGTTTAAGATAGCTATTTTCTGAGGCATCTGTACCATGATTTGATGCCATTCTCAGTTGCTCTCAGGTTCCAACTTCTTTTAGACTTTATGCTAGTGATAATATAAGATCCGATCCCGACGTGAGTCTCTGTTAAACGTGATTGTGTGTTGATGATTTCAAATTTAGTGTTGTTTTTAGGTGGGAAAAGGCTGGTATGCAAAAGCTTTTTTTGTCAGGTTCCAATTTAATAGGTAACGTACTGTTATAATGTAGACGTGAGTCAGTTTTATATATATATATATGTATATATATATATATGTGTATATATATATATACATATATATATATATATATATATATATATATATATATATATATATATATATATTATCTTTTACTAAAATATTTTAATTTTTGAGGAAAATATGTTTTTGTTAGATTTTTGCCTTCACGGCCAGATGTTGCTAGAATGAATTCATGTTGAGTGAAGAGTATTCAGTTACTGTCGTTTATTTTACATCTTGTTTCAAGTTTTCTTGGTTCAGTTTACAGAGCAAACTGTCTCGGTATGTATGTATACTTTGCCCAAGTGAACGTTATCAAAACGTCATTTTAGCTTTGCTGTATTACATTTCTCAAATCTCACGGATTTACGTTTTAATTGCGTTTAATGTTATAGTCGTTCTTGCGCGTAATTGATATTTTAATGCCATTTGTTATATTAGATAATGGTTCACATTAATATTTTCTTTGTCGTAGGCTCACGAATTTTACTCAGTCTTCGTCACCCTCGTGTGATTTCCTATTATCTTGAATACTACGTAGTGCGTGTTGAAGTCACGTCATGTTTCAGGTTTGCTTTTCCTTTCAAGCCGGATTTGTGGCACATCATCAATCAGATGAGGTGGATTGTATTCTGTCATTGTAACGAGGAATGTTGTCTTTCTTAGTCGCCAGTACAAGGCAATTTCTAAGTTATCTTTCGGGAACGAATAATCCCAGGGATAAATGCATCAAAGTTTATTAAAATATCCCTTAAGTGGACATTGGCTTCGTGTTATGTATCCCTAGCGCAATGCTCCAAAGCTAGCAAGCATTGGTAGCTCGTGTTTAAATGCGTCTTTCATCATCGTGGACAGTATTTTCAAAGTCTACTCTTCTGATTACGCTTTGTGGTAAGTGCCTAGTTTCATGTAATTTGTTCGGTATATCAGTGGCCAGGTCTTTTTTTTATAGTAAAAAGTGGCATCAGATTATTTCATTAGTAGGTTTTGAGAAAAGTTCCTGGGTAGTCTGTTGTTTGTGTTCCATTCTCTGGATAGTATTCAGTGTCATCTCTATTAGATTGTCAATGGATTGGCGTTTATGGATAGTCTGTGATTTAATGTAGCTTTACTGGATAATGTTTGGTTTAATGCCGGCCTAATTAATAGATAATCTATGATTTAGTTTCATCTTCGTTGGACAGTTTCTCTGATTAGTCTAAGGTTTTTTTATTTGATTGATATTCTTCATTTATATTTTTTGGATCGGCTGCGATTTAGTGTTCCTGAAATTTTGTAATTTAATGCCAGCTTTATTCAATAGTGTTTGGTTTAATAGTGAATAGTCTGTGTTTTAGACTTTTCTGGATTGTGCTTTTTAAAGTCATTATTAGCTGATGGTTCACATTTAAGTGTTTAGTATTCATGACTAAGCGTTTTTGGATAGTCTGTGGTCCTGTCTTTCTTGAATAGTTTGTGTTTTAGTTTCATCCTTACTGGATTGTCAGTTATCTAATGTTCCAGACTCTCTCTGTTTTAGTTCCATTTTTACTGGATAATCTACGGTTTAGTATCGTCTTTACTATACATCCCTGTTTAGTGTTTCTGCAGTTCAGTGATATTTCTACTAGATGGTCTTTGTCTTTTATGGTTTTGGATAGTCCGTGGTTTTGCTATCTTTCTCCGAAAGCAGGTGGCTGAGTCCTTTTCTGAGTCTGTGGTTTAATGTCATCTTCACAGAAGAAGCAATTATTCAACTATTCTGAATTGACTGTTTTTGTCATCTGTAATCGACAGTGTGCGGTTGAGTGTTGCTTGGTTTTTCAAATCCGAGTATGTAGTAAAAGCCTTTTGGAATAAAGGAAGCTTTGGTTAAAGAGTTTCTTGCCATCGGTTCTTGGCGAACTGTAACAATGCCATTTGTTTCGGGTAGACTTTACCTTAGCCTTCTCATTTTTCCTGAGTATTAAAATTGCCTGTATGGCGGTTCTTTATACTTGTCACTACAAGGCTTTAAACCAAAATGGAGAAACAAGTGTAGAAACACTGACGTCGTTGGCGGCTTCGAGTCCACATACTTTCATATTACGTATGTGTTCGAATCCTGCCAAGGGCTTCAATGTTTCTTAATTTCTTTATTCACTTTGGGTTTAAGGGTTTGTGTAGCGCAGAAGTGTGAGGAAATCTAGAAGTTGAGAGGTTGTTATGACTATTACAAATACACATGCAGAGGCGTGCATTTATATATATACAGTATATATATATATATATATATATATATATATATATATATATATATATATATATATATATATATATATATATAGAGAGAGAGAGAGAGAGAGAGAGAGAGAGAGAGAGAGAGAGAGAGAGAGGGAGAGAATGTATGTGAATGAATTTGTTCACTTATAGCTTGTAACGATAAAGATATCTTCATAGACACCATGTATTTGCCCAGTTTCCTGGTCTTTCCCTTTATCAAGAATTTTATCCATTGTCACATCTGATGATGAATGCTTTACGTCACTGCATTTTATTACCTTGTTTTTGTATGTTTGCATTCGCTTGCATATACCCATGTAAATGTCCTTGACAGTAGAGTATTTCATGAATAACCAGCATTTCTACAGATTCCGCCATATTTAGACCGGTTTTTTGTGATCCAGTTTTCATATCACGATTGTACAAGCTATTGCCTTCGATGAAGAACGTTTTACATGGCTCGCCGTAATGTTACCTCTGTTCGGTAGCAGGATTACGCCAAAAGTTTGGTGTAGATTTTCATGAAAATTTTACTAAATGTTGGGACTCATGAGTGGCAGGATGTGTTTCAGTTCGAGATGGGAATATTAAGGAATATAACCTTTAGAGAAGAAGGGACCATTTTGATATAGATGATTTTACCTTGGCAGTGGTTTGTTGTTTCAGCTCAACGGTTTTGTTGAAGAGGCCTTGCTTGTTAGATTTTTCGTTTGCTCCGTAGGGGAAACATTCCTTATATCGCGAACAAACAAACAAGCAAACAAACGCAGACGCACGAGGCTTTCCTTCCAGCTATTCCACCATCCCCAGCACCAACGCCGCCTTCGCTGTCACCTCGGGCGAGGGTAAACACGGAGAGAGGAGCCATTCGCACGCCCTCTGGCAAGGCGCCTTTTACCACCACCAGTAAAAACATTCCCCGGGAAAATAAAGTCACGGAGAACGAGACCATAGGTAAACACATCGTTTACTCTCTCTCTCTCTCTCTCTCTCTCTCTCTCTCTCTCTCTCTCTGCTTTTTTTTCTGTAGTTCTTTGCTTCTGCTGCCAAAGTGGGCTATGACGAAGGCGATGGTTTTTGGTTTCGGTGCTTTTTGGTATCCATCTTTGATTGTATATGGTGCTGACAGTGTTTCCCCATATACATTACGACAGTAAAGATGTTGAGTTGAATTGACACACACACACACCCATATATATATATATATATATATATATATATATATATATATATATATATATATATATATATATATATATATATATATATATATATAGTATATATATATATATATATATATATATATATATATCTTTCTTCATCATGTTAAGAATAACGTAACAGAACTTCTGTGTAATCTGCTGCTTATGTTAAAGCTATCAAAACAAATAATCTTTATATTCTGCCCCGTTTAGAAGCATACCATGTACGTCAGCACCAAGACTTTTTTTCATCCCGATAAAAAAAAGAGAGAAAAAAAAGGAGCCCCGTTCTGCCTTTGTTTTTGTGTTAGTCTACCCTCGCTGTGCCTAGCTCGTTGCTGCCGTTAACTTGGGCAAAGAAGTCTGGAACCGGTGGATTCGTTTGCTTGTTTTCGCCCTTGGATCGCCGCATTTAGCTTAGTCGCCTCTTCATGAGCGTTGCTGTTCCCAGCACAATTGAAGTCTCCATCCTTAGGGCCAGAAGCATGTTCGAGTGTGTAAGGTCGATGGCAAAGATGGGGACGAAACAATTATTGTTGAGTCTACACTATCCATAAGAGAATTGTCATTCTGTTCGTCTCCGTATAAATGATAACGACGGTTCTTTAGCAAGGGCTCACCTCTGTCGATTGCCAAAATCTTTTAAATGTCGGAACGCGAAAGTGGTAGGGGACTTCGGGGTTCAAGTAAATTTCAGCAAATGAGAGAGAGAGAGAGAGAGAGAGAGAGAGAGAGAGAGAGAGAGAGAGAGATATAGAGAGATATATATATATATATATATATATATATATATATATATATATATATATATATATATATATATATATATATATCTCAGTAAAGACAGAGGCAGGGCCAGGAACAGTATTCAGTATTGTTTCACAAATTTATTGGGACATGGTTCGAGTAACACTATCGCTTTTAACCTACAGTTTAAAAGATAATAACATTACAGTTCTTAAATATACAATAAACTGGTCAAAAATTGACTGTATCAATGACTAGATGAAGAAGACTAGAAAGTGTAATGAAATAGATAATCGGATTAAGCGAAATAAAGCTTTTTAAATCAGACAAAGTGTAAGGTACAAGGAATTGATAAATGCACACCAGAAAGCACAGACTTTAAAACATGAAAGTGAAGTTTCCGCTATATTTCTAGCCAACGAAGGCTTTATCTTAGACGACTACAACACTTCCAAAATATCGATGTCTGCAGCAAACTGAGCAGTAGTTAAAACAGAAAAATCTTCAACAAGTGTCCTCTACTTGCACTGTAACAAGGTCTTGAGAGATAATTGTCTGTACGAAAAGAGTTACTGAGGTGTTCAAACAGTCTCATCCAAACTGATCTGGTAGTTTTTCCAACATAAGTGACATCACAACCAATACACCGCCATATATAATTCAGATTGGACTGAAGGCTTGTTAGGGTAAGGCCTCTGATTTTTTAAAAATGACCTAACTTATTTTGCAAGGTGAAGTATATTTTTATATCTAGCTGAGGGTAGCCAGTGGAGAGAACAGGGAATAGGTTGACGTAATAAAATCAATTTTCATCTTGCCAATGAAATTAAAGTTAGTGAAGAAGAAATGGAGACTGTTTGTAGTGCTAGTGCAGAAGACATGATCAAGTACCAGTATATAAGAAGATAAATAAAGTAGTCAAGGGCAAAGTGAATGAAAAATGTGTGGTACATCAAGATTTTTAGTAAATCTGAGCAAATAACACGAAAAGAATGTTCTCTTTGGCATAAAGTACAGAGGAAGTAAACTCCCTCTCTGCAAATAGATCTTGAAATAAAATATATAAATTGAAAGATGCTGTCTGATGTGTGCTGTCCTGTACCCATGCATTAGGTGGTTTGAAGAGTTGATACATGTGGAAGACAGGTAAGTGACAAATCTCAATAAAGCAAGAGTTGAAGGAGTTAGCTTGAATTTGAGACTGCTGAAGAAATTGAATGATGAGGAGGTAGGACAAGTAATTAAGAAGTTGAAAATGGAAAGATGCCAGAAAATAAGAATACAAACAGGACGCTGCACTTGTGTAGTGAAAGCGTGATAAGGAAGCTAAGTTGAGTAGGTTGAATTTTTGAAATGTTCCAGTTGAATTGGCGAGAAGATTAATTTAATTTTTTTCTGTATAATTTTAACTGCGATTGGAAGCTCTTGTAAGAATTTTAGGGGACAACATTACTTTGTATATTAGGGAAGGTATATGGTATGATTTTGATCAGGAAAGGAAGACAAATGATAGAAATTAATAAGGAAAGATCATTGTGGGCTTAGAGATGAAAGAGGGTGTGTGTGTGTGTGTATCATTTATTGCGAACTATTTATATGAAAAGTTTAAGAAAAGTCAGAAAAGCTGCATGTGACATACATAAGTCAGTAAAAAAAATTATAATAGAATTGATAGGGATGCTCTGTGGAAGATGTTGGGTATCTATTGCTAAATTGTAATTTGTCAAATCGATTAATGTATCTACAGTGAAGTCAAAGTGCAAGTTACAATATGCAGTTGGGAGACTTACTGTTCTGGGGTAACAATTGGTCTGAAACAAAAGTGTTATATCTTTATTGATGGCGTGACGCTAGAAGTCGGAGAAGGGACTTTAGATGTTAGTGCAAATTCGTGAAATAGAAATATGGGTCTAGAATGGAGTCGGGAGTGGCTGATGCTCATAATATAGCTTATTAGGAGTGGTGAAGAGTAACTACAAAGACTAGTGAAATGTTTGAAAGTTTTGGTAGTGGCTGAAATTTGAAACTGAATGTGAGCAAAAGTAATGATAAAATGGCAACCAAAACGATTGTGTAATGAATGCCAGTATGGTTGGTTTTACTGTTACTTGCTGACTATCTGAAGCAAGGTAGGTAGCAGGGTGTGTGCAAAAGATCTGAAAAAAACATTTAGTGTCTCTGGAAGCTAAATTTGAAATGTTAAAAAGTATTGTCGACCCATCTATTCTTTATGGGTGTGAAGTAGGATGCTGAATGTAAATACGGAAGTGAATGGCACAGTGTGTATGGAAAAGTTAATTTCATTTGATCATTTCAAGTAGGTATATAAAGCAGCTGATGTTTGACAGGTTTTCTGCATAGGACATTCATTTACAATTCATCAGTTAAAGTATGCAAGTGGTAGTGACCAGTGTCTCGTTTTTCCTAGGAAACTCTGTTAGGGCATATACTAGCTGACCAACCTAGCGCTGATCAGGAAAACTCTAAATGACAACCAATAAACTCTCTCTCTCTCTCTCTCTCTCTCTCTCTCTCTCTCTCTCTCTCTCTCCTGTTAAGATGGTTGCTTTAATTACATTGCCTAGCATTTGTGACATTTTATATTTCACCCCTTCTCACCCTCATCTCTATCAGGGCTTAACATGGACTTGAAGAGCTTTGGGAGTGTTACTATTCATCTCAGCGACCCCGAAAATTATGGATATGGCATTAATATCTATCGTTTTCGGTTATTTTTACATGTCACCCCCTTCCCACCACCACCCCCTTTGGTGTCTGTGATGTCTTATCCCCACAGTATTCTTTTCCAGATAGTAAGTCATTTATGTATACCGAAATGAGTTATGATAAATTTGTAGTTTATTTAGTTACTAAGTCTATGGGCAGAACCAGCCCCATTTCAGGGAAGCCCTTCCCACCCCCACCCCTTTTGGTGCCTTTTGGTGCTAGTGATGTCTTACTCCCACAGTATTCTTTTTGAGATAGTAAGTCACATGCATACCAAGTTTGGTTGCAATTGCTCAATGCGTTTCAGAGTTATGCTGAAACATACACAAATACATACATACATCTATATATATATATATATATATATATATATATATATATATATATATATATATATATATATATATATATATATATATATGTATATGTATATATATATATATTACATATTATGAGATTGCCAGCCTGTCTTTACAATGATTTTGTTAGTCTCCCTCCTTCTCCACCAAACGTGTTTCAGAGTTATGCTGAAACATACACACATACATCTATATATATATATATATATATATATTTATATATATATATATATATATATATATATATATATATATATATATATATATATACACATATACATACATCTATACATATTATGTGATTGCCAGCCTGTCTTTACAATGATTTTGTTAGTCTCCCCCCTTCTCCACCATTTCTGCTACTCATCTTAGTAGACTTACTCTGAATTAAGAAAGCCTGGTAGATTTCTTCTTTTTGTACTTTGCTTTGTTGATTGCTGCTTCACTATCCACTTGTGCTACGAAAAGCTCATAACAGGTTAAATATCTTTTTTAATCGATTTGAGGATCATCTTCGCAGATTCTCTCTCTCTCTCTCTCTCTCTCTCTCTCTCTCTCTCTCTCTCTCTCTCTCTCTCTCTCTCTCTCAGATGGACTTTCCTCAGAGATGCTCTTTGGTATGGTAAATATTTATAGATGGTTTGTGCTTGGGTATTTAGTGTTCATGCTGCTGACACTTCCGACCCCCTCCTTCGACTTCATTGCAAATTTAGATTTATAAAATAAAACAGTTTATATAGTTTATATATATATATATATATATATATATATATATATATATATATATATATATATATATATTATGTATATATATATATATATATATATATATATATATATATATATATATATATATATATATATATATATAAATATGTATGTATATATAATATAATAATGTTTATAGATACAAATATTTATACATAAAAATTTATATTATAATATTTGTAATCATTGAATGATTGTGCGTTTCACCTAGAGATACTTGCTAGCATATTATACATAAAATGCCAGTAGTAAACTAGGATGCAGTGAACAAGAATGATATATCCATATAAATGAAATCGAAGGGAGATATGAGGGGGTTATATTGCAGGCAGACCATTTTCCCCGCACTTGACACTTATTTATGTTTTGAGGCGTGGAAGAAATCTTACCTGAAATATGGCGTATCATTTTTTTATGTACTTAGAAATGACTGTGTTTTAGGTATACAGTATTACGTCAGTGTGGCGTCTAAAGATTTGGCCACATTCATAAAACTCATGAATGTTTTAAATGGTGGGCAACTCCAGCCTTTTTATGGTGACTGTTTGGTCTCCTTGATTGAGAGACATTTTTGCTAGGCGATGCCCCAGTCCTGAGGACTCTAGAAGAGGCTTCCTCTTTGAGCGCCGAGGCGGAAGGTACATTCTTTATCCGGGATACTTGGAGAGGTAGCTGTCTTTAAATCCAGTGGTGTTTTTAAGTGTATAGAAGCAGCAGTATTTCTATATATATATATATATATATATATATATATATATATATATATATATATATATATATATATATATATATATATATATATATATATATATATATATATATATATATAAATATAAATGTATGTGTATGTTCCAGCATAACTCTAAAATGAATTACTATCTCGAAAAGAATACTGTGCTGGTAAAACATCACTAGCACTAAAGGGCACCAAAGTTGGTGGGGATGGGGAGGGGTTCCCTGAAACGGGCTGGTTCTGCCTGTAGACTTAGTAACTAAATAAACTCTACGAATTTATCATACCTCATTTCGATATACATATGACTTACTATTTGGAAAAAATTGCTGTCGGGGTACGACATCACTGGCACCAAAGGAGGTGGGGGTGGGAGAAGGGTGACTTGTAAAAATACCAGAAAACGACAGATATTACTGTCTAATCCATAGTTTTCGAGGTCGCTGAGGTGATTGGTGATACTCCCGGTATCCTTCAAGTCCAAGTTCAGCCCCAATAGGAAGTGGGGGTGAGAAGGGGTGAAAAATAAAATGTCAAAAATGGCATATATTAGTGTTTAATCCATAGGTTTCGAGGTCATTGAAATGAATGGTACACTCTCAATGCCCTTTAAATCCAAGTTCAGCCCCGATAGGAATTGGGGGGGAGGTGAGAGGGGGTGAAATGTAAAATGTCAAAAATGCTAAGCAATGTAACTGAAGCAACTATGTTAACAGGAAAAGGAGAGAGAGAGAGAGAGAGAGAGAGACTAGAGGGGGTGTTACGGAGGAGAATAAGGGAAAGAGTGAGGGAGATTTGGAGAGAGTGAGTGGGAGAGGAAGTGAGAGAGAGAGAGTAGAGGGGGCGTTACGGAGGAGAATAAGGGAAAGAGTGAGGGGGATTTGGAGAGAGAGAGAGAGTTTGTCGATTGACATTCAGTTTTCCTGAGCAGCGACGGGTTGGTCAGCTAGTGTGTGTATATATATATACACACACACATATATATATATATATATATTATATATATATATATATATATATATATATATATATATTTATATATATATATATATAATATTTATGTTTATATATATATATATATATATATATATATAATATATATATATATATATATATATATATATATATATATATATATATATATATATATATATATATATATATATATATATAGTTTTATTAAGATTTTTTGGGTGTATGATTGTTGTTTAAATGCATTTATGTCTGCATGATCTGCGTAAATGTTTTCTCATGATTTTTTATAAAGTTAATCATTGTACATGGAATTAAATTGATATGTATATGGAGAGTCTCGGTTAGCCTAGTCTCTCGCGGTGTTTGTGACCTTTGATGTTGTGACGTCAGTTAAATAAATTAATCAGTTAGATAATCAGTTAAAAAAAATTTCATTTAAAGGCCCAAAATATGCCATTATAGTTAATACTTGGTGACGACAAAGGCAGTCTTCTTAACAGCGAAGCATGGAAGCACTTCTGGAATATACTGGAATGGCAATAGGAATGACTATTGGCCATACATCTGGCCTTAGGTTCCCTATGGGATGCAGTTCCCTCTGGTATTGGCCCCGATAGATTTTGCAGTTGTAACGACGGCGGGATGAATATGGAATAAATCCCTGTGGGATACCGGTGCCCTTATGATCATTTTAGATTGAGAGTCCCTTGTGGAATGTCACTTTCCTTAGATTCCTATTTCATTTATTGATGAACGTTCGTGTCGCTACGCTTCGGGTTCTGTTTGTGAGGAGAAGATCCTTGGAGAGCAATGAAAGCTGGTCGCAAGGCAGTGGAAACTTGACTCTCAAGAGGCTTTAATTCCTTAAACGCAGTCATAATATTACCCGTATAATAGAAGTTTAAGCTATCGGCCATTACGTGCTTTGAGAGCTAACTTTTAGATGGTTCGTTTTTGTATGAAATGGATAGCCCTTTGCCACTGTAAAGCTTAAAGCGCAATCAGACATGCTTCTAGGGTAACTTCAGTGTGCAATGCCCAACTTTTATCTTATTCTTTTCGTTCGTGATGAACTTCGCATTATTTATTTGTAGCAGCGCTGTGGAATGTTGAATTCTTATAAATATTGCTCTAGAAATGCGTCAGTTATTTTCCCTGTCACAATAACTTTAACTTTAGCACCAAAATACTACTAGTGTCAAACGAATTTAATTCACAGTTTTAATTTTGAGCAAAATTACGTCGTGTTGCTCATAGGTATGCAGTCTCAATGGAAAATGATGTTAATGTTAGTGTTTATTGCGTGGTGTTTTAGGAGCCCGAACCCGTACCGGCAAAAGGCGAACTTAATCTCCAAGACCAACAACCGTAACCGGTATTTAACCCTGAATATTTGATCGGTGAAATGTCTTGAATTAACCGAAAGCACTTGAGGCGCGTCATACGATGCTGAGCCTCTTAATCAACTATGCATGTGGCAGAGGACAGTCGGCTTGTCCAGGTAGAGTTGACGGATCAATATCTAATCAACAGTTGGATGTGTAGCAATGGAGTTCAGTGTTTACATTGTGTATTGTCTACGCTTACTTATTTCTCCTCCTCCCCCTCCTCCTCCTCCTCCTCTTCACTTCGAGGAGGTGAATATCCTCAGTCTCTTGCTGAAGGTTGAATGCACGCGGAGGTCGTCGGTTGAATGATGGCTTTAGGTTGTAATACGTTTCCTACTCCTTGTTACATGTGTGCGCTCGCACTCCGCTCGGCTACTCACATACGCATATGTATGCGTTATTGTGATTCGTTGTTTTAACCAACAGTTTTTTGAGGATTTGGGGTCTTTTAAAATTATCCATAGACGAGATTGATAAAAAAGTTAAAACTTGAATGGTTTCGTTTTTCATAAATAAACTGCTTAAACTACTAAGTCAGTTCTTATAAAATTTTTTGTTCTTAAAGTTACCTACTTTATCCCACAAATCACGTTTCTTGCTTTATGTGTTTTAGACATAGGTGTATCATAAATTATTAGTTAACTCCATATTTAGGTAGAGGTGTGTGCTGAGTTCTCTATTTTTGTCTATCTGTCTGTCAGTCATATGTATATATATATATATATATATATATATATATATATATATATATATATATATATATATATATATATATATATATATATATATATATATATATATATATATATAATTTCACAGGCGAAAGAAATAAAGAACTGACCAAAACAGTTTGCCATCGGAATCACCAATTAGTGGTAATTATATTTCCAAACATAATAAATGAAATTCATCAGATAATATTCGCTATCTGTTTCTAGAACGTCATCGAGAATTTTCGATAAATAAGCTTTTGATTAGTTGTCTTGTGGTACAAGGGTCAACCTTGTTCTATGATGCATCACTTTTATGTTACTATGTTATTACATTTGTCAACAGGAATGACAGTTTAAGCCTCAGAAAAAAGGCGAAGTTGCGTATGATATGAGTTTTGTTCTTGGGCGACTGCTACGTAAAATAATAGTAAGTCACTGCTTGTCCTGAACGCATTTTCCCGAGATGTAACCGAGTATTGCACCAACCAGGGACCTTTCCCTGAAAAAAGCGGGACGCCATGTCTTAAAAACTAACCGTAGAATTTTCTTAAAAACAATTTCATTACGTTTTCCCACCCAAATCATTGTGAATAGAAGTAATTAACCTAATTTAACCCAACCTAACCTAACCTAACATAAAAGGTCATGGCAAAAATACCGGGACTGGTGCAATACTCGTATACATCTCGGGAAAATGCGTCCTGGACATTGCATAATTAAGTAAAGCCACTCATAATAACTTTCATTCTAAGCCTGGCCACATTTTTTAATATCTACTCAAATTGTCATCATAAACGATAATTAGGACATAATATTTGATGAAACATTTTGGTCAATATTGGCACCTCTCAGGTGCTAAGCTCCACACTTTATTATTCCATTCCTTTTCCTCTTTCACCAGGGTTAGGCAAAAATTGCAATATCCGCTATTCTCTCTCTCTCTCTCTCTCTCTCTCTCTCTCTCTCTCTCTCTCTCTCTCTCTCTCACACACACACACACACACACTCTCACACACACACACACACACATATATATATATATATATATATATATATATATATATATATATATATATATATATATATATATATATATATATATATATATATGTGTGTGTGTGTGTGTGTGTGTGTGTGTGTGTGTGTGTGTATAGAACACTAAGTGGATTGCTTGGCAGAGGATGGCTCTGACAAAAAAGGAAATCAGGACGAAGGTCACTGCTGCACCCTTACTTTTATTGCTGACCCGTGGCTGAGCTTCGTGGGATGATAGCTTCTACGCGGTTAGCCGATTCACACATCTACACAGAATCCTCATCAGTAAAGCATCAGACCCATACGGTCTTGCATGCATTCCCGCACTTTCTTGATATTAATACTCTTCTTTTTCATGAGTTATTAACGTCGTCTTCCTAGGACTTTCTAGGTTGTCCTCTGCGCCGCCTTCGTAACTCTTTCCGAATTATACACACTCAACAAAGTAGAATTGTAGCACCATCAGCTGTTGTCATTGTTTGTTTTAACCGTGTAATCTATTAAAAAAATAATTATGCAGTAGATTAGAGTTTTGATACACAAAGTTCGATTTTCAAATTCATGAGGATAGGTCTTTTATGGTCAAAAGTGCCAGAAATTTTGGTAGAACCTCGGGATTTGTAAGTTACGAAATAAGCAGTTACTTTTTACATAAAGTGAAAACAGAGCAATAAGAAAGCAATTCATGCAAACATGAAAAACCGTCACAGAGTAATGTTGCCCAATTTTCTGTCCTCCTCAGACAGTTCACGCAGTACTTGTACGATTAGTGCAGGTGTGCCCATTTATAATTTTACTGATTTATTGGTAATCCCTCTCAGTTATGAGGCTTTTTTTCGCGGTATATCGTAAAAATTTATAATTTGTTTGTACTCGAAAAATTCTAAGAAAAAACCCTTCTCCATTCCAAGCTTCCATTTTTAGTCATCTGCATATGGCAGCTGCCAAGTGCCTCCCTTTCTGCACTTCTTCGTAGCTTCCTTCATTATTGAGAAATAACAATAACAAATCAGTTCTAATCTTTGATACGTAACACCATTTACCACTAATTCTAATGATACACCTGCCCCTGCCACCACTCGCGGTTTTGTGTAATGATATAATACTATCACTGGCGCAACGAGTCTTTCCGTTATTCTATACGTGTGTAATATACGTCTGGCTACTAGTTTGGTACTCTGTGAAATGCTTTCTCGATATCAGCATATATATATATATATATATGTATATATAATTATATATTATATATATATATATATATATATATATATATATATATATATATATATATATATATATATATATATATATATGAAAATAGAGAAAAGAAAGAAGCAATGGAACGTTGATAACAATACCCTAAATATCTGCGAAATAAAGATAATGAGTATGAAGGGGAGGTGACTGACACGAAGAGGAACCAACAGTGAAGGTGAAGTCCAGAGATTTCAGGAGATGCCTTGAGGAGACGAAACATGATAAAGCTCTGATACTTTACTGAACTGAGAAATCGACTTACTAAAAGCAACAGAACTAGTCCTTCCCGGGCTGACCAGAAGACGTGGAAATATGTTAAAAGAAGACATAAAAGAATAAAAAAGTGGTTAAAATAATGCTATCACAATCATACACGAATAAAAAAATGAAATGAATAAGATTTCTGGACCATTCCATCAAAATAACGAAATAGTTACCGAGAAAAAGTCTGGAAAAATTAGTGACATTGATATTTGTAAGTTTTATTAGTACCCGAGGAATCAACAACACAGACGTTTTTGTAATCAGAGAGCTCAAGATATACCATATGTAAATGAAGAAGTTCTATCTATATCATGTTTCGTCTTCTCAAGGCATCTCCAAAATCTTTGGACTTCACCTTCACTGTTGGTTCCTCTTATACTCATTATCTTTATTCCATAGATATTTAGAGTATTGTAATCACCGTTCCATTGCTTCTTTCTTTTCTCTCTTTTCGATTTTTCCTCCATTTTCATGTGTTGTAATTCTTTCCCGTTCCATATCCTTTTTAGCTTTTCCCATCTACTCTGCCTTTCCAGACATTTGCTGATGTCCTGTTCCTAAATGTTCCTCTTTGACCTTGCCCTCTGTCTCTCAGGCGCTCTCCTATTTCCTCTCTCTTTCTTTATCCTTTTCCTTGGCCGCTCTCTTGTAAAAGAGCATGAAGGCTCTTCTCTTCGGCTGCCCTTTGTACATCTTTATTCAATCATACGTATATCCTTCTCAGGTGTCCCACCAACTTCCGCTGCCGTATGTATGTCTTGTTTCAGCGGTTTCCAGTTTCGCTGTTTTTTCTTTGCTTTATATTCGTTGGGGCCTGCATCGCTGAGTTTCCGTGTTACCATCCTGTCGACTGTTTCCCTCGCCATCTTTCTCAGTTCAGAGGACAATAATAGTGCTTCTTTACATAATAATCAACTTGTGTTTCACCTTCCCTCAGCATATGTTTTTATCTCTCCGTTCACTCTTTAATCCTTGGCTCTGACAATATTCCAGTGCAGCTTTTCCCTCATAGTTTTCTGTCCAAAACCGTATCCTCCCGGCACATCCTCGAAACCAGTTCTGTCTGTTCTGACACCCTTCCAGGTCTGTTCATTACTGTTATGCCGCTGACTATGACACTTCTGCCATTGTGTCTAGCATGAATAGTGGATATTCATTATTCAAGCAGCTCGTTAAAGGACTTTCAGTATCTTGTAGGAGTAACAATAGTATTGTTAGTAGTGGCACTAAAATTCACAACATCCGATCATCTTTAAAGGAATGACCAATTGTATGTATCACAATTTATATAAATTTTATTTACTTATACAAAGTGTGAGGCTATACAGCTAACTCTAGCGTCACCTGGTAAGCTTAAAATATTGCACCCTTTTACGTTCTGCATCAGTTAATCGATTGTGCTCCACATTATTATTATTATTATTATTATTATTATTATTATTAGTAGTAGTAGTAGTAGTAGTAGTAGTAGTGGTGGTGGTGGTGGTACAGTAAATATTGATTATCCTCCCGAGGAATTTATTTGGTAACATGAAGAGAACAAAAACACAGACGCCATAATTACCGAACATTTGTACATCACTCTAAATCTTTGCAATCTGTCTCCTGGATTTTGATCAGCCACCCATGGAAACCCTTTCCTCTCAGGTTTTATTTTGATCCCCCGACGGCCTTACCAGAGTAGGAATAGCTTTGCTTTCTCTTGTTTATTTTGATCAGCCAACAATTCATGCAACCTTTGACTTAGATGAACCAACAGCTATAACAGGAAAGATCACCATTTATTTGACCTCAACTGTGATTTAATCCACCACCAGAAAACCATCAACGAGAATTGAAAACACCGCTTATCTCATCCTCCAGTGTGAGTAACCAGTGATCAGATCATGTTGAGAATCGTCTCTCGTTCTTGGTTTTGCTCGGTGGCTGGATGTGCCACACTGGTAAAACCTTTTCTTTCATTCTTGTCTCAGATGAGCCAAAAACACATTGTGAAAAAAAAGTTTGTTTGTTTGTCGCTTTGGTTATGATCAGTCAACAGCCAAAACGCTCTAATGACATCTTTTCACTTGTAATAGTTTTCTTTTTTTTTCTTTTTTAGCCAAAAATCATTCCATATAGAACACCTCTTTTCTTTTGTTCTAGATTTTGAATACCCATTAGCCATAAGGAAGCCTGTTTTATCTCAATGTTAAGTTTGATCAGTCATCAAACCTCCGATATTTTAAATGCCTTTTGATTATACAGTGTCCGTAACACATCCTTCATAATTGTGATCATGTGAAACACTTTCTATATTGACACTATTTTAATAATTAGACGACATCCGTACTATGTCTAACTCCTTTTCTTAATAGTTTAAACACATTTCCTTTCATAATTGAGGTTGTTTAATCGCAGTTTAATCGCAAAGAGCTGTACTTTACGAAATTGGTTTTAATGAGTCATTACACATAAAGCATGGCGCTAGTTTCTCTCTCTGCATTGGTTTTAATGGGAAGTCAGTTATACCGCTTGAATAAAACCTTTCTTCCAGTCTCCATGCAATCTTGCTATATTTTTTCTTTATTACTCGACGATTTCTGAAGTTTCTTATTCTTTTTTATTACTTCTATGAATGTGCTTATATGCGCCATTATATGTCAGCCAGTTCCACAGCCACTTAGAACTTCATTACAATTCAGTGTAATGTTTTGTTTATTGTCAAATTAATACGCTGAATGTGGAACTTATCAGCCAGTTCCACAGCCACTTGCAACTTCAGAATAGCTCAGTGTAATGTTTTGTTTATTTTCACATTGATACTTGTCAGCCAGTTCCACAGCCACTTGCAACTTCACTACAACTCAGCGTAATGTTTTGTTTACTGCCATAATGATACGATGAAAGTGGAACTTGTCAGCCAGTTCCAAAGTCACTTATAGCTTTAGTATAGCTCAGTGTAATGTTTTGTTTACTGTTATGATGATACGATAAAGCGAAGCTTACGAAATCGGCCTCAAAAGCACTTATTTACTGTAATGCTTTAATAGCAATTATAAGATAACTAGTTCTTAACATGACGGGTTATACAGCCTGGGGTTTAAGTGAAAGAGAGAAGAAATAGGAAGGAGGAAAAAGTGATGCTAATCCCGATAAACGTAGCCTTGTCTTTCAAAAGACGGGAAGTTATAAGAAGCAAGGGAAACGGAAGGAGTGCGAGAGGGAAAACAGAAGGAGAGGGGGATTTCTAAAATTGGTAGCAGACGGAAAGAAACAGTCATCTCTCTGAGTATTCAAGGAACTGCTGATTTCTCCCAAGTGAATGTGGTACTTGAACGCTTCAGAAGTAAATGGGCTTAGAGGATGCTTAATTAGTTCATCCGTAGTCGTTACCTACGCCGCAGTATCATTTGGTTTTGTGTTCGGATGAAACCTTGGTCACCCATACGTTAGCATAGCTAATCATGCAAAACTATTAGAGAATTATCTGAATGGTTCCTAGTAATTAACTCGGCTAAAAGCCCTTTTAGTAAGTTATCCAGCAGAAAAGCCTTAAGTAATTGGATTCATTAAAAGGGCCGTAGTAATTGAATCAACTAATAGACTTCAAGTAATGAAGTCTGCTAAAATACTTGAAGTAAATTGATTGCATTGATTTTTTTATCGATTGAGTCAACGCATGTAAATGGTTTTTGCTAATGAAATGGTTTATGAGGCATCTATTAATTTAATCAGACAGGTGACTGTATTTTATGCTGTCGGTAGTTTATAACTAACACATGAAGATATATATATATATATATATATATATATATATATATATATATATATATATATATATATATATATATATATATATATATATATATATATATATATATATATATATATATATATATATATAATGTCTGGGGATGAGGTTGCTTTCCTATGCCCTTTTCTAGACTCCAGTTTGCTGTTGATGACAGGCCAGGAACGAACCACGGGCCTTGCAAATGCGGCCCAGTATACCATCAGTGAACTATGGTATTCATCAAGTGAACTAAATTCCATTGCCCCAAAGGCTGACGGGATCTGTATGAACTGGCTAAATAACCCATCAAGTCGACCGAGTAGGGGTGAAAATTATTGCAATGTATAGGCTACATGCGAGATTACCGGTAATTGATCATGTAAAACCTAAATTGTTAAATTAGTCTGCAAATGATTATAAAATAATATTGAGGAACCGGTGACTTAATTCGTAAAGTGTTCGTTGCAGATATTTCAGAATATAAGCACACATCCGTTCCATTACTTTAATATTAGCTAAGATATGGTTTTTTAGTTTTCTGTAAAAGAAAACTATTGGGCCAGCTTTGTCTGTCTGTCCGCACTTTTTTTCTGTCCTCCGCACTTTTTCTGTCCGCCCTCAGATCTTAAAAACTACTGACGCTAGAGGGCTGCAAATTTGTATGTTGATCATCCAGCCTCCAATCATCAGACATACCAAATTGCAACCCTCTAGCCTGTGTAGTTTTTATTTTATTTAAGGTTAAAGTTAGCCATAATCGTGCTTCTGGCAGCCATTTAGGATAGGCAACCACCGGGCCTTGGTTAAAGTTTCATGGGCCATGGCTCATATAGCATTATACCGAGACCACCGAAAGATAGAGCTATTTTCGTTGGCCTTGATTATACGCTGGAGTGGCTGTACAGAAAACTCGATTGCGCCGAAAAAACTTCGAGGCATTTTTTTCTTTTTTCTTTTTTTTCTTTTAGTTTTTCAGCGACGAATAAGTTGCAAAGATGAAAATTTTAGTTTGTTACTGTAAGAAAGGGTTAATGAATTTCCTTCTTAGTTAAGCAAGCTTAGTCGCTATACAGTACTATATAGCGACTAAGCATGCTTAGTCGCTAAGGTAGTCGGGTATCTTTAGTGTATCGAGTTCTCGTTATTTTCACAAGTGCCCCATTATACTCCATAGCCCATATCTTTAATTATATACGTCTACCTTCGGAGACAGGTTTCTCTATTTTCACATTCCACTCTTTCCTCAAAATTTATTTTTCGTTTCCTTCTAATATTATTGCTTTATTGTTTTGTTTTTTTAATATTTTGGTGGCCCAAGTATTTGCATTTACGAGGTTTGGGTGAGCTGTGTACTGCACTTATACAATTTCAGCTGAATTGATTTTGTCAGTGACCCCCACAGAATATTTACGATTTTTCATCGATGGTTTGTCGCACATTCAGAAAATAAACGAATTTCGGGCTGGTTTCAATGATAGGCGAGCAATGGAAAAGTTATACTCACTCCCCTCCTATTCTCACTTTCAGACGCGGGCTAGAAAAGGGTATCAGGTTGCCCTTGTCGTCGTACATCATATATATATATATATATATATATATATATATATATATA
>NC_089748.1:13973850-13996350 GCF_040412425.1 Macrobrachium rosenbergii
ACGGTAACTTTTTGCTCTAAGGTGGTATTTTTACTAATGGAAGCCGTGGTGAGATCCATTTTATCTATAATTTCGGTGAATTGTTCAGACTTTTGTTAGCAGCTGGCTATTCGATCACTGACTGGTGTTTATGCTCTCAAGGATCATCACTTTGGATTCTTGACGCGCACTGGAGGGTCGTTGCCGGTTTGCATAAGTCGATGTTATTTTGAGGGTTCTCTCCATACTTGATAGCCGTGAAGAGTGGAAATCTCCGAATAAATTTACTCGCCAAATAGACAGACAAGCCTTGTGAATCTCACTGGTGACGCCAACATTTGCTGAAATTCATTCGTAATTAAACGCAGTCCAATTTTTGCCAGCTTAATGGCAGGGTGTTGGAGATGCCGATGTTCCCTCTGAGGTGGAATTGTAAAAATCCACCTCTCTCGACGAGCAGACGGTAATTAACTCGTTCAACTCCACGTCAGGTATGATAACGACTCCTGCTTCTGACAAATACAGACAAATTATGGCCCTCCCTTCCCTCTTCTCGTATCACCCCTCCCCCTTTTATCCTCCTCCTCGTCCTCCTCCATCCCCTCCTCCCTCTTAACTCTTAAACGCAGGTAGATGATGTTTTAAAAGGAGGAAGAAGGACGGCGCATTCCTGTACCATTCCACCACCATGTTTGTTTATCTTGTTTCGTGGTTTGTTTTACATTTTCCCTGACATTTCACTCAGAGAGTAACTGGTATATGAACTGTGTGTGTCTGCGTGTAAGCTTACTAGCGCGAGCTGACGCTAATGAATTACAAGTTCCTTAGTCTCTTGAGATCACCAGAATGGTTAATTTACATCGTGATATATTACGATAAAGTTAATTTTTTTTTTTTACGGAATCTTTTACTCATTTTCCTTTCTTCCTTCAACTGTTGTGGGAGTAGTATTTTTTCAAATATAAACTATTTTTCTTTTATTAAATTGTTTTGTATGTACTCTTTTCAAGACTCTATTCTCACAACGGACGTTATACGAGGCATGTATTTGTCTCTTTGTTATGGATTTTGAGAAAACTATTAATGTATTGCTGAAAAAAATGTGATCAAGAACTTTTACGGAGAGTCACTGAGAAGACAGGGGATTTTTTATTTTTGTTGCCATTAACATGTTATCAGTTGCTGTACAGAAGTGGAATGATTGGTTTCGGCTGAGGAAAGCCGGGTCATATAAGGATAAAATACCAAGTTGTATAACATAAAATGTATCATTGACTTCAGATTCAGGAGAGATGTTACTAGCAAGTTAACCACAAAATCTGTTTAGTAGCTTTATTCAACCGTTTTGCTTAAATGCCTAATACAACTCTGTACGGTCTAAGTTAAGAAGAGATGTTACTAACGTGTAGACCACAAAATTATTTCAGTATCCTTACTGGACCTTAATACTCACATGCCTATTACAATCTGTGCGGCTTAGTATAGGCTTCAGCAAACATGCATTGTCAGCAAAGATATACTGAAAATTCTGTTGGCATTGCTATGACATAGAATTGAGTTCTTTCCTAAGAAAAGTTGGACTGTTGAACAGCAGGTTGCCAGGGCATAATAATGAAAGTTTGGGACTCTGCAAGCCACAGTTGTGGTTTACTCAACAAGGAAAATTCCTTTTAATGTGTGCTCACCATAATATATGTGTGCATGTATGTGTGTGTGTATATGTGTGTGTATATATATATATATATATATATATATATATATATATATATATATATATATATATATATATATATATATATATATATATATACATATATATAACTTTACAGTTTAATGTATATATAAGCCGTTGCGTATAAATTGAATGCTTATTTCTCATTGTAGGGCATGAAGAGCTCACACTTATGGGTATCCGGATAGAAAACTTCCGAAAATTTGAGGGCGATGAATGAATAAAAGAAGACTTTCAAGGAAAGATTGTTTTGTGGAACTTTGTCTCTGCATAATCGCTATATTGTTGACTCGGTGACCCCAGCATCGAATGTTGTTTCCCCTCGTAAATTTATTCCGCTCTAATACTTAAGCGTAATTTTTTTTATTCATCGTCTCCCATTTATTTTAATTGCATTTCCAGTCACGTTCTGAATTCTATTTCCTTTAAATTTAAAACTATTTTCGTTATAATTTTTTTAGGTAATAAGATATACTCCCATCCACTCCTATTCTCCTTCAACTACTTTGCACCAACATACTTTTTCTGCAACATTCCCTCCTTCCTGTGCACACTGTGACCATACTTCTTATGAAACCTCATATTGCCAACATCTTAGCCACTTTCAGATCACATTTCCACAAGACTCCATTCTTTTGCATTCCAGGCTCTCCAAACCTACCGTCTTTTTCACGCACTGACGTTTGCACTCAAATCACCCGGTACGACAACCCTCTCTCCTCCTTCGCACCCAGGCGGGCACACATTCACATACTTAGAAGTGCAGAATGACTTCTTTATCCAAAAAGCCGAGTGCAACACGGCCTCGTTAGAAAGGGTCATTTTGCTTCCTATATGGAATGAAAGTTATGAGGTTTATAAATGAGCTAAACATTTTTTAAAGGAACAAGTCATGATTTATTTAAGAGGAGGACTAAAGAGATCAACAAAGTATCATTTACTATCACATTCACCATCGAACGGTTGAATCAAAGATAGAACCCGAATGGCCGAACCCCCAGTAGCATCTTCGCTGCCTCAGGCTTCTTCGCTCAATGATTCAAGGCAAAGATCCAGTTAGAGACATTCTTCAGGCTATATCAGTTAGAGATCTGTTTTCCCTTCAAGCCCTCCGCTGTTTAATTGTGCTTATATGATGATGCTTTATTTTACTTTGTCTTGCCTCAGTAACGCCGGGGAAGATTTCTGAGTTCTTGGCTGTACAAATATTTCTGCGAAAGATTTAACTGTGATTAACACTGTATAACTGTTGACTGAGAGTCCAATAAATTTTCGAAAGGAAAGGTTTGAGAGAGAGAATGGCTCTGCAGGTCGAATGAGAAATTAATGAATGTCATCTTCATGCGTGCGTGATTTATCTGGCTATTGTGTGCAAATATTTCGTCTTTTTTTTCATATCCCCAATGTAGCAGTTTTTACGTAAGTGGCAGGTTTTTTCCTTCCCGTGCTTTACGAATCCTCAGTCGCTTCTACACTCAACTGTAGAACTGGACTGCCAAGGCGTCTGATAATCACCAGTGAGGAGTTTGTTGTCTCTTCTCTCTCTCTCTCTCTCTCTCTCTCTCTCTCTCTCTCTCTCTCTCTCTCTCTCAGATGTATTTAGCTTGCTAAACCCTTGATGAACTTGTTAGATCTTGAATTAAGCTGTAAAATACGGGTATACTAATTAACATATTCATAATTTGTCTGAACTATATTTGATGCATAGATGCATGCAGTATTTTGTAAATTTTCTCTGAGCATCATAATCTCAAAGCTAAGACTGTTTACTCTCAGCCATCAGACTCCCGTATTTTAGCTATATATGAATATGATAATTTAATGCATCAACCGTAAACTTTTCCGTGAGGTGTCTTTGGCGCGCGGGGAGGCAGTCTTACGAGAAACTGAGGCGCAGTCCTTTAAGCCGAACAAAATCGTGCGGGGAGAGCATAACAATGTAACGGACCGTAACACGGAAAGTCCGTGTTGTAGAAAGACGAGGTCCGAGCGACAATGACGAAGTTCCTGGCTGCAGAGGCAGAGCAGCGCTTCGCTCGCCAATATCGTAAGGCAAAAGGCATCGCCATGTGGTCAATCGACTTTGTTGCCGGCGGGCGGGAGGAATCCGCCGCCAAAAGCTCCTTCGTTGTTCCCAGGCCGAGTTTTTGCCGAACAACTTCGTTGTTATTAATGGCACTTAAGCTCTGCTCTTAGGTGGTTGGAGGGGGTTGGGCTGGGGCTGGGGCTGGGGCTGAGGGGGGGAGTCAGGAATTGCCGGGGGAAGGGGAATAATGGGGTGTGGTTGGGCAGGGATCCTTAGTGAGAGTCGGGGTAGAAGATTTAAGAGGAAAAAAGTGAGAATGGAGAGAGAGAGAGAGAGAGAGAGAGAGAGAGAGAGAGAGACCATTAAAGGGGAAGTAAAGAGGCAAACAAAGATAGCACAGAGATGGAAGTAAGAAAAGGAGCAGCCTCATAAACATATTAAGATTTACGTTATTCTTCCAAGTTGTGAGTGGTAAATTGAGGAAAATTAAAGCCTATAGACTTTAAGTGTAAGCCTTGGTAGAGTGAGGAAGAAGAGAACCAGCGATATAATATTGGAATGAATAATTTTAAGAATCAATATCACTGTTCTTGACATTCAGATGAACGCTCCCTGAGAATTACATATGATGAAGAATGTATAGGAGCAAAACTAAAAAGAAGACTGCAACTCTGTGTGTATAGGCCTTTGCGGCGGGCATCCTAACCGTTATTTAGCCCAGGTCTGAGGGAAACAAGAAGGGGGGCGAGGGAGCAAGTTGGATCGTACCCCACAGAGAACGTAGGCCTCCCTCATAAAACCAGGAATTACATGTACTGCGGGAAACTGACCCATAACATTAAAGAGACATTGTTTTAAGTGTGTAGCATGAAACACCCAGACCTACCTGACTAAAACTGTGACACAGGAGGTTTGGGATGATTGGAGGAGATACGTGGAAGTGAAAGCATAGGAAAGAAATGAGTAGCGGAATTTCGTAGGGGTTCTCATCGCACAGCGCAGGAGGCGAGATGGCCAGTAGCTTGAGCGGAAGTCCATAGAGCAACATGTGGATGGGAGAATCGGCTACGTATGAATTTCGGGGAATCGCTGGTATTTTGTCCCGAATCGTGATGGAGAACACGCTGCCTTAGATACTCATTTGTTAGGCATTTCCGGTCAGGAAACCGAAAGCTAAGGAGGGTGGGTTTGGGAGGAGAGGGTGTTCCGAATCGGCAGAGATAACTGCAAAAGGAGGTAAGGAATAAATGATTCTGAGGGCGATAGCGGTAACGGTTTATTGATAACATTTTCGCGGCTTGATTTCTCTAACAGTTACATGTAACATATATAGATTCAAGAAATACACATGGTCTCATATTTTTTGTTACCCATGATAAACAAACGATTCTCCCAACATTACTCAAAACACTCTCAAGCTTGCACTTAGCATTGTTACCTAATACATACATACGACCAAAACATTCTTGTGAACGTTGTATGCACATAGATCCTCCGAAAACATATGAAATCACATCTAGATAATGTCGTAAGACTTTCATGTGTTCCGATTCCTGCCCCAGTTGCGTGTAACAAACATGCATCTAAGACTTGCATGTGGTGTGAGATCGTCACGGGAATTGTGGCATCATCAGCTTTTCGCTGTAATGATCACTCGGTCGGCCATCCTCCTTAGAAGGCACAGGTGATCGACAGCGTAAGAACCAGCTCATTAAGAGCTATCATTCTCGGTATCGATGCCTCTGGGGTTCTGAATACGCGAGCGGATGAGGAGCGTTTTTGTTTGCGCTTAGCTTTCAACAGCACGAAGGAGCAGGAAATTGGTGCGTCGGCGATCCCCTCTCACAAGGGTCGCCAATAGAGCGGCTGATTGCCGAGATGTTCCGCTAGAAAGATGAACCAGGATGAAGTATTTGGGTTGAGGCAGAGCCCGATAAACATGGAACAAATAGAAACTGTTTTGGGTGAGACAGGCACTTATAAGGGTGGTATAAATGAAAAGCATTTTGCTTGAGACGGAGACAGACTGAGAAGAATGACGAGAATATCTATAAAAAGATATCTTTTTAGTAAAGACGGATTAGATATAACAAACCAAGAAAAGCTCAAGTGAAATCAAGACAGATGAGAATGAAACAAGAAAAATAGCAGTGAAAAGACGCCCCAGAAATATATTAAGAACGGATGAGAATGGATGGAGGCCATCCAGCAACCTGTATTGAACTGAAGATGGATGACGATGGAAGAAAATGATCGTTAGAGAAACAGTGCTTCAAAGAAGCTCTTATGAGAGAGATGTAGCTGAAGTGCAGAATTATGAGATTAGAACAAGATCAACATGCAATAAAAGGCGTAGATACAAGAAAAAATGAGAATGGGGAAGAAAAACCAGGACACGCAAAGATCAGTTTTATCTGAAATGGAAGAGGAAAAAACGGCAACAAGTCTACGAAAGAAATATGAGAATGGAAGGCGAAGGAAGAGCTTGAGAAGGAAACAGAAGCGAGGAGACCGGCGGCGGCAGCAGCAGAGGCACCGCTCCTGGTAATCAGATACAAGCAAAAGGACGGCAGTTGAAAAACACTGGACAGGTCTAAAAGGGGTTAGGCTACAAGAGACGCTGGAAGTTCTTAGTGCTCGTTCGCCCGACTGAACTTACCTGGCCGAAGAGAGAGAGAGAGAGAGAGAGAGAGAGAGAGAGAGAGAGGTTTGCTAATAGAGGTGATTGCTGAAGAATCTCTCTGCCTTTTCTGCTGTTGTTGCGTATTTGGAGAGAGGTAAAAGGGAAGGTGTTGCTGGAAGATGTGATTGTGGACGAATCATCCTGTCGGTTTTGTTGTTGTATATTTATAGAAAGAGCCTTGAGGCAAAAAGAACAAATCTTGAACATAGCGACGAGTCTATTGGGTTTGGCGGTACCAATCACGTCACAGTGGCCATTGCTTTCAGAAGCCGAGTCCAACAGTAACGGTATCCGTGAACCTTTGTTCGATCGCAGTGGCCCCAATCGCCATCCTCTACGCCATTACAATCCAAAGATTAAAAGACCTCTGATGTAAACAAGAGAAACCTTGAAATATTTAGTGTTTGTCATAATGCACAGATCTGAGATATGAAATGTTGCCTCAAAAATGAAGGGGCTATGAAAGGGATCAGAAGGACTTCAACAAATAAGACAAAGTCAAAGAAAGGAAGAAAGAAAAGAGGGCAAGGAAGGGTTGGGTATGGCCTGCCTAGTGATGGTGGCGGTGGAGGAGGTGATAGTGCTGGAAAAAGGGGTGGTGGTGGTGTCATTTGGACCCCCTTAAGTGGGGCTCAGGTGATGGGCTGCCAGGTATCGGATGGCCGTCTCTGCACTTCGCCTCTCTCGTTACGCCAGAACCAGCCGTAAGTCGCAGAAGCAACCTTTCCTCTCTTCCCCTTCACGATCCTCTCTCTCTCTCTCTCTCTCTCTCTCTCTCTCTCTCTCTCTCTCTCTCTCTCTCTCTAATATGTATTTAGCTTGCTTCTCTCTCTCTCTCTCTCTCTCTCTCTCTCTCTCTCTCTAATATGTATTTAGCTCTCTCTCTCTCTCTCTCTCTCTCTCTCTCTCTCTCTCTCTAATATGTATTTCTCTCTCTCTCTCTCTCTCTCTCTCTCTCTCTCTGTAGCTTTTTAATAACGTTTCGGTAGACAGAGAGGGAGAGGAAATTGTTGTACATCTCTCTCTCTCTCTCTCTCTCTCTCTAAGAAGTCCGACATTAAAAATTATTAGTTTTCAGGGAATGGCGATGTTTAAAATTGCTTTTTACCGTGTATACTAAAAACAGCAAAAGTATTATGAAATTACCCAATAATTTTTGCGTCTCGAGTTTGTATGACTGTTGTTACAAGTAATTGGAATATTAAACGTCTCCAGATTTCCTTGGGAAGAAAATTTCTGTTTGCACTCGCAAAGACACCCAAGTATAAATGTACAAAACAACGGAGCCATAAAGCATGAAGACGGCGAGTGATCGAAAGTGACATTTCTGATCACGATGGTAACGTAAGAAGAGGAAGGTCAGCGCTTATGAATACACAAACGAATAGAATACATAAATGAACAAACAGAAAGGTCGGTGATTCACTCAGTACTCGGAGGTTACAGGTAACGGCGATTCAGCTTGACCGTAACGGTCGCTTCTGAATCCTGAAAACGGGCTGACGACCCCCTCCGAGAAGAACAAGGAGAAGAAATCGAAAGAAAGCAGGGTGAGGAAGACGACGAGGAGGAGGAGGAGGGTTTGTCCCCCTTGCCAAATCGGGAAACCGCAATAGGTCCCCCTCGTCCCCCAAAAGGTCCCATGGGGCCGAGAAAACAGGACTGGAACGGGTGGTGCTGGGGAGGCTGGGGATCAGGAGAAGCGATGCGGGGAATAAATGTAAGATGGACATGCGGCCTCCAAGATGACGGGGGAGGGGGATGCTTCTTGCCTTCCAAGCCTTCAGAGATCTCAGTCTTTCTCTCCCGCTTTTCTACGCTATCTTATTCCATCTCAAGTAAATTCATAAGGGCATCCTGGATGGTAGGGCAGGTAGGGATGTTGGGGGGAGGGGGCCATGAAGATGAGGAGTGGAGTGTTTTACCGGAGAGGCCGACGCAGCGGAGGGGAGGGGAGGGGACGGAAAAGAGTAATCGTGGTCGTCGGCCGTTGTTTCGCTTCGGTCTTTGTCATCGCCAGACCTCCTCTCCTTTCCTTGCGTAACCCAACAGGAAATTCCTGCTCGGTGCCGGGCACGTAAGATGACGAACGGCCGCTATGTAAATGAGAGCCCTTCGGCGGTGCTTCTTTATGCCGTTCCGTACGGCCGTAATGGTCATAAACAAATATTTAAAGCTTACCTTTCATTTGGGAAGGGCGGAATAGACGGATAAGAAAAAAGATGGATGGCTCTGCGATCGGGAAAGATCTGTGGGCGCTGAAAGGTTTGAAGGAAGATTTTTTTGTGAGGAAAATAGCCCCGTTCAAGCTCCTCGACAGATGGCCCGGAGCAGTGTCTCCAGTCATCGCTTAGGGTACGTGGTGACCAGCCACTCAACCTTTCCTATAGATAATATCAGAAGAGAGAAACTCTTCACCCACTTATCAAGTTTAACTGAAGAGTTAATCCTTCATTCTGTATAGTCTGCATTCCTTTTTGTTGGCGTCCGGTTGTTTCGGTATCATTCTTGTACTCTGATGCCAATTCCTTCAGTTTAGTTTTCATCCTGGCACTTACTTTCTTTGAAGTCTTCTTTATCTTTCATGATTTTGTATACACCAAACTTCATGCCAATTGGTAGGGCGTAACTGAGTGAGTAAACATTGTAGATGTTGATTACAGTTCATGTGGTACTATGTATATTGTGTGGGTAACTGTTACACATTACCTTTTTGATTAGTAAACTACCTTCTTTTCGTATGTTGCCCTTTAAACCCTCGCTAATACTTTAGCAGTTTTCTACAAATATATCACACGACACGATTGTACTATATTAATTAATGGTACGTATAACATTCTGTCGTGAAATAATGTAAAGTCTTTCTTCTAATCTGGCTAGATTTAGACGAATTACCAATCCAAAATCCAGCGGTTACAGACTCGAGAACAAAGACAGTTACAAGTTTGCTTTCGTTACCTATTTTACAGAATTCGAAAGCTGAAGTTGGCCATTATTTTTCGTTTAACGAAATCTGTAATATGAAGAACTACTGCCCGCACATACACACACACACACACACATCTAATATGTTACTGGCGACAGCAGTGACATTTCTGGTATGAAGCTGGTCTTCCGATGAGCAAAGTTATGCTATAAACCATTGAACATCCATTTGGCACAGTATGGAGCTATCCACCCCACCCCAAAATGTGATTTCCTTTGCAACGGATGGGGGGGACACCTTTTTAAAGCCCCACCTACTCCCAAGAATATATTAACCATGCACACACACAGACACGTGCGGGACACACACACACACACACACACACACACACACACACACATATATATATATATATATATATATATATATATATATATATATATATATATATATATATATATATATATATATATATATATATATATATATATATATATATATATATATATATATATATATATATATATATATATATATATATATATATATATATATATAGATATAGAGAGAGAGAGAGAGAGAGAGAGAGAGGAGAGTGTCACTGAGGTAGGAGAAGCACATAAAATGTCATGATTGACTGCTGATCAACTGAGATAGCGCCTGGCGTTACACCAGGTACAGGACACTGTCTAGGTTTTAGCTTCGAACTGATATGACGAACCTTCCATGCTGGGTAATATCAGTCACTGTAGCAGAGGCATCACGGACGTTCCAGCGTCCATTTTTCTACTTTCTTTTTCTTTAGGAATGCCCCATCTCTTTCGAGTTCGATTCTTGACTGAAGTACATCATTAGCGGACGGCAATGCTTTGATGAATCATGTAATGGCTTGCATCAGTGTTTCTTTCTTCTAAGTATTATTTGTCAAGTCTGCGGTTTTTCTAACTATGGTTTTAAGGCAGCCCCAGAGGGGCTGCCTTGAAAAAAAAAAAAATCTCTCCCTTGGCTGAGTCGGTTGAGTTTTAGACTGTCGCTCGATGGGCCGGAGTTCAATTCCACCGACCGGCTGATGAAGAGTTAGAGGAATTTATTTCTGGTGATAGAAATTCATTTCTCGCTATAATGTGGTTCGGATTCCACTATAAGCTGTAGGTCCCGTTGCTAAGTAACCAATTGGTTCTTAGCCACGTAAAATAAGTCTAATCCTTCGGGCCAGCCCTAGGAGAGCTGTTAATCAGCTCAGTGGTCTGGTAAAACTAAGGTATACTTGAAACCGGTGTATCATGGCCAAACTCATAAATACAGAATATGAAAAAATACCAAAAAGTCAGCGTTGTTACACGTCTGAAAATTCTCTTACGAAAATTTAATCGAATCATGTTATTAATGAAACCTAAGGAATAGAAAGTCTGTTTTAACTAAAGTAGCACTTGAAATTTTAAAAGAGTATCCTGAAGTATAAAAAATATGGTGTGGACTTTAAACAAAATGGGTCCTGCTGTCCCATTATATAGCTGATCGATTAATCGTTGTGGTATCATATTATCTCTACAATTTTTTCTTTGAAAACCATAAGTCTGGATAACATTTGTGAACTATGACATATGCAGAGGCAATAAATGTACATAAAATGTTTGTTTTAGAAAAATAAGAATCTTGACAGTAAGGCCAAATGGAGTTGTGGTGCTCCTACTTTTCGAGATTGAAAGAATGGCCAGGAATGGCCTTGATGGCAGGGAAAGGAAATAAAAAGTTAGCCTGTTTCAGTCTACATTTCTTCTTATATCAATTTTTGTTACTTTTGTCGCTTGCTTCTAAATAGTGTCCTGTTATTCAGCCAGGCAACTGGCTGGCTTTACTTTGTTTCGTTCAAGTGTGGAACTTGGGGACACTGTCAACTGCTAAGGGATGGGAAATTGCGTGTATGCTTTCTTTCACTCATCCTTTATGAAAGCCAAGAAGAGGTCGTCTGAAATCAGGATGGTAAAAGAAACCATCGCCTGAACTGTGGCTTTCTCCTGAATGGTTCTGTTTCTTTCAGCTGTCCAGGAAGGGATATATATATATATATATATATATATATATATATATATATATATATATATATATATATATATATATATATATATATTATATATATATATATATATATATATATATATAAATAATGAATGATTTTGAGTTATCTGCATCATGTATATATGTATGTATATATATATATATATATATATATATATATATATATATATATATATATATATATATATATATATATATATATATATATATATATATATATATATATATATAATATGGAAGGCTGGAAGTGATCCATGGGCCTGGCATATTTGAGCAGAGCATTGCACCACTTAGGCACAACGCCTACAGTAACTAATTACACCTGTCAAAGGTAGGTATGCGTGTGAAATACATACATACACACACACACACACATATATATATATATATATATATATATATATATATATATATATATATGTAATGGTTTTATTGTTCCTTTTTACGTTCTTTTTGTTTTATGTTTGCATAAATTTTAGTCTTTCTCTTCTTACCTTGGTTTCTTTCGAGGTGTCCTTCAGATCGCTTATGGATGATGTGCTATCTTTGTATATTTATTCCTTTTAAATATTGATATCTCTCAGAAAGGCGTATAGAGACGAGATCGGTAATTTCTTCACTTTAATTAGTACTTAATATTATAAAGATCAGTACAAAATTAACAAGTTACAATGATAGGAATCACTCTTGAATCAGTCTATTTGGGAACACGGAAGCGATTGGGAGAAGTACTCTCCCTTGAAGGACACAGTTCTGACTCTCGTCTCCTCGTCGGTCTCTCTCGTTGAACCCTCAGAAACTTGCTATCTGTAAATCTCCACCTCCTTCTAGCCTTATTGGAAGGATTAATCAGCAAGGCCTCCCTTCAAGTAGCTGATTGGAAGGACTGTAGTGGGTGTGATTCAAATCTCTCCTTAGAGGACTTGATAGGAGGTGATCTTAGGAGGGTGTGGGAAAGACCCTCCCACACATAATTGATTGGAGGTTGAAGAAGTATATCACTTGGGTCAACCCCCAAATTCCTGGAACTTCCACGAAAACACCTTCCGGAGAAGGCGGGACTATAGAATCAGCTGTTGTAAGCATTTAGACTGTGCTGACTCATGTTTTGCTTGGCTTCAATCGCGAGGCCATTATTTCCCATTTTTACGACTGTTTTTATGGCTTAAACACGATATACTGCAATGTAAACATCTTGCGTATTGATAACACGACACAAAAGCATTTGGCCGTTATCACTGTGTTCTTTGCCTCTCTCTTTACTCTTATTTCTCTCTCCTTCTCTCTCTTAACTTTTTCTCTTTCTATCTCTCTCTCTCTCTCTCTCTCTCTTTTCTATTTAATTTCCCTATCTATTCTACACCACAACATATATATATATATATATATATTTATATATATAACTGCAGGCGTTGTGCTAAGTGGTGCAATGCTCTTCTCAAATATGCCAGGCTCATGGATCACTTCTAGCCTTCCATCCACGCGTCGTCTACCCTATTTGAATGACTTTTAGAAGAAATGAGACGGGTCAAAGTTCAAGGTCACATGCTTTGTAGGTATTCTTAACAAATTTGGCCCTTAAGATCATGTTCACGTGTCAGTTTTTTTATGACGGTCCCGACACTGTTTTTTCCTATAAATATGTGATTTATTAAATTACAGTGACGAAAGCCTGCTAATTACGTCTTCTGAATTTGTCCTTTTAGATATCAGAGGCCATGATCACGGATTTTCATTGGTTTAAAAGTTTCCATTTTGTTACGTATTTATGGTAATTTTCCAATAATTATTATATTTGCCAAGTTCGACACCACAGAGATTCACGGAACAAATATTAAGTGGTTTAAATGCTTCATAGCTGGCTTTTGTATCGGTGGCATCCTCATTCTATTGATAAATAATTCCAGAATTGTCGCAAATGAAATTTTCCAAGATGACTCTTTCGAGTATGCTCTCTTCCCAGAGTTCACTTATTTATATTTTGATGTTCACATGATGGAATGTAATCACTGTAGGTCAAAGTGCTGTTTAGCAACGTTTGCCGAATGTTCAAAATCAGAAGATTAGAAACGACTTCTCTTGTCAACTTCATGATAACGATGCTCTGACACCAACACATTCAAGAGTCTGTTTTTTGCTTTCTAAGGCGACGCAGTTTTGGTACTTTATATGATTTTTTCTAATAGAACAGGAGTAAGAAGAAGTCCTACTTATTTTGCAAGGCTAAAAGGTCAAAACTGTGAAATGAATGGGTGAAACGTGTGAGAAAGGCTAAAAAAGAAAAAATGCTGATGATAACAGTAAAATGAGTGAGGACAGCAGTCGACAAAAATGAATTAAATATAAGTGGATATGACAGTGAATTGGTTTATGTAATTTTGTTACCCAAGCAACATGATACGGCTGAAATAGCGTCACCCGAAAAATATGGTTTTCCCATGTCACTTTTGTTTTTGTGGGCCATAAAATTTCGCAGATCACTATTTGAGTAAAAAGGCATTCAAGATATATAAAGTTTGGGAAAGAAAATAGTGGGAAATCGTTGCCCTTCTTGTTGTTGGCGGAATTGCAAATTGGTGGCGTATCATATTTGTAAGATACAGAGGCCAGTGAAACAGAAACCAAGTGGCTTTTTATAGGGGAGGCCCCAAGAAAACCTGAGGGGAAATAACCGGGTTTGACACCGAAGGATGCGGTAGACTTGCTTCTTGAAAGAAGGAAGGAAGGAAGGAAGGAGTTGCCCTGTTGAAATCGGGAGAAAATGTACCAGGAAGGATTCTGATTGCATGACGCATAACAAGCTCTCTCTCTCTCTCTCTCTCTCTCTCTCTCTCTCTCTCTCTCTCTCTCTCTCTCTCTCTCTCTTCCAAAAACCGTTAACATATGCCTTGCTATATCTACGTATGCCAACGTAGTCGAAGGGCGAGGATGATTAGTTGGTGTCTTGACGACTTCATTGAGATGAGAATATCCAAAGTAAATTGTTTCAACCTCTTCATGTATGCGAGGAACGTGGAACTAAGCAACTGAAAATTCATTTGGATAAACAATTCGTTGTAAAGGTTAATTCTAACAAACTGCTGACATTTCAGCGAATGGTCCGTATACCGTTTTCGAAAAAAAAAAAACTTCGTCTTTGAGACATTTCTTCTTAATAATAATTTGTCAAAGTATACACACACGTATATATATATATATATATATATATATATATATATATATATATATATATATATATATATATATATATGAATATAAGAAGGCCCATAAAACACTATTTGAACGTTGCAACCATATATTTCGAGCACTTCCTTCTGTGCCCCTGTTCACTGGTAAAATATGGACAGATGAAATGTTACAGAGGTATATATACAAAGCATATGTAGGTGTGGTTTTAAGTCTTCGATGGTATGCAAGTGACCGTTCCCAAGAAGCATCTTTCTTTTGTACGGACAGCTACTTTTGAAAACCAGCTCCGCCCCGCTCCAGTTTATGGAATGGCCTCTATCCCTGATATGTAGAAAAATCCCTGAACTCTCCGAAGCATACCGTACCGATCTTTTGTGCTATCATCAATCAAACCAACAATATGAACTTGTCAGGAGGACATTGGAAAGCAGATGAAATCGACGGGTTAATCCTTAAACCTCTTCTCAAACAGGTGCTCCAGGAAACACAACCACCAGACGAATCGCAAAACAGGAGTTAATGAGGCCAAAAACCACCAGGGAATTGTTTATTTTCCCTCCTTCTTGGGAACGGTCACCTGCATACCATCGGAGACTTAATGCCACACCTACATATGCTTTGTATATATACTCCTGTAACATTTCATCTGTCCATATTTTACCAGTGAACAGGGCCACAGAAGGAGTGCTCGAAATATATGGTTGCAACGTTCAAATAGTGTTTTATGTGCCTTCTTATATTCATATTACACTGTGTTATTACAGTAAAATACATTCATATTTATATTTATATATATATATATATATATATATATATATATATATATATATATATATATATATATATATATATATATATATATATCGTGTTTGATCAGCGGAGGTATAATGACTCAATGTTTGTCAGGAGTTCCAGTATCAAAAGCCCTCGCCTTATAAAGGTATGCAAATGCACTTTATATTAAGCTTGCTTTTGTCTGACTTGCGTGATTATTGCTTGTTTCTCTAATTATGTGTGGCTTTGACCAATTATTTTGTAAGCAACGTTTTTTTATCTAGAGCTATAAAATTCCTCATTTGGCCTGACACCTCTGCGAATCGGTCCTTACAGTCTGCAGAGTCGCTCGCGAATGAATTACTTAACTTCTTTAATGGTCAGTTTAAGTCGTTTTTGATTAGTAGCTTTTTGGAAAAGAACATGAACTTTTTACTAGACTGGCAATTTTTAACATGATTTTGAGGCTGTAATATCTGTACCTGACAGTCTAACAGTTTCATTTTAAACTTAGCTAATAAGAATTCAAACCTATTTCACATAAGCGATTATTATCAGCCTATTTGGTTTCTGATGTTGAAATATCTGTTACCTTCGGCCCACAGTCTTGGATATCTTCGTCTGGTAACCGACAGTGTATCATTAGTGAACTGTTTTTGGTACTTTTCGATTAGAGCCCTTAGAAGTATCAACCATACTTTGTTATTTGTTAAGCGACAAGTCTGTATCTGTAACGGATCGTCTTTGGGATATGCAACCCAAGTCAGAGATTGTTTCACCTGTATGTATTATTTTAGTAACTGCCGCTAGCAGTATGTTTCAATCATTCGGACTATTGCCCGAATTGGTGAAATTCGATTATGGCACTCGAAACTGCCAGTCTGTCATCTGTAATTCCCAATTCTTGAAATCTGTGAATTCCTATTATTTGGAATCTGTAGCTACCAGTCATTATCACTGAAACTCCCAGTCTTCGAAATCATTAAATGTACTTCTTGGCGAACCGTCACAGCCTTAGCTCACCACTTTTCGCTTACTTGTTCTTTTTTTCCTTCAGACTTGCTTCGGTAAAAAGGGGTTGGTTGCCAGCCGTGTCCGCCTTAGAGATAAAGGAAAATATAAAGCTGTCAGTCGATAGACTCTGCGACAGACAATCTGTTTGACATTGGCGACAGAAATTCTGGCATCCGCTACCCTTTCGGGCAAAGGGAGCTCTGTTTTCCATTGTATGGAAATTTCCGTATTCAGATAACAGTCTGAATCCTTATTTTCGCAGAGAGTGCTCTTTGCATTGTATGTTAGCTTTGTTCGTTGATGGGTGTGGTGCAGAGGTCGCATGGTGTGTCAATAAATTTATCGTTTGAATATATCTTCTGTAGTTTCAAAGTTTCATATTCCTGCGTTTCCCTGAGTTTTGTCTCGGTTTGCATCGTTTTACTCGCCCTCAGAATATCCTGTACTAGTTTGAAATTAGTAGCTATTAGAATAACCAGATATTTGTTTGATAATATCCGTAACAATCAGTGAACTTCGCCATGCCAGAGGATATTACGATCAGTAAACTTCGCCATGCCATAGGATATTACCATTGGGTCAAATACAACAATTTGGAATCTTGAGTGAAAAACGGTGGAGCTGTGCCTTGGTCTTCCAAGGCACTTTTCAAAATTTACACCCCGATTAGAGGGCACTTTTCAAAATTTACAGCCTGAATAAATAAAGCAAAGCAAAAGGAATTTCATACGAATCACTGATGTCTTCTCAGCTTAGCGCATGCGCACACTTTGCTGAAAGGCACAAAAAGCGTCACTTGTGGATTTACCGTTTCTCAGAAAACATGGGGAATCGGAATTTACGCATACTACACGATCCGCAAATTTGGAGGAGATTCTCCACAGCTTTTAGGTAACACGTCGTTGGAGATTGATATGTAAGTGCAATGTTATATTTTAGATCGGAATACATCTATCCATTTTGTATTTTTTTGCCAGTTTTGTGAACACGTGACCCTGTAACTTGGTGTGTATTTTAATACTTTGGGTCAAGTAGTCGGGAATCATATCGTATAATCCTGCCGCATTTCATGAAGATCTTATGAAACGGAATTGTATTAATTCTTTTTTTTTTCTTACTTTCCGTAATAGTAACAGATATATTGGTTCGCGATGACAGGCCTGCTTCGTTATATAAAGCACGCTCAGGAAGTTTACAGAACATCGGAAGCGCAGGGGTTATCAAACGGTACAACGTAAGGATGTCATTCCTGCTTCCATACGCTTAACAGTGATAAGATTATTAAAACCGTGTCAAGGCATCCTTGTCCTCCCTTCCTCTCCCTCTCTCGTCTCATCTTCCCCCCTCGACTCCCTCTTCTAGAGCGAGGATATGGCCAGTTGTTTTCTCAAAACCGGAGCAAAGATGATGATGTTGATGATGTCAGCATGAGGGAAGTTACCGACGTCAGTAACGTGTCGGTTGCTTGTCCAAGTCTCTCTCTCTCTCTCTCTCTCTCTCTCTCTCTCTCTCTCTCTCTCTCTTTCAGCCGGGCGTGGGAAGCTTGGTATTTTTAAAATTTTTTTTGCTGCTACCCCTCTCCCTCTTATCGTCATTAATCCTCTCTCTCTCTCTCTCTCTCTCTCTCTCTCTCTCTCTCTCTCTCTTTCAACCCCATTAGACCATAAGCTTTTGCTGCCCTACCCTACCTCCTCAGATGGTGAGAGCGAACAAATATAAGGTTAGCTTGGTGCTAAAGGCCCATTATCTATGAAGGGATTGTTTATGCTGTTAAAGATAGCAATCAAAGTTAATGCTTTTTATGCTTTAGCAGTTTTCTAACAGTGCACAATTAAGTATTGTTATTGGCAGCGTTTCCGCCAACATTGATGCCTTTTAACTGGTTCAAAAGCCATTTTCCGCGAGATTTACTTGATTTTTAATATGCGGATGTTTGTCTTATGTTCAAAGAGTCTCTCTCTCTCTCTCTCTCTCTCTCTCTCTCTCTCTCTCTCTCTCTCTCTCTCTCTCTCTCTCTCTCTGCCAGCCCACACATCAGGTTCATATTTGTAGATGAGAACACTCAAACCCATATCCAAATAGTTTCAGTGTTTTTAGTTTTCTGCAAAAGAAAAGCATTGAGAAGGCTATTTGTCTGTCCGTCCGGACTTTTTCTGTCCGCCCTCGGATCTTAAAAACTACTGAGACTAGAGGGCTGCAAATTGGTATGTTGATCATCCAACCTCCATTCATCGAACATACCAAATTTCAGGCCACCACTGGCCCGTAGTTGAAGCTTTCATTGGCTGCGGCTGAGTTTCATGGGCCGTGGCTGAGAGTTTCATACAGCATTATACGCTGTAGGCTACAGAAAGCTCGATTGCGCCGAAGAAAACTTCGGCGCATTTTTTTCTCTCTAATTTTAGATGTTTAACTTTGCTACTGCGTCCCTTAAAACACACAAACCCGAACTGCCTGATCGCCAGTGTATCTTTGTCAAGTTCTGATATATAAATGTGCAAACAAACACCTTGGATGCTGGGAATTCATTACTAGGCTGTCGATGGTTTTTGAAGCAAAAAATAAGGAAAAAGGACTTCGTCTGGAATTAAAATATACTTCGTCCACTTACTATGATTCAGTTCTCGTCTGTTCTTCTTTGGAAATCACCACTTGCTTTATTATAGCTTCACGAATGAGGCATTTGTATCATGCGGGTTTTGTCAAATAGCGTACATCTTGATGCCAATAAAAGTAAATGACAGCGGAGCCCGTGCTGCCGTAAGGCCCACTTTCAAAAGCATAACGAAAGATAACAGTTGTTATCGTTTGTTAATTCCTTAAGAGTGTATGCAGTCAGACGTTAAATGCAAAAATAGGTGGAAAAAGTGATAGATCAGAAATGTGAAATATGATCTTCAGCGATAATTCTTGCGTAATTTTTATTATAATTTTATGTAGATATATAACATTTTCAAAATGGAATCATCTTAGCATCAGAGGTGAGAGATATGTGATGAACGTGCTCTCCTGATTAATGGCGCATGCCTCTCATAAAAGCTAAACATCTCAACCTTTCCTAAGTATGCTTCTGTAGTAGCACAAGGATAGCAAACTCGTCCCTCATATAGGCTTAAGGCAATAAACAAAATAGTAAACCCGTATACTGTCATTTTGTTAGGTAAAGGGCACTAGTAATATTAATAAAGACAATGAGGTATCTCGATCTAAGTGAGATGACCCCCTTCAGTTCCATGAACTGGCCCATGGCCAGGTTCCCTAAAACGATTTTGGAAAATAAGCTTGGGTCTGGAGCAAAAACAAGGCTCTTGCCGTAAATTTTCAAGAAAATGTAACCGACTGGTTCGAATTTTCGAGAAATTTGGCTTAGTTCCTCTCATAAATTTTGTGTGATGTAGTCTCTTCACATATAGATAGATCTCTTTGTGGTGTTATTAGGTAAACGTGGTCTTGATTTTGATTGATTCATGAAAGTTAGGTTGTCACGCCCAACTGTGGGGCACGATCAGCCATTTAGCCGAAAGACGGTGAAAGGAAGGATTCGGAGTGGTAGGACAGCAAGATAAAGAGATCCAGAAAATAAGGGGTCGAAGTACAAGGATCTACTGTATAGGTAGAACTGGGAGAGAACCCCACAGTTGCGCTAAAAATTAACAGTTGGAGGTGTTGGACGGTGAGAATGAAGAAAGGAAGTCGGAATGGAAGTAAAGCAAAAGGTTAAAAAGTGGGTGCAGCTAACGGTCGAAGGGACGGTGCAAACATCCACCACTCGAGATGCACTGATGGCACTAATCCTGTACGGGGTAACCGTGGTCTAGAATATAGCTCAAGTTACCTTTTATTTTCACCTGAGGTTTTTTTTTTTTTTTTGATCCTCTTTCTGTTTGAAGCAGATGAGCTTTTGTAAACTGTTATTCGTAAATTTTCAGCTTGGGCTCGATCATTTGGCTTTGTAGTACCTGGCACTGACGGAAACGTCATAAGTTTGCTTCCTGCCTGATGCTAGTTTGGATCTCTTTCTTTTAATTGAATTTTTATTCTGAGCTAATGAAGTCGATGTAGAATCCTTTATCATGTATTTTCTGCTTTCCCAACCGATTTCTTGTTGCAGTTCGGATCACACGCAACCCCGTTTCCCATAGGTCAGTAGCTCATTGGAGTAATTTTGAGAGAAAACCAGGGTCCATTTAAAAAATTTGCTCTGTTTTACCATTTGATTGTTGTTATGATTCAATCATCCGTATGCTTTTATCTTCTTCCAGTTTTTTTACATCACGATCCAACCACAATTTTGGAAGTAAGGTTTATCCTTTATGTAATGGTAAGATATTGTTTCAGGGTGCCCTAATTACCGTACTGACAGGAGTAAGTTTAAATGACTGAACACCTGCTACGAGGGGACTTTGTGCAACGCAAGAGTTTTTTTTTTATTATTTATTCAGATGCCAAGAACTTTTTTGTTTATAATACATTTCCTGATGGTTGACGTCAACACCTAGCAGCTTTGGACAAGCTTTATTTCCCCCGAGGATTGACTGGAGAGTCTTTCCTCCTCGTCACATCCCTTTTTTGTTTCCATAGAACTGAAAGCTGAGGGAATACTGTCTATGGACAGAAGTCCATGCACAGACAGCATTGTTAACTCTGTGCTTTCTTTTCGAACAGTGTTCTTGAATATTCACTTGTTGAATAATTGTAAAAAATTAATCGAGTGTCATTCACTTTTACTTCCCTCTTCATTAGAAGTATGCCTCTTATCCTCGTACACCTTTACCAATGCACTGTGTACATACTTCTTCTATGCAGATTTTGCAAATGAGCAGTTTATTTATCGCCCCTAAAATATGTTCATTGCTTATACTTTCCCAGGGGTTTAAGCACGTCAGATGAATTGAGAATATTCTCAGTTAATACTCATTCCCAAAAATCAGTTTTCCTTGCAAGTAATTAATTATTGTTTGAGTCAATTCTTAGCTCAAGTCCCTTGCCAGGTGAATGGAATGTACCCATTGCCTGTAACGCATTGGTAAATCATTTCAAAGGAGATGACCAGCGAGGTGGCAAAAGTAGTTTTGATATATTTCCATCTCTTTGTCATCGCCTTGCACTTCTGCGACGGAGAGCGAGCAGCCAGTCGTCAGTCCTTGGCTGAACTGCTGTAAACCCCGTGCGGACGGAAGTCGGTCTCGGAAGAAGTCGATTTTATTGTCCGTCCCGCCGAATTTTATGGTCCCCCGATATGAGAAGCCTCGCGTGCAGGGAAATATACTTGATTTTTTGCCAACTTTGTTGTTTTACACTAATTTGAGCTGGGTATTTGACATACTGATATTATTACGTCGTTTTCTGGAGCTACCTACTCCAGGAAAATACGCAATGTATCGGCCCCTTAGTGCATTCGAGAATTAATTTTTATCATTATGTTATGGTTAAATAAACAAAACGTTGTGCTTAAATGCACGATTGATAAAGTGTGTAATCAGTGTATCACTAGTGTATGGTATCATTATATATATATATATATATATATATATATATATATATATATATATATATATATATATATATATATATGTGTGTGTGTGTGTGTGTGTGTGTGTGTGTGTGTGTGTATATATTTATATATATATATATATATATATATATATATATATATATATATATATATATATATATATATATATATATATATATATATATTGTGTGTGTGTGTGTGCAACAGAGTCTACTAACGCAAACGATATGGCTAAGTATCTTTCACCTTAGGATTTAGACAGTCACGACGATACAGAAATTTGGTTTTGGTCACTTCATCCTTTCTTGTAATTCAGTATCACTGTAGTATATTATTCCCTCAAAACGATTTAAACTCTCAGTTGAGCATATAGTAAGTTATAATCACACTACTGTATTGAGAGATGTCTCTGCATAATACGAATGCAGGAAATGACAGTGGGTATGTGGTGACAATTTCCTTTTAATTGCCTCTATTTCGAATGTTCCCGTATCTTGTTTACCTGCGACATTTCGACGTGCGTACCGGAATCCTCCTGTCCCCTTTGTCGCAAGGATTTATCATCCTCCTCCTCCTCCAGCTC
>NC_089748.1:14001350-14068850 GCF_040412425.1 Macrobrachium rosenbergii
TCTCCCCTCTCCAATGCTCCTCCCCTCCCTCCCTCCCTCCCACCCTCAGGGCTGGCAGCCACTCTAAGCCACTTCGCACGAAGCGTCGAGGTTCAGGAGTGGTAGTGGTTTAGGCCATGGTGATGATGATGATGATGATCGTGATGATTTAGTGGTGATGAATTAATGAAAAAGATGTCAGACTCATCAACTCGGGACAAATCTCAAGCATGGATCAATTCAGGTTTCTTCCCAATTACTTCTCGCTCATTAAATTAATATATATATATATATATATATATATATATATATATATATATATATATATATATATATATATATATATATATAATATTATATATATATATAATTCTAATTCTAATAGCCACAATGCCCTCTTAACTTCTCGAATTAGAATTACATATGTGTCTGGTAAAAGTGACCAGTAGATTCTACATATATATATATATATATATATATATATATATATATATATATATATATATATATATATATATATATATATATATATATATATATACTGTATGTACACACACACCATACACACAAACGCACACATATATTTGTGTGTGTGTGTGTGTGTGTGTGAATTTAGATCATTTTCTCTGCTAAGCAAAATCATTTTAGATCCCTCCAGATTTCTAAGGAGCTTCGCCTAGCGTGATTCAAAATATTGTGAGGAAGGATTTACCATTTACCAGAATGGTTATTATAGTGTTAAAAAATGAAAGGAAGTTGACTTAGAAATACTCGTACAGTTGAAGCCGTTCCACACGTTTTTTGCCCCTGTGTTATTGTTTGGTGGATTTTTGTTCTGCCAGAATAAGGCCGTAATTGGCTAGTATGAACATTTTCATGATGAGTTTAGGTATACTTAATTGATTTATGAAATTTAGACTGTCAACTCAAACAGAGCCTCGATGGCCAAGTCGGTTAGAGCAGCAGCTTCGGACTTCATAGAGGTCTGTGGCGCGGGTTCAAATCCGCAGCTGACCAGTCCGAGAGGCGGACACTTTGCTATCCGTGTAGACATCCCAGGATTATGCATGTAATCAACGGATGGGTTTGCTTAAAAAAGCAAATGGGTGTTACAGACTAATACACACAAACAAAGCCTCTCCATCATCTCCTAAAAACAGAACAGACACCTCACACGTCTCGACTGTCGACCTAACCACGTAACAACTCGCTGCTGGGAGAAAGGGCGCTCGTGACTGGTACAGTACATGTACATACGCTACCGGGGTCTAAGCAATGACAGGCAGGGCAGCCGATCGAGACTACAGTCTACCCCGAAGCCAAATCAAAGCCCTTCAAAAGAAGCATCGTGCTTACCCCATACAAATGGGGAAAAAAAGAAGCACGTTAAAAGAAGACTGTCAAGTCAAACACTGGGGCACTTTCCTACAGTCAGCGCTGGAACAGAGTGGAAACAGTGAAGCCCAAGGATCTAAAGAAAGAACATGAAGTAAACCCTATAGTTGCATTAAGAGGTAACAGTTAGAGGTGTTGGACAGCAAGATCAAAGAAAGGAAGCGTGGATGGGGATAAAGTAAAAGACTAAAAAACTGGATGCAGCTAGGGACCGAAGGGACATTGCAAATATCCTTTAGTAATACCTACAGTGAACAACGTGAGGTGCACTGACGGCACCACCGCCTTACGGGGAAACGAGTTTGGTAGATAACTGTTGTACGACTGGATACATTGTACGTGTAGTTGCTGGTGAATTTTTTTTTCTAGTGCCACAAAGTGCGGTCTGTAGCCTACCGCCAGAAACTACGGTAAAGGTTTATGACAGCGTTTATTATGACCGCATTGGTTCTCAAGATGCAAACAGCGCAATAATGAGAGATTTTTAACCTTGTGGAAGTAATGGATTTAAGTTCAGCCGCAGCAGCGCCCACTGCTGAAGTAAAGTTTTACCAAGATTCGTTCCCATATACGAGTATACCGAAAAGTGCCATGGACTGTGTTTGATCTAAGCCGTGATACGACCCGTCTTGATGGTGCCATGGCTAACATCAACCTCAGCTCATGGAACTTCGTTTTCCAGAATAGCGTTTTATAGATGAGACAATATTTGATAGATATAACAGCCCTTCTATTGGTTAAACCACATTGGTTTTCAAATCCTAAATTCGTGGGTCATCTTTTATAACTAGATACGCCTTTCACTGTTAAAGAGTAGGTTTTAGACGATATTAACTTTCGGTTCTAGCGTGTCTTTTGAGATGTGGTTAGAAGCCATACATATATGAAGGAATATATATATATATATATATATATATATATATATATATATATATATATATATATATATATATATATATATATATATATATATATATTCCTCATACATGTAGTACGTTCTATAATCGGTTTCATTCCTGTTGTGCTCAACGGAAACGAATGACGGAATGTTTTTGTATTTAGTTTACAATGGTCTTTTAGCAAAACCTGTCGCGACCACCTTGGGTTAACTTTTGCAAATTGGTGGGCTCCTCATCCCCGCCTTATTTCACGATTCTAATTTCCTCTCTCGGGTACCTCTACTCTACTATACATTAGCTCTCTCTCTCTCTCTCTCTCTCTCTCTCTCTCTCTCTCTCTCTCTCTCTCTCTCTCTCTCTCTCTCTCTCTCTCTTCCCCTCGGGAACCTAATATTTTATCAGAGATCAAATGCCTTAAATTTTATCAATATTTTCTTGTTGATCACTTGAATGTCTTGGCGATGATCAAATGTTCTGAATGTAACTCTACTTTTAAAACACTCAGTTCACTCTTCCGAGCTAATGTACATCTCTTTAGCGGAATTCTGTATGTCTGAAATTCATCATGTATTCGCGTTCATTGAGCGAGGAGCCCAAGAAAAACCAAATTATTCCAAAGTTCTTTAAACCTCGAACCTTTCCTTTGCATTTTGAATGCCACTTGGTTTTATTTCATCCATATTGAACCACATTTGAATGAATTCTACATGCAGCTGTTGTATAATGATTTGTTAAAACATATACGAAATACTTCATTTTTTCAAAAGTTCCCTATATCTCAAAACTATCCTTTACCTAAAAATCGCCTGGTATTTAATTCATATTGAAATACGTTTGTATAAATCCTGCCTGCAATTGTTATGTAATGATTTGTACCAACATATATAGCCAGATAGTTTGGAATATTTGGTGTTCTTAACAGAATGCGTCCCAAGATTTAAGTAAGTGATAGTTAAGGGGTGGAACACAGAAACTATAAGTACGGGGTCGGGTAAGCCTTGAGGACGTTTGCGGTCTATGCAGTAAGTTGTAGCCTAATGCCCTTAACCTTCGGTCGAATGAGAAAGAGAGTGGGGATTGAGGAGGGTGGGGTGTTAGTTGGTGAGTAGAATGGGATTGCCTTCAAAGGAAGTGATAGACCTCTCCTTCTGAAGCCTGGAAGAGAATTCCAATGCCTTTTAATACAGAGAGGTCACGAATCATGTGTAGGGGAAAAGCCAAATGTTTAAAAATTGGTAAGAACTCGTTGGGAAAGTGAATGGTAACTCCTGCTTTAATTTTTCATTGACCAAAGGAAGTAATTTTTTAGTTTCGCCTCCCTAAAAATCAAAACACCTTTCAGCAATTAATTTTTAAGTGCAGTGGATAGAAGTTTTCAGTTTAACATTGCCAGAAACCAAAAATAACATTACCAGAAACCAAAAAAAAAACATTGCCAGAAACCAATATAGCTTTTGTGTCGTTTTCACCTATAATTTTCACAAAAACTCAAGGTAATTACAGTGCAAATAACAGACTGACTGGAATTTTATTGCCATTTGTCACAACTTCCTGAAACTCGAGTGAATAATTTTTCGAATGATTCCTGAGTCCGTTTGTATTGCCTACTCACACACAATAATTATTTTTCTCTTCCATTTACGCTATTTCACTCCCGTCCCCGCATCGTTCTTTTCCTTATCTCCCCTCATCCACTTTTCTTATTTTCAATATTCCCCTCTTCCTGTGCACTGTACCTCTCCTCTCTGGTGCATTTCAGAAGAGGGAGCTTAATCCCTCCTCTACTTTCCCTCCTACCCCGTCGTGCCCCTTCCACGCCAAAGTTCTTATGCCCTCCTCTCCAGCTTCGTCTTCCCCTTCAGTCTCAGCCTTCCCTCCCTCCCTCCCTCCCTTCCCCACCCCCCTCTCTCCCTTCGCGTTCCTTGTTAAGTTCCGGGCGTTGTGCAGTGTGTGAGAGGACCCCTTGTCAAGGCTTGAGGCCCCCCAGGTAATAGTGTTGAGAAGTTGAGTTGAGTACGATTTTCGTGGCGGGAGCAGCAGCAGCAGCAGCAGCAGAAGCAGGAGCAGGAGCACCAGCGGCATCCAGATTCAGCAGAAGCAGAAAGGCAGTCTAGGAATAAGGTGGAGTGTAAGCAGAAAGGGGATAGTAAGGCCAGAGGAAAGGTTTGTTGAGAATGAGGAGGAGGAGGAGGAGGAGGAGGAGGGGGCGTGGGAGGGGAGCAGAGAGAGGGTATCTTGAGTTAAGCTGCAATTGCGTGCTTTAACCCTACCCTCCCCTTCCCCTGTCCTCTTCCCTCCCCTTTACTTGCCAACATGACTTGCGGTAGCGGCGGCGATACTGCCGTCTCCCTGGCAAGAGATGACAACGCTTGCGGCACAAAGGGCTGCTGGAGGCGGCGGCGGCGGCGGCTGCGGCATTGAAATACTGACAAACGGCAAGGGACTTGGACAAAGATATTTCTCTCTCTCTCTCTCTCTTCTCTCTCTCTCTCTCTCTCTCTCTCTCTCTCTCTCTCGTGTCTTTTCGTCTTTGTGCGTAAAGAGAGAGAGAGAGAGAGAGAGAGAGAGAGAGAGAGAGAGAGAGAGAGAGAGAGAGGTGGGAGGGGGAAGGAGTGAATAAGTCGTTGTCCCAGAGGAGAAGGAGAGAAGCCAAAAATGGAAGCGAAAGAAGAGATGATTCCGACACACCCGGAGACCTGCTTGATTTAAGGGGGAGCTATTGCCCCTGCTGTTCAAGTAGGCGACAATGGCGTAACTCAGCAGAAGGAGACGACGTCCGTGGACCGATGGATGGCCTCGTCGGACGTGATGAGGCGATTTTTTTCTAGAAAGAGTCGGCGGGAGGTTGTGGTGTTTTAGAGGCAGAGTTTCGGGGGCCCTGTTTGTCTTGGTCTTGTTTCTTTCCTTCATTTCGGAAAGTTACTCTTCGGAGAGGACTATTCCCTAACACTTTCAACACTAGGTTTCTGGAACTAATGAATAAGTCCATCACACAGACACTATATATATATATATATATATATATATATATATATATATATATATATATATATATATATATATATATATATATATATAAATATATATAAAATTACGTGTGGAACAGAAATAAATTTCTGATTCACATCAGGATCGAACCCAGGTCTTTCAAATGAAAGACCAGAGCGCTGCCAACCAGGCCACACACGCACACACACACACACACACACACACACACATATATATATATATATATATAATATATATATATATATATATATATATATATATATATATATATATATATATATATATATATATATATATATAATGTCTGTAAATCGTATATGAATAAACACAGTAACGTCATCGTTTAAGATTAGTGAAGCAAATGTGTTACATTTTCATTCCACTTTCGAGTATCGAAAGTACTTCAAATTTCAAGTCATCGTCTCCCCCTTAAGCTTAATTGTGATATTAATTTAACCTAAGAACGCTACATACATGAGCGGAAAGTGTAGACTCTGTCTGACGGACTGTTTGACACCTGCTGCTGCTGCTGCTGGTTTTTGCAGCATCCATGAACACCAAGTTCATCGCGACTGACTGATCCAGATCCGGTCGGTCTGAGTCCCTGAGTTCCCAGCCCCAGGAGAATGGATTCTTCTTCTCGCCATATTGCTGACAAGTCTGTTACCGCGGTTCGAAGTAACTTGGAAAGCCAAGTTCATCTGTTGTTAGGAAGTCGGTAAAGAGAAGAGCGCTTGTTACACACCTTGATAAACACCTTATAGAAAAATAAAACAGGTAAAAATCTCACAGGAGCCAGTGATCAGCTATAGTCAGAATAGCGTTAAGTTTATATACATAGATATGAAAAGATATCGTATGGTAATACATGCTGAGAGGTCGTTTGAATTCGATGCCGGAAGAATATTAGGGATTAGAAAATTCGTGATTGCTTGTGTACAAGCAATCATGAATTTTCAGTGAGTTTTTCCGCTTAACTTAATTATAAGTGCAGAATTGACACTTGAAATTTCCAGTTCTATTAATGCATGTAACATCACTATAGTTGCATTTTGAAACAAAATAAATGTTTATGAAATATATATATATATATATATATAAATAAATATTTATATATATATATATATATATATATATATATATATATATATATATATATATATTATATATATATAATATTATAAATCTCTCTCTCTCTCTCTTTCTCTATACATATATATATATATATATATATATATATATATATATATATATATATATATATATATATATATATATATATATATATACACACATATATGTAATGTGTCTGTCTGGCTAAGCGTTTACTTAATCTGGAGCTATTCACATGCCATATCATTTGCTGCTGTAAATGGAACAGACTGGAGAAAAGTCCATGAGGCTCCCTATCCATTCCAGACTTCCGGTTCAGAATCCATCCACGATGCGACTTTGATGGCAGCAAGCTATGTTTGATAGGCTTACATCTTCCTGTACTTGTAATGTCTCGGTAAGCGTAGGTGGGTTTGGAGGGGGAGGAGGGAGTGGCTGTAATATGGGTGTGCAAGTTAAGCCGTGACCAGCATGTGTGCGGGCAGTGCTCAGTCATTAAGAACCTTGCATTTGTAATGTCCTTATCTTGCGTAAACACTTCGCTAGCACAGTATAGGCCGGGCCGACGGGGCAAGGTGGCCTCAGACGGCAAGCTGTTATGACTGAAAGTACTTGTCACATTTTTTGTGCTTGTTCAGTTATGATTTTTATTACTGGTCTATATTCATTCTTCGATCTTTTTGCCTTGCATTTTCAGTCCCGTTTTCTAATTCCATATTTTAGGTGTATTTCTTTATTTTATGGTACGTTGCGTTTTAATATATTGGCTATGCACCGAAGGCGTGATTCAGTTAATAAAGAATAATGCACAGGAGTATGAAATTTACACTATGGGCTCATGGTATTATTATTATTATTATTATTATTATTATTATTATTATTATTATTATTATTATTATTATTATTATAACTGAACAAAATTTTAAGGGGTTTTCTTTTAAAATAAAGTTCTAATGGTGTGTGAAGCTTTTAACTGAGGGGAAAAAGCGAAGCACGAAACGAATTTAACATTTATAAACCTTGGGGAGAGAGAGAGAGAGAGAGAGAGAGAGAGAGAGAGAGAGAGAGAGAGAGAGAGAGAGAGAGAGAGAGAGAGAGAGAGAGAGAGAGGGCAGCAAGGCTAATGGTCCGGCAGGATAGTATTACCTCTTTTTTCTCTTTAATGTCTTTCACTTTTGGAAAATCTTCCTTAAACACTTCTTTCTTTTCAGAGAATATTGTCTTTATTTATTTGTTTATTGTTGGTTATGTAAGATTCAAACATATTATATTAAAATTTATCTGCGCGTTAGCACAGCCGTAGTGCATCATTTAGTTCTTCAACGAATAATAAGTTGCTGTTCCTTTCCAGAAAACATAAAAAACGGATTTGGTCTTTGGACTTTTAGGTGGAGTCATGAATGCAGCTCTGTGAATGAACAAAAACGGATTTATTGAAATGTGGTTGAGAAAAACCTGAGTTCAGAATATATTTGAAGACACAATGTTACAAAATTAAGGACTTAATAAAAGAAGTGAAATTAACCTGTATATCCCAAATTACCATAGCGTTGTAGATGAGCCTTTATGTATATTATATATATATATATATATATATATATATATATATATATATATATATATATATATATATATATATATATACATACATAAATATATATAGTATACATACATAAATATATATAGTATATATATATATATATATATATATATATATATATATATATATATATATATATATATATATATATATATACATACATACATACATACATACATACATACATACATATAAATATATATGTATGTACTCGTATGTATGTATGTATATACTCTCTATTTCAGTAAGGAAAACGTCCTAGTGTCCATCGCTGAAAAAAAGCACTGCCTCCTGGTAGAAAATGGTGTGGATTCTCAAAACTCCAGCCGAGAACCGGAAGGTCAACACCCTGTGGAGCCATCCCCTCAATGGGAAAAGGCGTAATTTCGGCAGCTTGAAAGTAACTTTCTCATGAAATACATTAAAGTATTAAAATACGAAGGTACCCTTCAAACTATCACTTTGCGCACAGATTACATCTAAGTGGAATAGTTTCTCTTTAGGTGTCGTAGACCACCCCAGTGTACAACAGTACTTTCTGATACGTCACTCCTGTTTGGTCAGCAGTTGGAGGAGGGCACAGAGTGCATCAAAAACAGCCTGGGCGACAATTTCAAACTCAGATGCTGAGATAAATATGTTTGCTCGGTCCCTGTGTTGGGATGAAATATGGATTTCACTAAGTATCGGTGTGGCATGAGCTTTTTACCCATTATGAAGTCACTTGGACTGAAGCTGTTTGTTTACTTTCCATTTTTTCTTTCAGATTTGGGTGTTTTGCTTTTAGACGCTCTGATTTTTCGATTGTTGAGGAATCGGAACATGGCCTCCGGTATGATTTATTTGGCGGTTTACTATTTATGCATTCAGGTTAAAGTAGTGTAATACGAAATTCATGGGTGGCAGGCAGTGATACGTGTGTATTACGACATACACTAACTGGACCACTTTGAATATGTTTACTTGAGGTTCTGTCCCCTGTTTTGTACATCTTGCTTCATACATCTCAAACCAATCTCGAATTCGCCTTTACACACTTTCATGTTTTGCTTAAATGCGTTGTGTTTTCTTCTGTTAGCTACTCTCTGTTTTGCGTGTGTTTGAGTAATATTCTTTATTATTAAATCTGAATATTGACAACGTTTCCTCACTTGCTTTCACGTTATGAACCATTTGCCCTCCACCTAATTACCGTACCCGCAACGCTTGAAAGTTCGAGATGAGTCCCCTAACCCCCCCCCCACACGTTTTACCACTGTTCACCTGTAATTAATGCTCGTGTTTCTCATTTTGTGGCAGGAATTTGTTAATGTTTTGCTACCTTGCTGTGTCTTTTTTAATACGGACGTTTCCGGATGTCTGTCACTCAGGGGTATCGAAGTCTATTCATATTGCCAATAATCTTTGCGCATTGTAGAATTTAGTTTTTTACGTTCAGTTACTTGTTTTTTCACTGCCTTCGTTTTTGTACAAAGGCGTTTTTTATATATGTTTATAAGTGATTACTCTTCGTTGAAACAGTATTTTTCTGTAGGTTATGTTATTTCGCGTTCATTCATGAAGCTTGATTTGTGGTTGTTTTTCATTCTATTTGATTTTAACAAATTATTTTTATTATTATTGTTGTTGTTGTTGTTGTAATAACTGGTGTTTGTTGTTGTTAACTTCATTGCTGTGATCTCCTGCTACAAACATATCTTGCTGATTTCTTTTGGAGGGCGTTGCTTTTGTGCTTCCGTGCTGTAACAACGCGCTGATTGCTCTACTGACGCTGTAGCACTTATGTCCACGGAAGTCGCATTTAAATCTGTGTTCTCTAATACGTTAGGGAACGGAATATTTGCCGAGTGGTTAAAGCTGACCAAAAGAGCAGCAACTGCGTGTGGGTCGGGGGCAGAGATGTGCAAGTTTCGATGATGGAATCTACTAGCACGGGGCGTACAGGTTCATATTGGTTAATTTGATTATGGTCGTGTGTTTAACGCCACGGGTGTCGCAACACCGCCATGGCAAGTTATTAATTTCATGGTGCATATTTTATTTCGGCATAAATTTGATTCCCGTGCATTTCATTTGTCTCGTTAGTACTGTAAATAATCTGCTACAGGTAGAGTCGGGCTGTCGACACGTTTCGGCTGTAACCTGAACATTGTGTGTATACAGACCACAGCAAAGAGGCATTCGCGAAGAAGTTTTGTTTTTGCCTTTTGCCTCGCAGCATAAACGAGTCCGACACACCTTTAGCTTGAGGCCACACCCTTAAATCCAGACTGATTATTTATACACTAGTCTTGCTGTCAAGCGAGTAGCATCCAGTTTGTTATACATTACTGCTGGAAATACTCTCATTTATATATTTACCTATCTAACGTGTATATATATATACAGTATATGTATATATATATATATATATATATATATATATATATATATATATATATATATATTATATGTTTGTGTGTACCATAGGTGTTTAGGTGTTAATTTTTAGTTTCGAACAAATTTTAAGTAAAGTTGAAAGTCCTAAGCCCTTCTGCACCCCGCCGGCTGTGAACCATCATAGATGGACCATTAACGGAAACTTTCGCCATCCTGGGAGTCAAATCTTGTCCCATTCATGACACGAGCATTGTGAATAATATATATATATATATATATATATATATATATATATATATATATATATATATATATATATATATATATATATATATATATATATATATTAGTACATACATATTGTGAGTGTGTGAGTGCGATTTGTGTGTGCGTGTGTGTGACATTCTTGAGGGCAATTAATTTGATACTTCATAAATAAAAAAAGTCCGGTGGTGTGCGATTTTCTTTGTTATTTTATCTTTTCTGTCGTGCTTTTGTTCGCAAGTGTCACTGAAAGAACGAAAGCTTTGGGAGAGAACGTTGCTTTGTTGACGTTGTTCTTGTTGTTCCACTGAGAGAGAGAGAGAGAGAGAGAGAGAGAGAGAGAGAGAGAGAGAGAGAGAGATGTTTCTCTCGTCAACACCTAGCACTGTTTATGTGCGCAGTTTACCATATTCTTGTGGTTATTGGAATGTTCAACATGCTCTAACCACCTTTCCCGCTGAATGTGCTCATGTCATCGCAGGTGGTCGTGTTAATGGTACTTTAACTTGGAGCTCTCATGACACGGCAGGTGAGTGTGCTAGTGGCACTGTAACTTGGCCTTCCTACGGCTTTGCCCTTGGGAATACTCTAGCTTTGATCGCTGGCGTGATTGTATTAAAAAAAGTTAAGTATACCTTAGTTTTACCAGACCACTGAGCTGATTAACAGCTCTCCTAGGGCTGGCCCGAAGATTAGACTTATTTTACGTGTCTAAGAACCAATTGATTACTTAGCAACGGGACCTACAGCTTATTGTGGAATCCGAACCACATTATAGCGAGATATGAATTTCTATCACCAGAAATAAATTCCTCTAATTCTTCATTAGCCGGCCGGAGACTCGAACTTGGGCCTAGCGAGTGGGCGTGATCGTATAACTAGGTTCGAATGTGCTTTTGGAATCTCATGTGGATACGTTTATGGTAGTACAATTTGGTGTACTTGTGGCGATGGAAGTAGGTGTGCCCAAGGAAAAATAGGTGGGCATTCTTATAGCACTCAAACTGGGTGTGCTACTGGCACCGACCTTACATGGGTGTGTTTTTCTGGTACTGCGACGGGGTGTGCCCAGGACACCTCAGTGGATGCGCTTGTCTTAATGCAAGTTGGTGTACGTAAGAAATTATGAATGGGCACTTTCTGGGGACTGTTCTTGAATATTAGTATTGAAAACCCTGGAAGATTTTCCCAATATTCTTCAGGTGATGTTAGTCGCTGTTGGCCTAGTAGGCTGGGTGTGTTTTCAGTTGCGCCCTCACAGCAATGACCCGAATTCATAGTATTTTGAATGTGTATCCAAGTAGTGTATTTTCATGTCACAGACCTAGGTGTTTATGTAAGCGGAAAGGCATCCGACTTCAGTTTTCTTATAGGACTCCATTGTGACTGAATGTGCTTACCTTGGAGAAACGGAATGTTATTTAAAATTCCACCTCGACTAGATACGCATTTATTACTGCAACTAGATGGCCTTGCATAATGCCATTGCAGCTGAGTGCACCAGCGTCTCCGCAACAAGATGCTCTTTAAGAGGTCCACCGTGACCGGATGTGTGTACTGCTGCAGCTGGATGTTATTAATGAATCCGTATTCCAGGAGCTGAGGCCTTTCATGCCGCAAGTTTGTGGATTTACGGTGCTGCAGCTGAATGGGTCTATGGGCCTTTGACCACCTACTTTATGGTACTACTGTAGTTTCTGCTTCATCTCTGAGATAACTTTCCCCCCTTGATCTAAACATGATAATGTTTTTCTTCTGTTTATTCCTTCTTATTGTACATATGAATATGAACGCTTATTATTGCCATATGAATTTTTATTAGTTATAATTAGGAATGTCTATTTGTATTTTAGTCTCAAATTATTTAATCTTGGCTGAACAAATCAAACGTCCAAGAGGTTCTTTGGATGGGCAGAATAGAAACAGGTCTTGCACGACACTTGAAAATAAGTTGTGATTTTACAAGTCAATTTTTTAATAATAATGATGATAATATAATAACAATAATAATAATAATGCTCAACACAGACAAAGACATAGATTACTGTGATAATTGTTGTGCGCGTGTGCACACCAGTCACACGATATAATTGTAACCATCAGAAAGTCATTACGATCCCGAGAACATGAACAAAGTTGGCATTTAATCAGGCAATCATTCGGTGCAATTATTATGCTAACGAAGATTAGAATATCGTAACTCATCACGTCTTGAAGAATATGCGAAGATATTTGCCAATATGGAGATACGCAAATTTGCTGGAGGGTACTGTGTTTGCTTTGGCGTATCCGTTTAAGAGAGAGAGAGAGAGAGAGAGAGAGAGAGAGAGAGAGAGAGAGAGAGAAGCTCAAATATATCTCATTTTATTTACCAACATTGGTGCAACTTATGTCCACCCTGAGTATGTATGAGAGAGAGAGAGAGAGAGAGAGAGAGTGGTGAGGGGTAGGGTGGAGGGAGATAAGGGCCTAGGAATGGCGAAACAGGAAGACTGGGCGATGATGGTTCAGTGATTGTGTTTGGCTCGGCTGGTGCCGTGGAGACTCGCAGCAGATCCCCTAAGGAAGAAGGGGGAGGAAGGAAGAGGCCCTTCTTTGGAGGCGGTCCCTTCTTCCCCCTTTCCCGTTCCTTCCCTTAAGGGTCCATAGGGATCCAAGGACCCCTTCTCAATCCACTTGTGCAACTCGCCTCCTTCCTCACCAACCAGAACCGTAACTCCTTGACGCCGTATCTACCTGTCTCTCCTCTTCTCTTCTTTTTCATCTCCTTCTTCCTCTTCTCATCCTCCTCCTCCTTCTGCTCATCGTCCCTTCCTTTTATTATTTGTTGTTCAGTACAGTTTTTATTTAATTATCTCCGCTATTTTATTGTTTTGATTCATCATGCTTTCTGACTGGTTATTTCGAGTAGATTTCGTAGATTCGGTAATAGGTCGTCACATGTGTATAGACGATTCTCTTGGCTCAGGACAAAATGCGTAGAAAGTTGACTCTTGAGCCTGAGTGGTGCCATCTCTTTCTTTCATGCTTTCAGGGCTTTAGAAAGTTACTAAACAAAAAAGACATCGTAAAATAAACATTAGTCACAAGTACTCAAAATGCAAACGAATATTATATATATATATATATATATATATATATATATATATATATATATATATATATATATATATATATATATATATATATATATATATATTATATATATACATATATATGTGATTATTATCACTTTTGTATTATATATATGAAAAATAAGAATATATATATATATATATTTTTCATATATATATATATATATATATATATATATATATATATATATAATATGTCCTGGTCACCTTTTATCAGATACGTATGTAATTCTGATAACCATATTGTCCTTATAATTTCGAGTTTTTCACACTTTTTTGGATACGCTATCACATCAAAACCTAAGCTCCAGCTATAAAAATTTGAAGAAATTTTGACATTATTGCATGGTTCGAACCTGCTATCCGGCATATCAGAATGAGGTTACGTTACTGACCTGACCGCGAGAAGGATATACCGTATATATAGCCTTTCATGCGAGCGCTTCTGTATGTTTGTATGCCACGGGACCATTGTGGTATTGGATACACACACACACACACACACACATATATATATATATATATATATATATATATATATATATATATATATATATATATATATATATATATATATATATGTATGTGTATATATAGTGTGTCTGTGTGTAACACTCATTCATTTCTTCTGTCCATGTGTATATTTTAAGTCACATTGTATTTGGTAATCAAATTCTTTCTCGTATTATTGCATTGTAACGCATTCAGTCTGTCACTTAGTAGACATTACGTTTTCTTATGTATTTCAGACAGTAAAGTTCGAGATAGGTTATAATTACAATTACTAAATGCAATGGAGGTTCACAGAGCGAGCAGCAATAATCCGTGGACTTCTCTAATGAAATGGCATGTGTTCTGTTTTGATTTCTTGATATTATATTCCCCTGTCCAGTCACCCCCAAGACGCTCTGATAAGAAAGATGATTTAATTCAGTAATAACTTTTCTCTCGACCTTGAATATTCTGGTACTGAAATGCACTGAATTTTAATTTCCTGCCTACCTTTTTTAAAATAAGCAGTCAATGTTTTCATAGGGAAGCCAGGGGAACAAGGCACATTATGCCGATAGCTAGGCAAACGCTGAAGAGAAAAGAAAGAAAGGGCTGCGGAATGAAAAAGGATTTTGGATCAAAAAATCAAAAATAGGTTATGGTTATAGGAACCAAGGACTCAGGGATAAAGCAGTGAACTTCTGCAGAAGGCAGGAAAATGTCACCTAATTGTGATTATCCTGGGATTGCTGATCTCTTCAATCTGGGATTGGGTGGCTTGGTTAGCATTACGTGGCTGCCTAGAATTTTCAAGAGGTAAGCAGTCTCCTTAACTTCTTAGCATCTTACAGATATGGAAAAAAGTTCTGCCGGAGTGTGTCAGTTGCTGGTGCACACGCGCACACACACACACACACACACACACACACACACACACACACACACATATATATATATATATATATATATATATATATATATATATATATATATATATATATATATATATATATATATATATATATATAGAGAGAGAGAGAGAGAGAGAGAGAGAGAGAGAGAGAGAGAGAGAGAGAGAGAGAGAGAGAGAGAGGTTTCCCACTTCTAGAATTAAATTTTCCCTGGGAGCTTTAATTATCAAATATGAAGGTAAAAAATAAAATTCAATTCTCAATCTAACATTAACAACCATGAAGAACGTTGATGGTATTTTATAATTAATTATTGATTGGTTAGGTCAAGAATTACAGTTATGACAGTGCCAAAAACGATGATCAAACTGCCAAGGAGCACCTAGGTAAATCATTGACTTGAGTCTCGGTAAACCCATTCTTTTACCCTCCCCTATTTAGACTTTCTCTCTGAGAGCAAGCATAAATTGTACTTAACTCTGAGTGGTCAATGAGTGTAGAATGTCATATTTCCACGAGGAAGATCTCATTGGTCTCTTGGCTGCAACGTTGACATAATTATTCAACAAAAATACCTAACACTGCACACTTCGCAATTTCTTTAAGGTATCCGGGTTTGATCAAGAGTGGCATTTCCTAATAAACTTAGGGACAGGATCTCTGGACACAACACAGGCAGGAGTGCTTCCTCAGGTACATGTGCACACACACACAAACCGTGATAAGCATGCAGTTACTTCATCAAGAAGGTCGCACAAAACAGCAATGCAATGCCGCAGGGAACAAATATTCCTGCCAGAATATTAGACTTTTTTCAGTGTAGGCGGCATTGTCCTCGGCATTTATTCAAAAGTGCATGGGGATGGGTATTTATTGGTCATCCAAGGCGTTAGTCAGTTCAGATCAAGAGTCGCCTCTGAAGTTTGGAAACTCATTAACAAAACGATGGTTCTCTTAGGTTCTCAGAATACGGAAGTGTCAGGCGATAGCCAACAGCCATTCTTGGCTGTACTGCTGTGTTCGTATCTGGACCTTTGGGATATCAAGTTATATAAGTGATTATACAGAGTAAGGTGTGTTAATAAGTGCACAGGGAATCACAAGTCCCAGCGTAGTTTTATGGAACAATAGTGGGATACAAAGAATAAAAGCGCTCATCTAAGCTGGACAACGATTAAAGGCAACCACAAGTGCAGCTGGCCATGTTCTGAAGTTTTCTGGAAATCTCAGTACACTAACCTATTTCTACATAACGGTAAAAAGTAGTAGTTTTCCTACTGTAATAGTTACCAAAATGAAATGAACAGTTTTAAACTTAAATGCAGAAATAACAATTTCTGGAAAAGTGACAAGACAGAACTGATGTTACCCTCCCTTTCTCACAGATTTAGTGTAGAAATTAAGACATTGTTTCGATTACGTTCCTTCTAGTTTGTGGAATCCTAGACCAATTTATGTCCTGTCATCTTGACAGGGGCTACTAAGTAATCTTGCAAGCACATGTTTTTACAAGTTTTGTGTGAGATTTTTTCTTTTAAAAGTTACTTGTGTATATGTGTATGCTTCTCTTAATAAGTGTGGACAGTCTTTGGTTCTAATTTACTGAATGAGTCTATGAAAATTTTCGTTTCTTGTAAAGTAATTAGTGTTTCTCTTTTTTGTAGACCAATATGTATTTTTAATCGTTAATTTTCGTTTGCCTGTTTACTGATCATAGTTTTTTCTGTATTTGATATATTTTATTACATTATTTTTTCACCCTGTATATATTAACTATGAGTTTTAAGAGCTTTATACAATTGATATCATAACAAAAAATGTGCTCTCTCTCCCTGGTCATCCAGCTTTGGGGTTAGAACTTTCTGTAACACGTTTGTGTTTTGAACATGCAACGTGAAAACGCTGCCTTCTTCCCACCATCCGGTACCTCCCGACCAATCTACCCACACACGCACGAACTCACAAAAATCCACATTTTAAATCTTGTGCCCCTTTGGAACAAAGTTTTCAAGTTTGTGATGGCGGCCCTACGAAACACCTTTCTCCCTAGTTTATCAAAATTAATTTTTTCTCGACTGTTAACCGTGACGTTAATTATTGTTTTCAAGTCGTTTTCGTGCGACCCCTTGAAACTTTTACAAGGTAATTCTCGCATATTTTGCTCTTAAGACAAGTTTCTTACAGCCGATCTGGAGCACTGCCTGCATGGAATTTCACCAAGGACTTTGATTGAGGCCTGAAGGTGACTTCAAAAAGTCGACCTCAGGTGCATGCTACCGTTTGTCGGAGCTGGCGTTTGGTAGGGTACTTAGGATAAGGTAGATGGGGAGGAGAACGAGAAAGTTCAAAGACGAGGCCAAGAATGTCTTTCAGTGTATGTGATAATTATTCCTACATCACATTGTATTGGCATCAGTGATCATGTTCAACAGCATGTTTTGGAAAGTGAAGGAGTTAATTGAGTTATATACTAGAATCAAATTTATATATATTAGGTTTGCGTTTTACTACTCCTTTAAAAAGAACCTCGGTAAGAAGAATGCCGCAAGTTCTCATCACAACGTAAAGGGGAGAGAATGGAAATGACTCCAAGAACTGGTTGTAAACGATTGTTTGAAGAACATTTTCATCACAAGATAACTGTTTGGTTATTATTAGCGGCCAAATCCTTTTCCCCTGATTACTATATGTTCCACCTTTTAACGATGTATTCTCTCTCTCTCTCTCTCTCTCTCTCTCTCTCTCTCTCTCTCTCTCTCTCTCTTTTATAGGCCTGGTCTAGATATAGACGGAAATGCCAAGATCTCTGTAAACACATCCTATATATTACTGGAAGATGATACACTGGTAGGAATCCTGATTATGAGCACCTTACACACACACAGATTTCGTTTATAATGCAAATTGGAAGATATTAATCACAACGAATCTAATTTTTATTAAGGTTTTCCATAAAAGTCGTTGTAGGTATACCATGCGAATGAGGTACTGCATTGATTTCATCCTAACACCAAAAACGGAAAGCAAGAAATTCAGTAACGAAAGGAAAACATGAGTCATCTCATCGTCACCGCCGACGCCTTGTACTAGGTTAACGGCGGATTAAAATCCAGCTGACAGCCTTATCAAAGTTGTTGTATGTTGGCTTGCATGCAGGAAGTATTTTTTTACAGAAACCAGATTCAATCTGCGCAATATATTCTTGTTTATGTGAGCAGAATTTTATATAGGAGGGCAACACATCCTCAGATAGTTAGAAATTTCCTTGGTAACTAGATTCGAACCATCTCATTGAAAAGTTTGCTATTAATTGTTATAAAATCGTTCAAGAGCTCTTCTTTAGGATCTTACGATTGATTGGTGATGATTCTTTATTTACCCCATCTTTCACATAACTGTTAATGAGAGTTGATTGAATGACATCAGCATTTGCAAGTAATTGTAAATATTAAATTTTCAGCTGAGGAACAGTTCTTATATATATATATATATATAGTTATTATATATATATATATATATATATATATATATATATATATATATATATATATATATATATATATATATATATATATATATATATATATATATATATATATATATATATATATATATGTGTGTGTGTGTAAATATAAGTCTTTGTCACTTATATTTTATATATATTTTATATATATATTTTTTAAATATAAGTGGGAATTATAATTGTTATATAAATCTTACCGCTGCCAGGATTCAAACCTGGGCCTTTAGTTTAGATACAGGAATAGACACAAACACACACACACACACACACACACACATACATATATATATATATATATATATATATATATATATATATATATATATATGTATATATATATATATATATATATATATATATATATATATATATATATATATATATATATATATATATATATATATATATATATATATATATATATATATATATATATATAAACAGGTCACATAGCTGTAAGCTTCATAGTAGCTATCAAGGGGGGCATCCAGGAAAAGGCAGCACGCATATAAAAACAACAGTTATTTTGCCGACGGCGTTTCGCAATATCTCATTGCATCTTGAAGGCTGTAATTTTTACAAAAATATAACTTAAAATCTTATAAAAAAAGATATTTAAAAATCACTATAAAGACGGACATGACCTACCTAAACTGAGTTACAAGAGAAACTATAACATCTAAAAAAGAAAGAGGGTAAGTAAAAGTTGAGGTACAGACCAAACTATAAACAAACTTGTTATGTTATGAATAGCTGTGTGGAGGCTGTCTGGGTGTTTAACGAGGGGATGGTAGTTTTGATCATGATGGACTCTAAAGTGGTAAGTTCCCCCCGCCCGCCCGCCCCCCCCTCCAACGTCTTGCGTAGAAGATATGATTTTAAAATCTGCAAAATTGATGTCCGTTTTGCAGTGCAACGCGTTTTGCAGTTTTTAAAATCATATCTTCTACGCAAGACGGGGGAGGGGGGGCGGGACTTACCACTTTAGAGTCCATCATGATTAAAACTACCATCCCCTCGTTAAACAGCCAGACAGCCTTCACACAGCTATTCATAACATAACAAGTTGTTTTTTTTCATATTTTGGTCCGTACCTCAACTTTTACTTGCTCTCTTTCTTTTTTTAGATGTTTTAGTTTCTCTTGTAACTCAGTTTAAATAGGTCATGTCTGTCTTTATAGCAATTTTTAAATTGTTATTTTTTATAAGATTTTAAGTTATATTTTTGTAAAAATTACAGCCTTCAAGATGCAATGAGATACTGCGAAACGCCGTCGGCAAAATAAACTGTTGTTTTTATATACTGTATGTGCTACCTTTTCCTGGATGCCCTTGATGATAGCTATATTTATAAATATATATATATATATATATATATATATATATATATATATATATATATATATATATATATATATATATATAATAAATTTTTGTCACTTTATACATTTTACTTCTTGTTAAATTCCCAAGTGGAATAACAGTTGATAAGTGCATCATCCCCGGTCAGGATTCGAACCTGAACATTTGATTTAGACACAGGGCTAGAGTGTTCACTTCGACCATTCAGCTATAAGGAGATTTAACCATACTTTTTGGATAAGCTTTTTTGTTACAAAACCCTGAATCAAAGTGAAGAACAAAGGGAGAAACCCCAACTCTTGTGGTGGGGTTCGAATGAGAGCACAATGGGTTTGACTGACGTTAGGGATTCCCAAATCCTGTGATGAGATTCGAACCCACGCACAGTGGGTTTAACTGGGTTTGAAACTCACCATAGGAATTGGGATTCCTTCATTTTATCCTTGTTTCTTTTAAAGGCTTGATAGCAACAATTGGATCTAAAATGTATGACGAAACAGAAATTGAAATGGGTATTGTGGCTATTACAAAAAAAAACACTTATGTATATATATCTATGTAGCCTACAGTATATATGTATGTATGTATGTATGCATGCATATATATTAGTCCAGGTTATGCGTTTTTTTACAATAGGGTGTGGAACTGAAAGGTATTGGCTGTCCAGTTCTTGGTAATTTTTTTTTTTTTTTTTTTGGAAGAGGGTTGAGGTCGTTAGCACAAGTCACCTGTGATATCAAGCCATGGTTTAGGCTTTCACACTTTTTTAACTACCGGATTCATAATTCATTGCTCCAGTGAACAGAGGCCCTTCAGATTTTTAACAGAGCATGCCCATCTTCCCACCTTTGCCTAAGAATCGAACCCAGCGCCCCACACTGTATAGTGAGAATGCTTTGATCATACTACAGTGTCTTTATATAAATTATGTAAAGTTACGGAGAAGAAGTGTTAAAAAGGTAAATGTATGTGAAAGGATTATTTCAAAATGATTCGTTCATGCAGGACGTATGGAACACATTAGGATGGCGAAGAGAGATTAACAGTTCAGAAGTGTTAGGAGGGAGAGGAGAGAAAAACAGAAAGTGTATGATAGGTAGTATGGAAGAAGTGTTGAAAAGGCCGTAATATCCAGAAAGAGCGACAATGAAAGATAGGAGGGAAAGTTAGCGTTCTTAGGAGATTTGACGTGTTGCCAAAAAAATTCATCATTGTAGGATGGTGAAGATGCTATGTTGTGGAAATTTTCTGCACCGGGGTTCATCTACAGTGCAACAATTAAAGCAAGTTTTTTTCTTTGAAGACATCCATATCAGGGAGACGTCTTAATCTCTCTCTCTCTCTCTCTCTCTCTCTCTCTCTCTCTCTCTCTCTCTCTCTCTCTATATATATATATATATATATATATATATATATATATATATATATATATATATATATATATATATATATATACATACATATGTATATACATATATATACATGTATATGTATATATATATAATATATATTTGTATGCAGATATTTGATATATGAAGAGAGGAAGAGGTTATAGTGCAGTCTTCTCAGTGGTCAGGTCCTCTAGTCATATTAGACTCTCTCTCTCTCTCTCTCTCTCTCTCTCTCTCTCTGTAACCAAATGTAACCAAAATGCTGTTACACAGCGTATGAGGACGAAAAAGAATTCTATGCGCATATATGTGTGTGTATATATACTGATATATATATATATATATATATATATATATATATATATATATATATATATATATATATATATATACACACATAAACATTTATGTATCACATACAGCTCTGATGTACACATAAAGAAATGCTGATAAACCAGACACTACTAGAATGCCATCGTCAGGTATTCTTAAGGATCCGCGTATTATCATAATTCCTAGGATTGAAACAAATTTCCATTTGGCGGCAAAAAGCTCAGATAAAAATGTTCAGGCGTCTCAGCAGTCAAACTGATTAACACTAAGGTATTATTTTTTTTAAGCTGAATTGTCGTACTGAAGGACCCTTTGATGTGCTGCGTAGTTCCCAGGAATCTCTCCTGCTCTGGGTAGGAGTCGAAGTCCTTTCGCAGGTTCTTCGCCTTAGAGATGAGACGAGTCCTGAGCCCGGAAATATTTGCCACGCTCCACCAGCCCCTTTGACCCCGTTACCCTAATGCTAATAATTAATCAACAGGTAATCGATAATCAGCGATAATTAGGTGAGAAATGGTCGCTTAGTGTTCAGTTGATTACATTTTATATGTTAGAATGGCACTGATATGTAATTACTTTATTCGTGCTGTTGAAGTTGTGGGTTTTACGCAGTGTTAAAGTGGAGATTTAATTTCATTTTATTACACGTTTACTGGAAATTTATTTCATTATCTACTTATTTTAATCTTTGCCGTTAATATTGGTCATGCTTGTCGCTGCATAAATGTTTGAAGATTATATAATCATTTTACTTAATAATAAGTCTTATTCTCATATATCTAGCGAGGATGACTATTTATCTTTATTAATTATGGTTTAAGACGGAGTTTTGTGTTTCTTCTGCATACTTCCCTTAATAAAGGGTTTTGGTGCTAAACCATGAATGATTATAGAATTATAGAAACAAGTTTTAGACTGAGCACTTCTTAACTTGATCTGTAACAATTTGAAATGGGTGTCTCTCTCTCTCTCTCTCTCTCTCTCTCTCTCTCTCTCTCTATATATATATATATATATATATATATATATATATATATATATATATATATATATATATATGTATGTATATATATAGTATATATATATATATATATATATATATATATATATATATATATATATATATATATATATTATATACAGTACATATGTGTCCATGTATATATAAATTTATGTATTTTTGAGTGTCCGTATATTCATTATTCGGTTGAGTATCTGTATGTAATGCTTTGGTAATGTATTTGTTGTAAGAGTAGAGTGGGTGAGGAGACTGGGGGACCTTTCCATCTAGAAACGGTGTTCATTCTTGATTCGTCATTTAGAGGAAACTGTGTCCTAGCCAGATGCATTGTTGTCCTAAGAAGCTAACCACTCGTGAGGGAAACGGCTAGACCCCACTTGAGCAACAGTTAAGCTGTTTAATTTTTTTCTCGAGATCCAATCGGAACCACTGGCCTTGCGGAGACCCTTTTAAAAGCAAGACTCTCCATATTGCACAGCGTCCAAGGACATCGGACTTGTCTGAGAGAGAAGCAAGAGTCATGTGTAGGTTTCCCTTTAAAATTTCGAGGCTTCGTTTCTGTTGGACTTGATTCGTAAGGAAACATGAGCTCCTTTGTTACAATATCTAAATTAGTAGTTAGTGCATAATGTGCAACATATGTCGTGTGTTTCATAAGGTAAATAGCATGTTGAAACTTTTAGGATACAAATGAATGTAATATGTTTGTATTTTAATTTTTGATTCATGAAATGTAGACTGTCAGGCCAAGCACTTGGGCACTTTCGATCACTCAGCGCTTAATACAAAGAAAAGATGGAGTTGGAATGATTAGACAGCGAGGTACAGAGATCCAGAAAATAAAGGAGATGAAGTACAGGAATCTGATGGTGGAACTGGGAGAAAACCCCACAATTTCATTAAGAAGTATCAGTTAGAGGTGTTGGACGGCAGGAGGGCAGAAAGTGGGAATGGAGGTAAAGTAAAGGGCTAAAAAGTGGATGAAGCTATTGGCAGAAGGGACGCTTCAGACACCCTTTAGTTATTCCTGCAGTGCACCATGTGAGGTTCACTGACACTATTAACTCCCAACAGATAAGCTTTTACATGAAGGTGTATGCAGCTTGTGTAACTTTGATAATCAAGGCGGAAATATATACAGGAAATCAACAAAACATATCTGAAAACATGATCGTCTTCGTAGGAGTTTATTATTTAATGGATAAAGCAACTAAAGCTTCATGGGTCGAAGGAAGGATAACGAGAAACAATGTAGCTTAGGACGTATGAAAAAACTGACAATTGAAAGTAAGCAAATTACTTTTGATAAGTAAAGAAAGATGATCAGCGTTTAGTAAATCTACCGTGATAATCTTCTGGAAGGTCGCTCATTCCAGTGAAATTGATGGTGAATACAGATAAACCAAGCGATGAAATCACATTATGCAAAAAATGTAGGTTTTCATTTTTTGTAAACACATTTCATATCCTCGATGTTCTGTTTGCATGTTTCATATAAACACATACAAAAAAAATACAGACAAAGTGAAAGATGATGAATCAAATTTACACAAGAAGAAAAAATATGTTGTGATGAAAGTATTCCTTCAAGACCAATGTGCGTAACGTGTGCGTTAAATAGCTTGCCAATTGTTTATCCTCCCCAGTATCTCTCTCTCTCTCTCTCTCTCTCTCTCTCTCTCTCTCTCTCTCTATATATATATATATATATATATATATATATATATATATATATATATATATATATATATATATATATATATATATATATATATATATATATATATATATATATATATATATATATATATATACATATATTATCTCTCTCTCTCTCTCTCTCTCTCTCTCTCTCTCTCTCTCTCTCTCTCTCTCTCTCTTACCTGTAAGTTTTATTGTGCCTCCCCATGGTAACCACAACAAAAATAGTTAGAACAGTCATACTCGAAAAATTTCAAGATGCTGTTAAACATTATTAAAAAACGCTACGAAGAAATCAAGTAATTTGGTTTTACCTCCCACTGGCCCAGCCCACAGAGTACTAATTAAGAGGCGGTGTTTTCCATCTCCAGACCTGAAGTGAATGGGTGGGTGGAGGTCTGCACGAAAGAGGAAATGATGCCGTTACTTATCAGAGTATATTCGTAGGTTTGTTTATCGGGGCCGGTGCGATTTGTTGGGTGTAGCTTCCAAGCTGGAGAGCTACATATATGCCTGTGCAAACCTGACCGATTTTGTATAGATTTGCACTGGTTATGAGAACAGGGGAGAACTCTGAAAATCAAGGCTCTGTTAAATGTCGTTTTCCCTTCCTTCTTTTGCAGCTCTTCACAGGATTTGACGTAATTTTTCACCTTTTTTTTTTGTAAGTGATGATAAATTAGAAATTTATAGAGAACGATAGTTTATATTCCAGGGGAAGATAAGTTATTAATGATTTTTTTTTCAGTTTGATTTTTTTATTTGTCGGTTAACCCCAGCAACCGCGGTAGTTAGAGATTTGTGAAACGCTAAAGCATCTAAGTCTGTGTGTCGGGTTTCGTAAGATACAAATAGTTGAGTCAAGATAACAGGAAAGGAAACTGTTTTGAGTGTTTATTGGTAACGTACTTATTCATACTATGTTGACACTTTTTTTATGTGAGAGGTCTTATCGCTTATCGCTCCAGAGTGCAAGAACTCAGACTTTTTTTTTTTAACATCCCTCGTAAATAGATACGAGAATGAAAATATAAAAGTATTACAACATTATGTATTCACCAGGTACTGCAGATTCCAGAAACAGACAGGCACGGACAGAATGATCACTGAACTGGTTTTTCAAATGTGTGTGTGTTTGAGAGAGAGAGAGAGAGAGAGAAAGGGAAAGAGAGTCACTCAGCTTGTTTTTCAAATCCGAATAGAAAAACGCCGGGGTTTAACAGTCAATATTTATAATTCCGTATTATTCTCGTCATACAGGAGCACTCAGCGTGAAGAAGCCATGATTATGTTTTCGCGTATCCTCTCGCTCAACCGCTTGGGTCAATCATATCTCTATTATTAGGAAGAAACTGTTGTCTGCAGCCGTCTTTATGAGCCCCGCTAATTACAGGGGCCGTGGGCCCGAATTACAGTCGGTGATTTGGGTCTCTCTCTCTCTCTCTCTCTCTCTCTCTCTCTCTCTCTCTCTCTCTGTAGTTTCCTTTAGTTGTCAGTGACCAATGAGAGTCGGTTCAAGTAGGACCTTGTAAGAGATAGGTAAGATAGAATACGGAAAAAATGACAAGCCATTAATGCACAATGAAAAACTAATAAGCCACTCATCAGGCATCAGGTATGGAAAAACATGAAAGTTACACGAGCTTCTGTGCCTCCGTGGACTGCCTTGCCCGTCTGCCACTGAAACTTTCCCCGTGCGAAAAAGGAACGCCTGACTTTCTCTACAGAGAGATGTACCATACACATTCCAAAGTGATTTCAGGCTTCTTAATCCGGTTTTATGGAACCAGTACACCTTCGCTTTATTAATAGTTAAGGTAAGGACACCCTTCGCTAGCACCGCCTGCATGACAACCTTTGGTTCTCTCTCTCTCTCTCTCTCTCTCTCGGTGAGTAGTTAACAGGACAAGAGGTGAGAATAGAAATGCGTTTGAAATAGATTCCACCAATGAACTGGCATCTTAAATTATGAATTTTTATGAAAGTATTAAGACCAACGAAACGTCATGCAATGTGTGGAAGTCGATATTGTTCTCTCTCTCTCTCTCTCTCTCTCTCTCTCTCTCTCTCTCTCTCTCTCTCTCTCGGTCACTGTTCGCTGAAGAGGAGAAAGAGTAGTAACCTCTGGCCCGTCCCTTTAGGGCAGGGTGGAGGGGGAAGGGTCAGGGAGATGGCGATGCCGAGATGGTTACGGGTTTTCTTCGGTCTCTCCTGGGGGTCGTCGCCTCTACTGAGAAAGAGAGAGAGGGGGAGAGAGAGAGAGAGAGAGCGAATGTAACGGGGACAAGCAAGAGAGGCCAAATCTAGTTTCAAATGGCATCTAACGTCAACAAACCTTTATTTGTATTAATAAGAGAATGTTATCCTTCATTTTTACTGCAGTTTGTAATCTTGGCGTCCTGAGTCCGACGATAATGACGATGATATTGTTTTGTTTGGTTTGCTGATACCGATGGTATTATGTAATTTCTATGTGCTTCTGTTTGAACATACCTAAAGTATATACTTTTTAAATGCTATATTCATATTCTCCCCATTCCCGTCCTTCATTTAACTTGTTTGTTCATTCAATAATTGCCCACATCAAAGCATTCCAAGTATGTGAATTTGCTCTCGAAGTTTGCGTGGAAGGATGGAAATAGATTTAAATGCCGAGGGCACCCGTGAGATAGTTATCAGTAGCTCTGAGGGAGGCTCGAGGAAGCGAGGAGGAGGAGTAGGAGGAGGAAGAGGAGGAGGAGGGGGAGGAGGCAGAGGATGTGGAGGATGAGCGGGATGGGGAGGAGATCGAGGAGCGGAGAAGGTTCTGAGCGAGTTTAATGATGATGAAGGCAATCAGAAGGTCTTGCAGGTCAGATGGATGATTGCTGTGCTGATGAAGATGCGGTGATTTAAAATGTATGTGTACTGTAAAGGGTTTTATAGTCCCTCTTTGTTGTTCGGAACGGAGAATTAGCGTTAACAATTTTGATGAGTAAATGGGTAGAGGGAAAGTAATAATTATCCACGCGGATCTGGGAAGGTATCGGCTTTCTATTTTGGAGGTGATAGTTGAAGGAACTCTCTCTCTTTCTCTCTCTCGATATGATGTGCGCCCGGGAGTAACAAGTACCCACACCCAAGGTAAAGACACCCTCCCTCTCCCAGTGCGTCCATCCATCCTGTGGGATGACCGTAAGCGATAGAAAGTAGTTAAGTTTGTGCGTATCTCCTTATGGCTATCAGGGTGACCGCAACAAGACCCCTGAGGAGAAATATATATGTATATACCCTCCGATAACCATCTTCTTGTTTATTCTTCTCCAGAAGCTTTAGGTGACGGAGGCTGTGGATTCAGGCGCAGCCCTGGTCAAATATAGAACGTTTGTTAGCCGTTGTTAGAGGTGCGTTTGGTTTCATCTCTGTCATTCATGTCGCGACAGAGTTGTTCGTTCCAAGGTTCAGAGAAAAGCTTTTCCTCTCTCCTTCCAGTGCAGCAGGCTTTAGTATTACTTGACACACCTTCTTCATTGTAAATTCGTAAACGTAAATGTGAATAGAACTGGTTTCGGAGATTTGTGTTTTGCGACAATTCACGAAACAGACAGAGGAACCGATGCTTAGCTAAGTGTACTGCACCTACTGAAGTACTGCTAAGGCCTTCTAATTTAAACGATCGTTAAGGAAGAATTCGCAAGACTAGATTGGTTCCCAGGGTCTTGTCTGAGCCGTGACTCAGCATCTCTCTCTCTCTCTCTCTCTCTCTCTCTCTCTCTCTCTCTCTGTCACAGTCACACACATCTTGATAACAAGCGAATACACATGATTCAAACAGGTTTTTTATCTTCCGCATCCAATGTCATATCTTAGTGAACCGTTAAGAACTCGCTTTCAAAGCCTTTAGAAAATAATTCCAGACAAGTGATGTATAACGTCCCAAAGTAGCATTTTATTTTTTCTTAACGCAGCCGAATTCTCCAAGCGGCAATGACCCTTGGATGTGATGATGTGCGAAGACTAGTGATTGGTGCGTAATCTTTCGACCGTTACAACCCTTTCCCCGCCCACTCTTGCTCTCTAATAATCATCGGAAGCATTTATTGAATTCAACTTGAGAAAAATTACTTAAAAAACTGTCCCGGGACTGCTTCAGATGATGGATCAGGTCATTCATAATACCTGTTAGAGTTTACCTTAAGTTAATTTTTCATTTTTGCTATTTATATCTGGTAAAGATTAAGACATACAAAAAAGCAGATATTTACCGGAGAGAAATGATATACCAGAATGCCCTACCGAACTTGTTAAGCTGAATTCAATTAGTGTAATTGTTTCTTGAAAATAAAAAAAATAAAAGTTTATATTTATTTAGCTTTCACGACCGGTTTTGGATACACTGTCCAATTCACACTTGGCAGTTTATAAAGGAAAGCACTCGACCAGTTTTTCTCTTATGTTTTATTTTTCTTTTCTTGCGCCCACTTGAGCTTCGTCACGCTTGCGTGAATCTCGTAGTATTCGAGGCAGACACTGTCGGCCATACTTTAATTTGCATCAGCCAGTAATTGCGTTCAGTTTTATATTGCAAAAGCCTTGTTAAGAGGAATTTATCGATGTAGTCCTTCGCTCATTATTAATATTAGTATCATTGCTGCTGTTTTGATCATATAACCATTTAAACATAAGCGCTTTGCTATTTATCCCTCATTGTAAGATTGGAAATGCAAGCTTTCTACTTTTTGAAGAATTAAAAGGGAAAAATTGCTGTTTTGTCGGTGTAAAACTGAGTCATGTGAATATCGTCTCAGTGAGAAAAGATGTAAGATCTTTGCCTAGTATCTTTTCAGGCATGACTTAGATTGTTAACAGAAGGCCAATTTTCATTGCATTTGTATTCGGGGCTCTAGGATTCTTGCCCTGACTCCTCTTCCGATGGTAACCAAAAGCTTCCGTTTTTCGAATATATATATATATATATATATATATATATATATATATATATATAATATATATATATATATATATATATATATATATATATATATATATATATATATATATTCTGTATATAATCTGTGCGCATTTTACAGAATAGTTTTGGGCGCTCATCACCCTTCTGTTCAGTAACGTTTAGCAATTCTGACGGGAATAAGTGTGCTATGGGTTACGAATGTTATCTCAGGGTGGTGACTATATATCCAATATTTTTAAACATTGTTCCATGCCTTAGTCTCTGTACCGTGTCCTTGCAAGGGCAATGAGATCGAGTTTCTTAGCTTGAGGGTACATTCAATCACAAACTATCTGTTTTCTGAATGTTTGTGTGTGTGAGTTTTTGTCTTTTTAATTTTTGTTACACTTTGCAATTTTTACACATATTTTGTAATTAGTCTAAATATAGATTTAGCCATAGTCATTTTAATTATAATAATTTTTGTTTAATGTTATACACTACCGGCTGTATGAACTAAAATCTGTTTATTGTTATTAATTTATACAGTTCTGATCGCTCTTTCTTCTTCTTTTTCCTCAGCCCGTTTTTGCTCAAGGCATTCCATTCTGCAACCTTAAGGATTTTCTGTTCATTCCATAAGAATGCTTTCTCACACTCCCTCCCGGAAGATTGCCTGATGTTAAAGAGATTGAAGCATGAATTTATTTACGACTGACTTTCTCTTAAGACAAACGTTTCAATGAGGATCATGTATGTGAATAACCCCTTCAGTTGCGTATGTAATAAATTGCTCTATATTTTATACGATGAGTTTTGCATAATCGTGCTTTTACGCTTGATCTGCTTGATCTGAACTCCTAAAGAACATGTGTGTTTTTCAATTTGTAGGCTATATGTCTGCATCTATCTTTTTTTTTTGTTGCTGTTGTTTTCTGCTTAAGAAGAAAGGAAATCGTCATTGTAATTATTATTATGCATAATGTGCATACATTCTTTCTAGGAAATATTGCATAACAGGATGCACGATATGTGCGAAAAGGAAATATAAGAAAGAAATGACAAAGGATTACCTGTATGAGATCAGTCTCTGAATGTCAACTGGATGATTCATATACTTTTAATTTACGGTTTTCTTACCTAGGTATATCTTTAGGCATTTTATATTTTGCTACCAATGTTAGTATTGCATTTGATAATTCTTAAGTCTCTCGTTTCAGTCATAGTGAATGTTCTGATAGATAAGGGAGTATGAATGAATCACTAGTAAGTTCTCATTATCCCTAGAATTTATTTTAAGCAAATTGAGATGTTTATTATTTTTTTACAGCAGTGTTGAATCTATAGTATAACTTCTTTTACCTTTTCTCTCCTGTTAGTTTCCGTTCTCTAAATCCGGGCGGTATTTGGGAGACTTGAAATACATCGGCTGTGAAGTGGAGAAGAGCTTGTCGAATTGAGCACTGTTGTGGATGCGATATAGCGCTCGTAGCGCGAAAGTACGACGCTGTCCTATGGGTTGTGGCTGTGTTATAGCACATGAAGTGCTTCGGGACGACAGTAGACGGAAATGGTCGCCAGGATTGCTCCAGGATCTCTTTCTTTTTTTTTTTTTTAGGTTTTTGGAACAGTTTTGTTTTATTTAGTCCGTTTGTTTTACAGTATATGCCGGAGAAAATTGTTGGGACTCGGGAGAGCGTCTAGTGTGACGTGTGGGCGATAACCGAGGGAAGGCTAACAGAGGAAAATAATCAAGAGGTGGATGGGTGGCCAAGACTAGGCCCAGTGCCAGCTGCGTGCCACCTGCCACTGTTTCCTTCTTCTTTCTTCCCCCGCTTCGCTCCCCCCCACCTACCCCAACTCCCTCCTTTTCCCTTTCATCGTAGCAAACAACTCTATGGTTCTTCCCCGGTTGCTTTTGTGTGTTAGTGCGACGCATGAATTTACTACTGACGAGGAAGCGGTGATACGCTTGTGAAGTTGTGCCGAGGGAGACAGCGTTATGAGAGAATCGTTGCTTAAGATGAAATAAAATTTAATGTGACTCTAAAGACATCTAAAATGTTAACTGGTGATAATCGTGAGTAGCAGCAGCAGCAGCAGGCAGCGGCGGCGGCGGCGGCGACAGCAGAGACTATCGAGAAGGTCTCGTTGTAACACGAGACCGTTTTTTTGCTGCAGCGCCACCTTCGGCTTAAGAGGACGAAGAAGGAAAGATCAGAAGCGACGTTAATGGACAAGATTTGATACTCGGCTTCCTATTCACCACCTGTCTTTCAAGGATCTTGGAAGCGAGGACTCTAAGCGCTTATGCGTCGCAAGGGCTTTGGTTCGTTGGGTCGCGGGGCTGCAGGGATTGTGGACTGGGGCGGGGGGCGGTTATTGAGAGGGGTACCGACGTCGTCGAAGGAGGAGGGGTTAACGCACAGTGCAGGTGTTGTGCGGAAAAGGCTCAAGCTAGACATCTATATTGGCGTCTTCCGGTATTTTTTTTTTTTTTTGCCGAGTGTAACGTTTAAAAATTATTTGGTCAATTTACTTTTTGTTCCTAAGAGGATGAGAATGGATATGTTTATATGCTGAACAGTACTTTAGAACTGAGAAAGCACGTGGATTTCCTTCCCAAAATATCTTTATTTTTTGACTTATCAAATGTCTTCAGTATTTTTAACATGAATTTGGTTACTCTATTTCGTTAATGATTTTAAGATATGGATTCGTTGACCAAATGTCATTAATATTTTCAACATGCTTTTTTTGCATACCGATGTTTGGATTGATCTAATGTCATCACATTGACTTCATGAATGTTCACATACTCTTACGCAGGTTATAACTAGAGGTAATTCTTATTTCTTAATGGAATCGTTGCGTTTAAAATTCCTTTGGCCACTGTTATTGTTTTAACACGTCAAAAACTGGTGACCTCTTCTGCATGCATGTAGGTAGGGTGTGAAATACGATACCGCAGAGCAAACTTATTCATTCTGGAGTCACCATTCCCCTTTACAAGCTGATTTATGGCTTTCCTTCTCTACGGCCTGCAAAACAAAAAAAAAAAAAAAAAAAAAAAAACATCCCGTGCTGGCACAAGGCCAATTTCATCTAACAACTACAGAGCTTCCCGTATGGCCATTCAGTCGTTTGTGAAAGATGCCTACCCGTTTCCCGCTTGTTGTCCCTCAGCATTCTCTTTTCTTGGCAATACTTTTACTCGTAACATTTTACAGACCCTGTCTTTATTTCGTTGTCATTCACACACTGCTGACTGTGCTTTTCAAGAAACACTGAACTGTAATTCTTTTACCTTTGTTTCAAAACTGCAGAATCTTGATCTGTTTTGAACTGTGGCATGTTTGAACAGAGGCTCCGTCTGAGGAAACAGATCTTGGACTAGTATATGTAGTATAGTGAAATGCCTAAGGTTATCACCGTATACTCCTTCACTTTCACTATAACTGTTGAAAATATTGAAATTTATCTCATATCAGTATTTCGGATTTCAGGTAGTTGCTTGCCCTATCTAGCTAGCTGGTTCACATAAGGTTTGTCACAACCTCGCCTAAAGTTTGGATTATTTTTAGATTTCATAGATTTGTTCAGAGAAGCTTCGTGTGGTTTCATTGTTCATTAGTAAAAGGGTTTGGATCTACTGTACACAAAACACGTTTTATAACATCATCTCCCTTTTCGTAAGGCTTTGAAAGTTGCTGTGATTTACTACTGAAGTCACCATCGCACCAAATTTTGCTTGGTATATTTTGAGGAGACTAAAATTCCTGTGTTTACAGTTTCCATCGCTTTTGTCATTTCCTATCAGAACTTTGGATCTCCATTACCTTCTTTTATGCTCCCAGTATCATGATTTGTATTCAAGCAACGAATCGCCCATCATCTGGATTCATATTCATTAAATGTGTTAATTCTCTTTAGAGGCGAGTGAATCTTGAGTCTTTGGCGGTTTTGAAATTTCATCTAAATGAGCGACCGTTAATGACCAGTTTGATCTTGCTGGTGACGAATGGGAACTTTGCGAATCTCTAAAGTAGAACGAATTGTTTATAGTTATTTCATTTTTTTTTTTGCGATTTTGTATTTATATTTATATTTATATTCCTTGTAAATCTAAAAATAAATGTAAAGATCACCAATTTTTCCATGAACTTGAGTGCCTAAGAACTGTGAGAGCATACGAGGTGTGATTATAGAAGTGTTAATGTACCATAGTGCCATATATATATGTGGGTGTGTGTATGTATGTATATATATGTGTGTGTGTGTGTGCGTATTTATGTATGTGTATGTGTATATATATATATATATATATATATATATATATATATATATTATATATATATATATATATATATATTTATATTATGTGTATGTGTATATATATATATATATATAAGTGAAGCCTAAAAACTATTAGCAATTTTCTCTAGAGATCCCCCCAAAATTTTAGTCTTAAAATAAGTCATTTTCCTTTAATTTGGAGTCTTGATGACAAGGTCTTTCTTTCGATTCCTGTTCCTCTTGGAAAACGGCTTAAGATTTATCCCACAGTTTTGAGAGAATGCTTTCGCCTTCTCAGTAATAAATCCTTTTTAGTTTTCTGTGAAAGAAAACTGTTGAGGTGGCGTTTTTGTCTATCCATCCGCGCTTTGTCTGTCCGCCCTCTAATCTTAAAAACTACTGAGGCTAGATGGCTGCAAATTGGTATGTCGATCATCCACCCTCCAATCATCAAACATACCAAATTGCAGCCCTCTAGCCTCAGTAGTTTTCATTTTATTTAAGGTTAAAGTTAGCCATAATCGTGCATCTGGCACCACTATAGATGCCAACAACACAGGCAAGCACCGGGCTGCAGCTGAAAGTTTCATGGGCAGCGGTTGAGAGTTTCATGGGCCATGGCTGAGAGTTTCATACAGCATTATAGGTTGTGCAGAAAACTCGATTGTCTTCCTCGCATTTTTTTTCTTGTTTTTCCCTTTTCTTTGATGCCGTAAATAATAGGATTTTTTCTGTCTGAAGTCTTAAAGGGAGTTTCATTTTATTTTCAAGTCAGCGTGGTTTCCCTTTAAAATAAAAATAATGGGAATACTCTGAAGTCTCTTAAGTAATATTCTTTCAAATCTTAATGAAGGAATGACTTATAAATCTCGAGTAAGGAATTTCCAATTGAGCTGCACTGATCGTGATTTAGGCTCAAATTAATGAATTAATTTTCATGAGGCATTTCGTCTAATCGGTAGGAGGTATAAACGTCTTTGTCTATTTTTCAAATTAAATTTTATATAATTACTTAAGAGATTGTTTACTAAGGCTGAGATGTTCTTTTAGTTGTTGAATCAAAGGATTTTTTTAGTAGTTAGGGATGACTTCTCGAAAATGAAATTTAAAATGGGTATTCCTACATTCCAAATTTGCTCTTGAAGAAACACTTATCTGAGTCTTCAAGAAAAATAAAGCACTGTAGTATGGGTTGCTTTCCTTTTGAGTATGAAATAAAGGACATCTCCTCTTGAAATCCGTAAATAAGTGATTTTTTTTGTTTTTATTACTGGAAATGAGTAATATTTCCTCAAATATCGTCTCTCAGAAGTATTGAGTTGATGGCATTCTCTATGGTATATTATATATTCGTAAGGTTATTCATTCTAGAAGGAACCCTGTTGAATTAAAATCTTCTGACGATTAAGGGATGTTAATGCCGTTGTCCTGTATTATACTCCAAGTGAGTATTTATTGGATGACAAAGTTTTATGGTGCATTTAAGACATTTTAGAGCTGATAAGTGTCTCGGAGAGAAGTATGAAAGGCAATTTAGTCATAAATTAAAATAACATTCGTTACTTGGGAAATGACAGGTTCTATGGCGAAGGAAGCGCAATAGTTTATTCGATATCTATATCAAGTAAATTCTGACTGAATTTTTTGTTATCCTTTAAAGGCCTCATCCAACTTAGGTCTTATAGAAAGGAAGATGGTAGGATGAAAAGAGTGAGTTCTAATCTCAAAGGAACTATAGACTCTCCCTTTGAGAAGAGGGACGTTGTAGGAACAGTGCAAACGAGTTCGCAAAGAGAACTTCAAAGTTTGGTAGGAGAGGGAAAGTAACAGACAACCAAACCGAGCAAAATGAGCATTACTGATCTGAAGGGTCGGTTACCAAAAAAATGGAAGTTGTGCGATGCTGTGATACGGGAAGAGTTGTGTCGTTTTATTGTAGAAAATTAGCAAGAAGATGTTTTTTAAAGTTTAAAAACAAGGCTAATCTGGAAGGTTTATGTCAGTTTTTTTTAAATGAAATTGGAGAAAATTGCCAAATATGCGACGCAGAGGGTGTAGACTCTACAGAGAGTATTCTACATAAATAAGCAAAAGCTTTTAGGATGCATTCGTGGTTTTTATTTTAAAAAGTGAACACGAAATACCATGTTGCAGACAGGAAGCCATTTTGTCATGTTCAAAATCGTGTTTTGGTTTATGGTGTATTTGGATTCTCTACTGTTTGAATTACTGAAGAATGAGATCTTTACAATGGATACGTGCTAGGAGACGCAGTTTAACCGTTGGAAGCTGGACCGGCTTTCTGGGTGATGGCACATTTGCGTCTGTGATTGAAGTGGTATTATAGTTACTGCTTTCGGGGATCAAAATTAGGCCAATAGTTACGATGTGAAATAGCCTGGTACTGGGAATTTGTGCTATATATGTAATTATATATATATATATATATATATATATATATATATATATATATATATTTATATATATATATATATATATATATATATATATATATATATATATATATATATATATATATATATATATATATACATATATATATATATATATATATATATATATATATATATATATATATATATATATATATATATATATATATATATATATATATAAAACACGTCATGTATTAAAACACTTGCCACACGTGTGAGGGCAATGCAGTAGTGAGTTACCAGTTTAAATCTGTTGAACTTCTTATGATTGAAGGCGAAATTTAGTACAGGGTAACTAGTCAATCATGTTGTTGTGCAACTAGAGGGGAGATGGAAATGAGGCAAACATATTCAGTCTAAAATACTAGCTAAAGAAGCACCTACACAGAAGGCTCATCATCAGTGCTTTTAACCCCTATAGCACACAGCGCTGTTTACCACTCACACACTCTCGCACTTCTTGGAGATTGAGGACCTTTCTTTCTTTTTCATAAGTCAAGCAATTTAGGTCTTCCTCTCCTCCTTCCTCATAACACACCTGCTACTCTCCTTTCTTCGCCTGTTCTTTGACTCTCCTTTTATCTTACCGTGAACTGTTCCATCACCCCCAGTATACATACAAACCATCCATTTTCATCTTTCCACCCTTCACGTTAGCACTCGTTATTTCATCTTCAGTTTTCAGTTTACCCTCAGAACTTTAGTCTCTCTCACATTTTCACTCATCATTTCTGCAGTTCCACTTCACTGTAGCCCCTCAGCATAGTTTCATCTGCAAACATCAGCCATTCCACACTCCATTGACGGCCCAATCTCTTAAACCTCTTTTTGCAGCTATATCTAATACCCTTTTTTTGGCATCTCACGTTACTCCATCCATAAAAATATTTAACAGCTTTGGAAGCATAACGCACCCTTGCATATAACCCACAGTTACACCAAACTAGTCACTCACCCATTTACAAGTTCTAACACAACAAACTTTCAGTCGCTGTATGTAAATTATCGTCCATACAGTGCACACTCAACATCTTCAACATTGCACCACTATCAGTTCTATCAAAAGCCTCTTCTAGGACCTTGTATGTTGCCTGTAACTTCTTCACCTTATTATCAAACTTCCGACATAAATTTTGCATAAACATTTGGTCCAGAAACCCTTTCTCCTCTATCACCTGTATAGACAGGGACAAGTCCCTCTCCCCGTAATCACACTTTCATGCTTTACCACTGTATCTCACTAGTAATCCCATCAACTCCTTGCATCTCTCCATTCTTCACCATTGTCTTTTTTTACATCCTCATCAGTTACTTCCAAAAACATTTTTAAATTAAAGTAATTCCTCCCCCAACCCTTTGTGTCCATCAGCTCTACCTCTCGTCTGTGTTCCACATTCAGTAAATCTTCAAAATACTCATTCCATCGATCCAGAACTGCATCCATTTCATAGAGAAGCTCTCCATTTGCATGTGTTGTTTTGAAATCCATTTCATCATTAACCTTCTGCATTAACTTACCTGTAGGACAACATCTTCTTTATATGTATACATATATATATATATATATATATATATATATATATATATATATATATATATATATATATATATATATATATATATATATATTTATTTATTCACATGTGTGTGTTATAGGGAATATGAGGAAACAAGGGATTTCACGAAATCCTTAGGGAATTTGTGAAATGGAACAATTCGCTTAGGAACATTTTATCCTTGAGGGCTAGTACTAAATATGGAGAAACAGTGATTCATCTACAGTGTTTTGCTGTGTTTAGTACTAGCCCAGGGGGATCAAATACACTTAGGGACATTCGATTCCCCAGGGGTTAGTACTAAACACGGCACAATTCATTTAACACCCCAAGGGGCTAGCACTAAAAAGAAAAAAAAAAAAAGCCCTTTGTTAGTTGAGCTTCAGACTGTCACTCGATGGGCCAGAGTTCAATTCCCGCGGTGATGAACAGTTAGAGGAATTTAGGTGAAATTCACTGTGGTTCGCCAGGTGTTTAACCAATTGGTTTTTAGGCCTTCGGGCCAGCCCTAGGAGACCTGTTAATCAGCTCAAATGGTCTGGTAAAACTAAGGTTGCTTATTTTCACTAAACGCGGTGAAACAGTGTAGGTGAATCACTGTTTCGCCATGTTTAGTACTAGCCCTCGGGTATCAAATGGTCCTAAGCAAGTTGATCATTTCACAAATTCTCTGATTTATGAAATCCCTATTATATTCCTTTTAACACACACATGTATATATATTATATACAGTATATGTGTGTGTGCACGTGCGTATGTATAGCTGTAAATAAAACAGGTAACCAGATGCCCTTAAGAATCCCAAGCCTCCACCCCACAAATAAAAAAAAAAAAAGAGAAAGGGAAGCTGGGAGCGTGGGTCCTAGAGCTATATATAAGACGGAAGGTTACGAAGCAGGAAAAGTGGAAGCAGGAAGAGAGATCCAGAGCATGTCAATAAAGGGCAAGAAATAGGTACTGAGCGCTGCAATCGAAGGTTAATTTCCACATATACTGCGAGGCCGCCAAATAAGAGAACGACCAGTTTCCTTGAACCCAAGAGGACAGTGATCGAAATACTTTCAGGGAAAAGGAAAAAAGAAATCGGGACGTCAGCTCGTGGCATAGAAAGGAGGAGGAGAAGGATTAAGAGGAGAGCCTGGCAAGGGCTGGTCCATTACTAAAGCAATGGCTTTCGATTCACCCTATCTAGGACGGAGACCAAAAATAAAGAACTAATATAAGAGCAATACTGCGCAAAGGGACGCACGAGACAAACACAAGGCTTTAACTACTAGTATGACAGAAAAATCTTATATTATCCAAGCGATAGCTTTTAGAAGCAGATTTAACAACCTGAACCATCCAGTCTCTCCGAATCAAGTCTGGAGTAACCTGTACTTCCAGAATGCTGACAGAAGTAAGAGGTTCAATTACTCTTTCATCAAAATGAATGGGAGGGGAAACGCAGAAACTGGTAGATGATGTCTCAGAAGCATTGAATGTGACCAAGTTGTTCAGATGCTGAGAATGAAATAGATGAAAAGATGAATGTAAGATGGAGTGCAAGCAACAGAAGGCTGGGAGGTATTTGTAGAAGAGATATGAAGGCATGGTGGCATCATCGGACCAAGCGTTAATAAGAGAAGGGAAAGACGGGAACAGGTTATTGATAAAAAGATAGCGGATGAGAGAGTCGAATCATAATAATCACTGCCAGAGATGGGAAGAGAGCAATGTTAAACTGTCAAAGTGTAAAAAAGCGGTTAGATGAGAAGAAAGAAAAAAAAACAAAAGTTAAGTTTACAAAGAGAAAGAATAAAACCACATGCAGAAGTTTGGCTAGCATGACCTTATGCGAGGATTTGTCAAACGCCATAAAAGGGATCTCAGCTGATGACATAAGATTATCTGAAGCCCCGTAGAAAGGACCATACATCTGTGCAAAAGGAAAGAGTGTCACCAGAAGATCTTATTTATCTTGGAAAAGAGCTGGAATCAAAGAGTTCAAGAGTTAAAGATAGTAAGGACTGAGCTGAGTTTCCAATACATAAGCGATTTTATAAATTGAAACAAAATGATAGTTGGAAGGGTTGAAGTAAGTTGTCATATATATATATATATATATATATATATATATATATATATATATATATATATATATATATATATATATATATATATATATATATTTATAAATATAAGAAGGCCCATAAAAACTATTTAAACGTTGAAACCATATATTTCGGGCACTATAGAATATGGAAAGTTACAATGGTATATATACAAAAACATAAAGGTGTGGCCCTTTATGTTTTGTATATATACCATTGTAATATATATATAGTGAACAGGGCACAGAAGCTAGTGCCCGAAATATATGGTTTCAACGTTTAAATAGTGTTTTATATATATTCATATTACACTGTAGTATTACAGGAAAAGACATTCATATATATATATATATATATATATATATATATATATATATATATATATATATATATATATATATATATATATATATATGTATATATATATATATATATATATATATATATATATATATATATTATATATATATATATATATATATATATATATATATATATATATGTGTATATTATATAGTGTATGTGTGTTGTGCTTAACTCTGAGTCAAGAATTACATTACGAATGTGTTGTATATTAATACTTTATATATGATATTTGTAGTCGTAAATACTTTCATTCTTGCATTAGAATTTTTAAGGGATTCGATTAGAGCAAATGAAAACAAAAGACCATATACGTCCGTGTGCGTACGAACTTAACAGTGACAGACAGACAGACAGACAGACACGCAAACATATAGAGATTCATTTTCCGTTTTCTCCCTCTTTACATTTCCGCGGTAGTATTTTTTCTTGTATGTAAATGAAAAGCAATATTACTGAAGATGGTGATGATAATACTCTTAGTAAAAATGATGGCGAAAGTTATACTGTTGGAAAATTTGTACCTCTAATAAAGCAGGGAAAAGCGTTAAGGAAAAGCCCCGGGAAAAATAGTGTAGGAATTGCTATAAAATCCTTGGTGACCTATTTTACTTGGAAGACGGAGTGGTCGCATCCTTAGGGACCCGCGAAAGTGTGTGTTAAAGAAGGAAAGAGAATCGGGAGAGGAAGAAGAAAGGAGAGAGAGAGAGAGAGAGAGAGAGAGAGAGAGAGAGAGAGAGACTGATTTGCTTTCTGGTATTCCGAGACCTGATTAATTATACTTAATCTCAAGTAATTTAATTCGTTATAGAGCAATGTAGATTAATTCCCCTCTTTGAATTCATATGTTTTAGTTCTTATTATTTTTTTGGCAAAATACTCTTATAGTAAAGTTATGAGCTTAGGCTAATATATGGGGCCACGTTAATATGACGTTAGCTATGTCTAGTTACTTGAGGTTTATTATCATATTCATGTGAAACCTAGCTAGGAAGCAGAGGTTTCTTATTAGAAAATAAAAAATAAGAATAAGTTAATCTTGAAGGTGTCAATAGAAATCGTTTATCCGATGACACTTCTTACCTTACTGCCGCAGAGCACTTAATAAATATTGCGGTAAAATTTTGACACCGAAATGTTCGACTTGGTAACAAATTGTTTAGACTTCTGTCCGAGCTTAATCGATTTAGATGATAAGATTTAATTTTCTTCTTATCAGGGCTTCATCTTTTTCTGAAATTTAACTTTTGTTTCAGATCTTGTTTTGTTTGGATTTTATCCATTATTTTGGGTGTTAATATTCTTAGTTTTTGCTGGTACAAACATACCTCAAATTGAATTTTCTGTTTTAAGACGTTAGGGTATAATTCGTCTAATACATCGTTTTTTTGTGTATACATTAATTCCGTTTGATGTCATTGGGCATTTTACTCTGCATTTTGAGCTACTTACTAAATATCGAGTCATTTCTCTTATATGCATACGCGCACAAACATACATTTGTACATCCATACACGCGAATCATGGATTCGAAAAGCAATGACAAGCAACGATCGTTGGCGTATTTGTATATCATCAAGTTCTATGAAGCAAGCAATATTTTTTTATTTATTTTTCCTTCATTTTTATCGGCATATTGTTATTTTTCATTTGTTCTTTATTTATTTGAGCGCCCTTCCTGAAGAGGAATACCTTTTTGTTTTTATTCATACCTATGTACCAGAGCAAGCAAAGTATTTGAAGGAAAGGTTAATTGGCGTGGCAAAAACTAAATGGCTTTTTTAGCTCTCATATATGTGTTAGGGTTCATATGTATATATATATATATATATATATATATATATATATATATATATATATATATATATATATATATATATATAATGTGTACATGTGTATATATACTATAAATATGTATTATATATATACATATATAATGTGGTTCAGATTCCACAATAAGCTGTAGGTGCCGTTGCTAGGTAACCAATTGGTTCTTAGCCACGTAAAAAAGTCTAATCCTTCGGGTCTGTCCTAGGAGAGCTGTTCATCAGCTCAGTGGTCTGGTTAAAGTAAGGTATAGGCTACTTATTTTATATATATATACTATATATACTGTAGTAATTAATTGATGCAGAGCGTATACAAAGTCACGTGCTGTGCACAGCAGAAAATACTGGATAGGTGTTTAAGTGAGGTTAAGGAGGATCGAAGACAACAGTTTCATTTCCAAACGACGGACTTTTGAATTTCTCAAGGTCAGCAGGGGGACAGCGCGTAACTGCAGACGATCCCGGAACCAGATGCACATAGAGTTAAGGCGTGTGATTATGTCAAGGTCGACCTGTTTACCGCAGCGATACCGCTTCTACGTCTGGAATGCCCGAATCATTGTGAATGCTCCAAATTCCATGGCGCTATGCTACTGTAAGTTGTTCCCCTTAAGCTGAGAGAAAAGAAGTAATGACTTAACTGGCATGGGATGACAGCTATGGCGAGGGTTGAGATTTTTCGTAAACTTTTACGTTTCCATATCTTTCGAGTCTAATGGTTTCGTAGCGCTATACTAAGTGCTTGTGTTCTCTCTCTCTCTCTCTCTCTCTCTCTCTCTCTCTCTCTCTCTCTCTCTCTCTCTCTCTCTCTCTCTTTCTGCTTATGCATACCTACATAAAAATATACATACATATATATATGTGTGTGTGTCTGTATGTGTGTGTGTGTGTATGTATGTATATAAAGTAGAATCTACTGGTTAATTTTGACCAGGTACGTATGTAATTGTAATAACCCGGAAGTCCTCTTAATTTCTCGGATTCTTCGCGCTTTTTGGATACGTTTGTCACTACAAAGCTGTAGATCCTTGACCAGGTCAGGTCGTCAAGGTGACCTCGTTCTGATACTCTGGATGCTTATACAAATCCTGTTACGGACATCAGAATTGCTTCATATTCTCGGATTAGGATCTAAGGCTTTGTAGTGACAAGCGTATCCAAAAACTGATAAGTTAAGGTGACATTCTGGTTTTTATATATATATATATATATATATATATATATATATATTATATATATATATATATATATATATATATATATATATATATATATATATATATATATATATATATATATATATATATATATATATATATATATATATATATATATATATATATATATATATATAAACCTGAAGATCATGACATAAAATATGCTTATTAATTAGATATATGGTTCTGGTAGTCAGAGCAGCCAGTAAAAATGGCAAAAACTGTGGTTTTCTGTGGATGGCTACGTTACCGTAATTTGGCACCAGGTCCAAGCAGCGTGAAGGCCTGCACACCTCGAGCACATACAACCAGTGCAACGGCAATAGACAACCAACCAAACTCATGCAAGGATTAATGTACATAAACTTTTGCTTTGCACTTTTGGTACAGTTTCCATGAACGAAGACTAGCTTATATTCTTTAGAATAGGGAGTTTTACTATACCCATCTTTCTTTAATTTCTCAGGATAAAACTGTAGTCTCTGACGAGAGATCAGACCCTTCATGATTTCACTGAGTTTACTAAGAAAACCTAGGGAATCACTGACTTGTAAGAGCGCGATTTCCTCTATAACATAAGAACCTTTGTATAGATAGAACCTCTTTGAGCATTCTTTATCTGACGCCCCTGCTAATTATTTTTACCGTCGTTACAATTCATAAACGTATATAACTTCTGCTTTTACATTTTCCACTAAGTATCCCGTATAACAGAAGATCTCAGCAGTAAGTAGGATTGCAAGAATACAGTGATTTATTTTCTACAGTGTTTAACAAAAGTCAGCCCAAAATTAACTAGCAGCGAACTCTCATTAATTCAGAGGCAATAGTGAAAAAGGAAAAGGCAATTAAAAGAGGAGAAATACTGAATGCAAAAACTATGGAGAATTGATTTACTGAATTTAGGGCACTTTATGTGTGGCAACAATAAAACAGTGACACAGAAATATGACAAGAAAGATCAGTGACGTCAAAAAAGAAAAGTCGTACATGAAAAGAGGATAAAAGAAATTTACTGTAGCACAGTAATGTATAGAAATAAAATAAAACACAAAAGTAAGTGAGCCACAAATATTCAGTTTAATTAAAACTGAAATATGATAGCATAAATATGATGGCATTCACTTAGCATTTCCTCTGAAGCAATATAATTTTCAGAGATTATCTTTGAAAAATTCTTGGATTTCGAACACTTCTTAATATCTAATTTCAAATGTTACCATTTTTCCAGATTTCATTAATATAAAACCAAATACACTTTTATAGCTAGTTTCATTCCACGGTTCAGTTTTCACAGTATTTAATGGACTTCTGTCCCTATAAACAAGTATTGCTACAATAATTTAGTGATAAGCACTGACATTTTATTCATTTTTCTCACTTCCGGGCTAATCACTCAAGATGTGACACTCGCCCTCGTTCCACTTATGCACACCCAAGAAACAAAATATGCAAATCAACACAATGTTGAGATTGTGTTTGCAGTTGCAAAAGAGATTCAGTTTGTTAGTCTCTCATAAGGTGTGCATGATACCTTAATTTAAGTAAGTGATACAACTGCAAAATTTATAAAATTAAAACCGTAGTTCTTATTAATTTAATCTTGTAAAACATTTAGAATTATGACACAGGTGAATAATATTATTATAGTATTGAGGCTTGAAGTGGTAGCAAAAGGACTTGATAAACTAATTTGGCAAGAATTTACGCAGATCACAAATCAGTACGAAGAAAAATATTGTACAAAAAATGACATTTTCATGTCTTACTCAAAAAAGTCCAAATCGTTATGTTATCTTATACTTTCCAAGACAGAGGCATATTAGGACGTTAATAGCATCAGTGTTGGTAAGCTCCACTTTGAAATAAATAGAATGAGATTTTATCATATACTGTTTTTTCCTACCGAACAAAGCATAGTTAATTATCAGATTTTCTCTTCTCTGTTGGTACCTCGTAGTGCCATGAGTGCACCTCGTTTGGTGCACTGTAGGCATTACTAAAGGGTGTTTGGAGTGTCCCTTCGGCCCCTAGCTGTTCCCACTTTTCAGCCTTTTGCTTGACTGCCATTCCTACTTCCTTTCTTCTTTCTTGGCGACCAACCTCTCTATTATTTCTTAGTGCAACTGTGGGTTTCTCTCTCAGTTTCACCTGTAGATCCTTGTACTTTATCTCATTTATTTTCTGCATTTATCTTGCTGTCCAACCATTCCAACTTCCTCGTTTCACTGTCTGGCTGAGTGGCTGAAAGCGCCCCTTCAGTGCTTGGCTTGACAGCCGAAATTTCATAAATCAATCAAAAGTAATCAATGCTGGTACCTCTGGAATTTCTGCGATAACTTGCTCAATCAGCAGGGTGTTCATGTCAAAACCTTCCATCTCTGGAGTACAGTACAGTGTAAGAGTCTATAGCACACCTTCTTGGACTGCTAATGAACAGGACAGGGATACAATGAGGATGAACCATAGTGTTACCTGTATGGTGTTCTTAGAAGATTTGTATTGTCTGGCAGCAATTGCGCTTGAAAGGGCTTTTATTTCCTCAGATGAGGTGGCCCTTAGAACGCCCTAGGCCCTTCTCTAAGTTTGGGTCATCTTGTCCCTTGACCTCATTGGGAGGACCGGGTCGTGGGAGTGTAATTTCCTGCTCCTGCTGCCAATAAAATGGCTACGTGGTTCATTCTTCCGCCGACACTCAAGATGTGTTCTACTCACCTTCAAGGCCACCTGGCACGTAAATAGGGAACCAGGTAATGAGTTCGCACGTGGGTCCTCTGGCCAGCTATGTGTGTGGTATAAGACATCTCAGCTCTTCATTCAAAAAACATCATGAAAAGAAGAGGAAGGTTTAGTTTGAGTTGAAAGATATTACAGATCTACCATGAGGAAAGGAAAATTAATCACGTTTCTCTGAGGATACCCCTGATTGCTTGTGTCTCTCTAACCCTACTCTACCTCTTTGTGCAGATCACTGAATAAAGGAAAAATAAGGTATTATGAATATTCTATAGCAAACGATATTTCACTGGTGTTCTTATTTATGCAAATGGACCTCTGATGATACGGGGAAAGATTCTATGTTATCATGCGTATAAAAAGGAGGGAATGGACATGAAAGAAAAGCATAAAAAATACCAGTGGAATTATCTATGAAGTTATGTAAAATATAAACAAACTCACACATACACACACACGAACACACACACATATATATATACTGTATATGTGTGTGTGTTTGTGGTTGTAGGCGCGAGTGCATGTGCGCGTTAATAACAAAAGCAATACAGCCTGTTGCAAATGATCATGAAATGAATGTTTCAAGTAAATGGTGCGTTACATTATGGGGAGCAGAATATTGTGAATCTGATTGTGCGTTATGTGTATTTTGTGCATATGGGCAGTGCTATTTTGTGTCAGCGTCATTTCTTGCGTATTACATATTATCCATTAGGTTTAAAGCAAGTGATGTATGTTAGATATGAATTGGTCAGAAAAAGAGAGAGAGAGAGAGAGAGAGAGAGAGAGAAGCAGTAAGGGCAAGTTGAAACAAAGTCAAAGGGTTGTGTAACCTGAAATAATCCTAAGCCTGACTGTTAAATGAAAGATTTGAGTTCGGGATTTGTTAGATTTATTTTGTATCTTTATTCGCTTTTTGTTCGAGTGGGCAAAGATATTTTTAACTCTTCTCTTCCTTCCACAGCATTCCCTTCCTTTCTGCCCTCCATCCTTATGTCTACTGTCTAGTTAGGAGTTTGGCTTCCTTCCATACCAGTCTCTCAAGCAGTATAGAATATGGAAATAAACTGGATTTATTTGTCATGAAATTAAAGAGAAATCTATACTGTTCAATAAATATATACTGATACATGCACACACAATATAAATATTTATATATATATATATATATATATATATATATATATATTATATATATATATATATATATATATATATATATATATATATATGTGTGTGTGTGTGTGCTTAGACATATATATGTTGTGTGTATATATATATATATATATGTGTGTGTGTGTGTGTATGTATGTATGTATGTATGTATGTATGTATGTATGTATATATGTAAATATATAATACTTGGTAGATAGTCCAGTGCGCTGTGGTAGGTTACAGCCACTTGGAGAGGAGTGTGAAGCTAGCAACCTCACCCCAGATTACCTGCTAAGAAGCAGAAAGCTAAATTTTGTCGTGTCACGTGACTTTGAAATCAACAAGACTGGCAAGATGACTTTACTGTGGGAAATCATTATGACTGCAAATGAGTAAGATAAAAATACACACACACACACACACACACACATATATATATATATATATATATATATATATATATATATATATATATATATATATATATATATATATATATATATATGATTATGATTATCGTATCAGTAAGATGAGATCGTGAATATTCAGTCCTTAAAAATATGTGTAAAATCATTGTTGCCATTCTAAACCAAACTTGTTTGCGAATAGGAACAGCTGTTTTGAATTAACTTCAGAGTTAAACCTTTATGTTAATGTGAAAAAAATATATTATTTAACCTTGCCTTCATGGCTACAGGCACAATACATACATGAATATGATGTGCTAACATTACATATACATTTAGGTATGGTAACACGACCATGTAAAAAGCGAAATTTCCTTAAAACTACTCGCTATCTCCCATCTTTTCTCAAAATTCCCCAAATCCCTCCTCCTCCCCCTCCCCATCCTCCCCCAACTCCACCGCCACCGAACCAGATCCCCGTCCTCCGTTCCTGGCGTGAATACGATCATTTTAAGCGAGAATTCGTGGAATTTTACAAATACCGATACGGCCTCGGCGGTGGGTCTGTTCCCCCGTATAGAAAGTCTTTGGACTCAATTGAGATTGGAACCAATACAACACTGTTACGTAAAGCTGTTTACTTATATCGCCTTTTCTTTCTTTTTACATACTGTTTTTCTAGTATTTTCCACATTTTTTATTTTACTCAAGATTTTATGATGATCTGAAATGCGAATTTATTTATGTATAAGCAGGGAGCAAAACAGAGAGGGGGTGGGAGTTGGAGGGAGACATAATTCTCAAAAGTTTCACCTCTCATGTCACAGACGCACAGAAGTAACTTTACGTAAAGGAGACGTATTCTTGAGGGAGTGGCTGAAATCTTCTGTTGACTTTTACGACGAATATGGTACACACACATATATATATGTGTATGTATGTATGTATGTATATATATATATATATATATATATATATATATATATATATATATATATATATATATATATATATATATATATATCCTTGTTTAAAGATTTGAGAATAAAGTTTCATGGTGGCAGGATAGAGTTGGAAATGATACCATTAGGAGGAATAAAGAAAGTTCCTTATGTGGATAAGATAAGGTTGAAAAGAAGATGGAGGTGGCTTGTACATGTCTTTCGTACAACCCGTGGGAGAATATTACGTGAGTGTCAAGTGGGCTTCAGTAGGTAGAAGAATAGGAAGACAAACTCCTACTTGGGAAACGATTAAGAGGAAGGAGGTTGAAGATGAGTAGGGAGACGAGGAAGATAAAGTTCAAGAAAGACGAGAATGAGGAATATCACCGAGGCCCTTTGCCCCACTGAGCGTTGAAGGCGATGATGATGATGTATTAAATGGCTGGATCGTGGATGAATCCTCTAATCAGAAGAATTCAGGCAGCATAAGCCGTTTTTTACGTGCACGCAGGGGCACCAGTAGCACTGTATATTTCAACATGAAGCCATTACTTCTAGCAGTGGCTCGATGAAAAAAAAAGCAAATCAACGATCACTGCCGCATTCATAATGTCAGACTATAGATATATGTCATATATACATGTATAAATATGTGTGTGTGTGTGTGTGTGTGCGCGCTAGCGTGCATTTATGCATGTATTGGCTTTTCTTTCGCTTAAAATAAAATGAAAAATTTTTGGAGTTGTATCGTTAGTACCGAGAAGATGGTCAACAGGTGATCAACAGTATTATTAAGAATCCATGAAAATTGTGTGAAAAATCATCATGACAAATTGTCTTTTCGTACTGGAGGCTTTGGTGATATTTCTCCTTCCTTTTATTTTCGGTTTGATGATTTCGGTTATTGTTTGCAATATTTTGTAAGACAGTTCAATATACAGCAGTATTAGCAACGACGATCCTTACAGACCTTACAGTTCGATCGGGTTGCCCCAGTTCCCTCAGTGTGAGGCACCTCTGATGTCTACCAGGGAATTGCTAATGCATCTTCCGGTATATTTTGCATCTTCCAGTCTTGGATGGTCTGGAATGCAGTTTAGATATTTGTCGAGCTTATTCTTAAACACATCTACGCTCACTCCTGATATGTTCCTCAGATGAGCTAACAGCAGAACTGCGATTACACCCACTCCCAGGCGACTTGTGAAGACCGTTTAAGGGCTGCTCGCACAGGCCTGGATCTAGAAAGTAGGCAAGATCAACATTTACTTTCTAGATCTTGGTACAGACAGGATCCCTCGCGCGTACAGGACCACATTAATTTCACAGCAGCATAATATGATGGTAGCGACAGCGTGCAAAAAATATCAGGAGGAAACCTAACCCTGAAAATGCCACAGCATTGGTAGTATTTTAAGTCCGATCTGCTGTGTCTGTTGTCACAGCGAGCTGTGCAAGGAAAGTCAGTTGATATTGGATTAAAACTTGACCGGAAGTCGTTTAGTTATACAAAGGGTCAAAGCCCCCTGTATTTTTGGGCGACCTCTGAAAATGAAATTTAAAAGCTTTGTCCGTAACTCTATTTTCTCGGCATTTTTTGTAGTCCAAGGAAGTGTGTGTGTGTGTTTGTGTTAGTGCCCGCGTGCGCGTGTGTTTTGCTTTCTGTAACTTAAAACTGTTTTGTATGATGATGGAGTTTTACTCTAAAGGAATAATTTTCGCTGCCTCTGCCTATATAAAAATCAATTAACGCATATCAAAGGCAGGACACCGTTTGGTTATACAAATAATGAATAGGCTTTATTTGTAGATACACATCAGTTACTGGTAGTATCGCTGATTATAAAATGCAGAGGTTCACACATGCAGCACTTATGTCTTTATGTTTACAAAATAATAAAATTATTTACTAAAATAACTGAAACTGTAATAAAGAAGTACAGGAAAGGCCTGAGAAAATACTGAAATGTAGATTTTTCTCTTTAATGTATTTGGAAAATCTTACCAGCGGGTTTGCTTTCTTCTTCTCATATTGCTATTTACTGTTGCTCATGTCTGTTGTCTTCAAGTAATGAAATCATTAGAACTGGTTTCGTATATTTTTACGGGCCTTTTGTACGGCAGAGCTGTTAAATAAATATGGAAGCATTATTACTCATTTGGGCTCTGTAATATGACTGACCATTATCGCGTTTTTACCACAGCAAACCTTATGTAATTGTTATCAGTCTCACATGTAGAATATTTCACACATCAGAGCTCTGATATAGGAAATAGTTTGGAAATCATTGTCCTTTAAAAAAAAACAATTGCTGGAAGTCTTGCAAAAAAAAAAAAAAAAAAAAACTTATCCTGTATACATTCTGCAGTCCCACAACCTGAGATTTCCTTTTCCTCGGAATTGTCAGAAGCGGCCAAGTAGAATAATACGTTTTTTTTTCTGTAAGGCCCCGCAACTGAATGGTTTCATAGTAGTACAGTTTTAAGTTGGTAATCTGCGTTCTAATCCAACAAAAACCTAAAAAAAAACAGTCCCAACAATTCGTTGTCTCTGAACCATTTTATTTACCCTCTGTTTTCGGAAAGATTTGAAAACGGAGATCGAATTGGTTTACACTAATCAAGTTTGGCTGTATCCCAGAAGTCCCTACGGAACGGATTTCCCCCCCTAACACCTCCTTCCGAAAATCCTTACGTATTGTAAAAAGGAATTTCCTTTCTTGGTGTTTATGCGGCTTAGGAAGTATTCACAGTATCTTTGACGGCATCTTGAGGATAATCCGAAAGGTGAGCCCGGCTTAACTTGGGCTTTAAGTGGGCCATGGGTGAAATACAACTGAGCTGTTTGAGAGTGGGCAGAGTCCAGAGGGCCATGACAGGCGTCGTATGGGCTACGATCCGTTCTTTGAGGGATATGCTTGACCATTTTTGCTGTCTTAAAGTCGTCTTAATCTAAATCAGTTAACCATAGGAAAAAACGGTACAGTCACTTGCCTTTTAAAAATAACTTTAGTCATTCACTTACCAAGCTTTTTCCTGTATAAACAACACCAGGCGTAAACTATAACTCAGCTTTTTTTTTAACATCATACGTTTAAATACTTTATCGATGCACGTTTCACTGTTAGTCTCGAAGTGTGTGTGTGTGTGTGTGTATATATATATATATATATATATATATATATATATATATATATATATATATATATATATATATATATATATATATATATATATATATACATAGAATGCGTTTTCCTCAAGGAAGTTAAATATATTGTAAGAGGCACGCTCAGTCTCTCTGGGTTCGATCCTGTTTACAATTGATTTGAATAGGTTTTGTTTTGACTGATTCTGGGTATTTTTCAAAGCCGTCGTTAAGAAAGGTCAGTTCTACCTGACTCTAGACCTTTGACCTACAATGGATTTACCTTGTGGAAATTACAGTCGATTTACCTTGTGGGATTAGTAGACCAAGAATAGAATTTAAAGATTTGGGATTCGCGCGAGATTCATACATTTTTGTGCTAATAGTCGAATCTTATTTGTATTTGTTTATTAGCTGTCAGTATACTGTTTTATGTATGTATGTACTTATTTTGTGTAAATAGTGAAATTAATATATATATATATATATATATATATATATATATATATATATATATATGTGTGTGTGTGTGTGTGTGTGTGTGTGTGTGTTGCGGGTTATGGGTTAAATCCCAAACAGCCGGATTCACAGACCTTCTTTGTTAATCTCAAAATAACTTCTTATGGCGTTTATGTTGGATCTTAATCACCACTTCAGAATTCCTCTTTCCAGTATGCACATGGTTTTCACGTGTTTTGCTTTACCCTGAGACGCATTTATAAGTTTATTTTTTGTTTCATTCATAAGACACTTTATGAGATGATATTCCACGTGGATTAGAAATGAGATCATTTCACTCCTAAAGGAAGGAGAAAGAAAATAGTACTTGAGTTATATTTCTGACGAGCACGCTTTGTCTGATCACCTCTCTTTTATTTTTTATTTTTATTTCCTGTACTTTCTTCTTTAGTAGGTACGATATATTACAGCCTCTCAAAAACCGATTCCAAAACATGATTTTCCAGTGTTTTTGGTACAGACTCGAAACTCATGTTTGAGGTACATCTCTGTCTGTGCACATAAAAATAAGTTGCTTCTTGAAGAATTTTTCATAACGATCAGAAATATTGTTATGGAAAATTGATGAGTAAATTTATCTGCATGTTTATGCATTGACTAAATGTCATTCGTGTGAGGTACTTGGACGGGTGACCTCCAATAAAGGGCAGATGTCTTTAAATCGTCAGCGGGGCAGGGCGTGGACCTAGCAACGTCATAAAAAGACTTGTTGAAAGTCACTTAGGTAACATTGGCGTCACCTCTTCCAAAAGGGAAACAGGCGAGATTTTGCTCCCGTTCCTCATTAAACTTGATGTAATGGTCGCTTATGAATTTGCAGGAGAAATGAGTAAGCATCGACGGTCCACACTGAACCAAAATTCTCATGTTTATGACGGCGTCTCACAAACAAGTTTTATTGCACCTTTTAGCATCTTGCTGCCAAAATTTGCACCAAGTAGCCAAGGTTGGCGGTAAAATTGAAGGCGCTCGTACTCGTCATGACGTTGTCAAACGAGCACGAAAGTGCTGAACTTCTGTTTTACCACTCATCTTCGTTACTTGCAGGTGTAAATACTGTACTGCCTGGCTGACGCTAAATGATGGAGAGAAACGTGGCAGAGTGATGACAAAATTAGGGGGAGAACTATGGTTGTCATTGTTGTCGTTTTTGTGCTGAAGAAGACAGAATGTCCACTCTGAAAGCGTTTTCAGACAATTGGAGAAATATTTGAAATATTTTTAAAGGAATAGAATTTATTATATATATCCATCTGTAAACGTAAGTTTATTTTGTACCTATCATATCCAAGAAGTGAAGTTCGAAGAACATGAAAAAACTGTTCGCAGAAGATTATTTTAATCGTTCCCTTGCCTGGAATACTATATAGAGTCTTTGGTGAAAGATTAATCATGCGTGCACTGTGACTTTCGGGGCTTAGGGTTAATTGACGAAGTGGTGAGAAGAATTGGTCTTCCGCACAACGATGACTGAATTCAATCCTCCACTTGGCTGTGCTTGAGGACTGTCCTCGGCAAAGTGATATCTGAAGGTATATTTCCTCATGATGGTACTTGAATTTTACCATCCGCTTACTTGTTGTTTGTAGTCGACATTTTTCCAGGATATTTACCACTCTTGACCGTTATTGGCCGTTTAAATTCGCTTGTTTAAATAGATTTGACAGAGAACGAAGGCACGTGCCAAAAGCGGTGCCTTATTTTGTTTTTATTTAGCTTGATTTTGAACATTTTGCTTTGATCGTAATCAGCAGTTTGGTTGCATTATTCTCACAAAGGGGATGGTGAGTTTCGTAATAGTGATGCCTGGAGTTTGTAAATATCCATTTGGTTAATAGTGAGCTTAAATGTTGTAGTTATTACTAATAAGCACGAGGAACCCGATTTTTTATTATTATTATTATTATTATTATTATAATTTCTTGATTATTCATCTTATTGTCTCCAAATCACCAGACCGCAATAGGAGAAGTTACAGGCAAGTAACGTTAGTGTTAATGTTGTAAAACTATTTACAGTCTGAATTTACAGTAATGGTTCTCAAACACGGGGCAGGCACTTTTTGAAAGCGGTAATTATCCCCCCCTCCCCCCTAAAGACAAAATAAACATACAGCCTTCGTGAAGTAGTCAAGCTATTCTTTAGTATAGGGACCAGATATAAAAGTGGTGTTTTTAAGATGATTGCAAAAGTTCCCGGATTTATAGCGATAACTATATCAGTAACTGAAGAAAATACAGTAAAACGTAGGTACTTTCCTGAATTGTCTTATATGTATTCAGCTCCTCTGCTTAATCCATTGTCGGGGTCGCTGTTAATAGTTTATAATGAGCCTCCTTCAGCTGTTTCCTTTCTTGGACGGCTCGTGTCATAACTGGTTTAAGCAAATGTTTTATGGTTGGATGCCCTCTCTGACTCCAGACCTGATTTATCCAGTTTGGGACCTGCACAAGTTGATTGCGACATCATACGATTACCAGATCATTGGTATATTTTCTTTTGCAGTGCAACAAGTGTTAATTTTTCATGAGATTTTGTTGTCAGACACACACACAACTTTTTAAAAGTTCGAAATGCATTTTTTATAAATGGCTAAAATACGATAGAATTTCGTATTCTGACGGAAGTAAACAGACTAACACGTCAAATTATGTTCCTGTACATGACTTTTAATTGAGAATATGGGAAGCTCACTTATATTTCTTGTACACAATTACCTGATTTCTTGTTGGCATGCTCTGTGGATCTGAAAGCGCAGGAGAGATTGACTTTTATTAAGGTAGTGGAATTGAGCTGTATACCTTTATTGAAATAAAAGGAAAAACTTCTTTGGAAAGACATCCTTTGGGGAGATCTTAGATTTCACCTCAGTTGGATTTTTCCCATTTTTTGAAACGACACTGAGACGAGGTATCATCAGCAGTCTCAAGGTGTGTGTCGTCCTAAACGTGTTTTCTTTGTCATGCTTTTAATTCTATCACTGCCTTATTTACAAAACTGAGAAGTCGTCTCTTGCCCAAATCGTCAGTGCTTCGGTGGACCTTCCAATAAAATCCTATGGCGTATCTATAAATAGAATCTTCAAGATCTTGGGCCGGATTCCTGTAGGTTATGATGAATAAATTAACGATATAAATGTATGGCAAGGTGACCAATGTATGTAAATAAGAGGTAAGACGAACAGACAGACAGAAAGAGAGGGGGTCCGTAATCTGTCAGCTTTAGGAGAGAAAGAGAGAGAGAGAGAGAGAGAGAGAGAGAGAGAGAGAGAGAGAGAGAGAGAGAAGGGGAGAGGGAGAGAGGGGTTGGAAGGTAAAGGGAAAAGGGGTTTTAGCCAGAGGGCCTAGACTAAGGATCTTGATTGGGGCGAGGGACACACATACACGAGGGGAAGGTGAAGTCCTTCTCTCTCTCTCTCTCTCTCTCTCTCTCTCTCTCTCTCTCTCTCGTTAACGATTTGATCACCGATTGATTGCAAGGTGTAAAAACACTGGAAATGGCGATCATCGCAGCCTTGGATTTTCTAACTTTTTTTTTTTTTTTAGACGAAGCATTTTTTATATTCAGCGCCAAGTGCGCTTCAGTTATACGAAATTGTGACTCTCTCTCTCAACTCGTGTGTGTGTGTGTGTGTGAGGAGGGTCAGGGAAAAAAAGTGAATCCGCTCCCGATTTATTTTGCCGGTGATGTCGATGCTGTACGCAGGAAGCTTTAAGGTCCTTTGTGCCAAGGATCGCCCCCTCTCGCGCCCACATTCACTACAGCGAGGTGGGGTGAGGAGGACCAGTGTTGATGGCTAGGGCTGGTGAAATTGGATGTATGTATGATATCCTGTAGGAATACTTTTCTTTTAATCGATACTGGCAAGTGTTGTGACTTTTAGGATTACTATTGATGTTGGTTTTCCTTTACTTTTCCAGAAACAAACGCCGTAACGAGATACTTGCATGTGAGAGAGGCCACATTATTAATGCATTCTCATATCACGTTTTATAACGCAATAGAACATGGTCAAACAGAACTTTTCGCTGATCAGGTCAGGATCTTTTTGCAGCTGACAAGAATTTTTTTTATTGCTTTGTAGGCTGATACAATCTTCGAAGCGTATTGTTTACAACATATTTTAATACATTTTACAACACAGTGTAAGGATACATTGTTGGGGACTTACGCATTGCCGTTATGATGGTCTCGTATTAAAAATGACTACTGTTTTTAGGATCAAGATTTTACATCTTTTTAATATGAACCAGAAAATGACGTTCACTAACAAATGTCATGCGCAAAGATCGCAATAATGATTTACTAATACTACGACTACTGGTACATCGATAACGATCCCCTTTCTTTGGACCTTGGGTATAATGCTGATACTAGGGATAAACCTGAAATGAAAAGATCGGTAACATCTTATTGAATATTCATTGAACCAAAATTTTAATTCCTGCCTGTCAGTCCTTTCATGACAGTACTGTTGTATTCACGGCAACAGACATGACAAAATGAAGATTGGTGATGTTCAGATGTTACGGGTCCTGGCAATTTCCTTCTATCATAAACTTTGGAATTTTCTGTATGCGTCTGGTTTCCTTAATTCTTACGTCCTTTTAACCCTCCTTCGGAATAGGGCTCCACGTCCTTCCTTCTTAAGCTGTTTATATATATATATATATATATATATATATATATATATATATATATATATATATATATATATATATATATATATATATATATATATATATATATATATATATATATATATATTTTAGCCCTCGACTATACAAAAGCTAGAAGCTGACTGCTCTTTTAACTGTCCCTTAACGATGGGTAGAAAATCAGACAGGTTTTTAGGGGCTTTGAGGTTCATGAAGAGGAGGAGCACATTTAGAAAAGAGTATTTCTTCCAAACCAAAGAAGTGGTGTCTGGATAAGCACCAGATTTCAAAGTGGTGACTACGAATTCCTCTTTCGATGGGAACCGGTCAAGCATCTGAGGACATCGATAAAAAGAGCAATTTTTTCTTTTTTCTTTTTTTGCAAAACAACGCTTCAGCAACACTCCTCTCTCAGTCTCTCGTGGTTTATTAAGTCGCGCGCTTTGCCCTCCAAGGAGTGATCTTGAGTTCGAACATCAGGCGAAGACGGAACGTTTGGGTTATGTTCGGATAATTCTGTTATTCCTCTGCTGACCCTAAGCACTGAATTATATACCGGTGGTCAGTTTCCTAGTATCCTTTCACAGTCGTGTAGACAGCTTCAGAGAGGACAAAAGAGAAGAGAGAAAGAAATACAGACGTGAGCGATCAGCATTCTGTCAAACGATATAGCAGTATTCTGCTATATTTACAAAGATAAGGTCTTCAGCAAAGTAATCCTTACAGCACCGATGCTTCACTATCATCAGAAATGCTCTCTCTCTCTCTCTCTCTCTCTCTCTCTCTCTCTCTCTCTCTCTCTCTCTCTCTCTCTCTCTCTCTCTCTCTCTCTATATATATATATATATATATATATATATATATATATATATATATATATATATATATATATATATATATATATATATATATATATATATATATATATATATATATATATATATATATATATATATATATATATATCTAAACCAGTGCACCATTTTCTATAGCAGGGGTTGGCTCAATAGAAAAATTGGGTGGTAGCCCTTGCTAATTTCATCTATTAACTGTTGAACCAAGAAGAAACCCTGTGTGCCGAAAGGTTCCACAGCATCAACCGTTTTATAAATATATTTGCATGAATATTATTGACAGCAGCGCATTTGCAAACTCCCACACACATTGCGTAATTCGCCTTTGTCTTGCATGAACCTTGGCGATTCCTGAGTGCTAAGGGTCTTCCATACCCATAGATCTTTCCTTCCATTTATCCATCGCTCTCTCGGTATCTGTCTCCTGTCCCTCGTAACTTTTGATTTAAACATCATCTTCACAGTCCAATCGTCCTCCATTCTTTCCACATGACAAAACGACCTCTAAACATTCATCCAATTTTTCCACAAATGCTAGCTTTTTTTTCATTTTTATATCTGTACTTTTAATAACCTTTCAACCTTCTTACTCTGTGTACTACGTAGAGTTCATTTCAAAGCTTCCACGTCTACGCTTTTATTCGTATTCAGAAGCAAAATGACACTTCCATAAAGTAGCGTTGGCTCAAAACTCCGTCTTTATACAATCTTTTATCTCTATGACACTCTTCTTCCGTCCCATACCCTTTGCAGAGTTCCTGTACCTCTTATCTTCACGTGCTTTGAGGTTCACCTTTAAATTCTCACTGCCATCATCCAGTGCATTTACTTCTAAATACCCAAATGAATCAACGTCTTACATTTCCGTCTAACGCACTAACATTCGCTTTCAACTTCTTCTTACAAACATTTTCAGTGTCTGCAGCCTCTTTTCATTATCATTTACTTACGTTTACTATTACATATCCCAGAAACTTGTACTACAGGTCGCTATTTCCTTGGCTTCTTGTCTCATTGTTCGCCAACAGAAATATTAAACATCCATGGAAATATAACCCGCCCTAGTTTAAGACCAACATTACGTTGAATTAGCGACCCGATTTGCTAGTATCATAAAAACTTAATACCTGTCAACAGTTTTTTTTTTTTGGAAACACATTTTGAACCTCCGCATTGTATCATTATCGTTTCTTTTATTTTTTTATTTTGAAGTTGCATGTACAGTCTGAGTTCTCAGGGTTCTGTTTCAAATTACTGTACAACATTGCAGCTTGAATTTTCTTTAAAACAAGTAAATACGTAGCTCAGCGAAAGAGGAATCTTAGGACAACGCAACAACCGTTTTCCTTGAGAGAGAAAGACCTCCCGGAGACCAACCTGTTGTCCCAGCGGGAAAGCTTATTTCCTGATGCAATTAGCGTTGTGTTTTCAGTTCGTCCCCAGATCCTTGCCTTGGACTGCAGTCGGTGCGGTAGAAAGAATAGACAGTTTTTGTAGACTCATAAGGTGTTGGTTTTGATTTTTGATTTATATATATATATATATATATATATATATATATATATATATATATATATATATATATATATATATATATATATATATATATATATGCAGATTGAAAGAATAAAAGAAACTTTTAAAATTACCACAGCCTCAACAGCCGCAAGTTGAAAAATGTGTAAATATAGTAGATATTGACTTTGCACTATATCCTAGCAACATGGGCGTAAGAAATGGTAATTTTGATAAAGAAATATTAACATTTTGGCAAATCATGTAGACTCAGAGACAGTGTGAGTAAACTTCGAAAATGTAGGAGGAATATACCCCTCAAAAAAAAGTAGCAAAATATTTATTTTATTGTAAATGTAAATGTTAGGTGCTGTGTAAATTAAGTATATCTTAGTTTAACCAGACCACTGAGCTGATTAACAGCTCTCCTAGGGCTGGCCCGAAGGATTAGATTTATTTTACGTGGCTAAGAACCAATTGGTTACCTAGCAACGGGACCTACAGCTTATTGTGGAATCCGAACCACATTATGACGAGAAGTGAATTTCTATCACCGAAAATAAATTCCTCTAAGTCTTCATTGGCCGGTCGGAGAGTCGAACGCTGGGCCAACAGCGTGCTAGCCGAGAGTTCTACCGACCCCTCCAATGAAGAACTAGGTGTTGTGTAACGCTGAGGTGGTATAGGCACTATTAATTTCTTGAATCTGATCAATTGGGACATTAAAACCTAGTAAAATTCGTCATACTTTGCTGTTTTAAAGTAAGATCTGTTGAAGAGGTTACCCTTTAAATGTCTGAAATTACGAAAAATTATGAAAACCTATTACGTTAAGATTGTCTTGTCTAAGATTAGCCCAAAGAAACACCAACAAAGTACAATTTTATCCCTAAGTAGATAATGAGTGTTAGCGAAAACAATCAACAACAGAATCATTAAAAATGACCAAGAAAGCCTCCATTTCCCTCACTTTCACCTCCAGCGGCCGCATCTGTAGAAACTGCGGTGATACTGTATTCGAGAGAAGGTGGTCTGGGAGTCGAAGCCTAGCGGGGCTTTCCGAGGCAAGCCTAATGGTAAAGACGGTAGAAGACGGCCGAGAGACGGCGACCAACCATGATCAAAGCCCCTTTATGCTATACTTGGGTCATTTGATGTCGATCACGGCAACGAGAGAGAGAGAGAGAGAGAGAGAGGGAGAAAGGGGGTAGGGGTGAGAGAGAGAGAGAGAGAGCATCAGCAGGAGAGTTATGTAACAGCGTTTGTCGGCCACGCCGAAGCAGCAGCAGCAACCATCGAGAAAGGGAAAACCATTGCAGGTCAAGCCAATGATGATACAGTAGGAAGCAGTAGTAACGGAGAGAGAGAGACAGAGAGAGAGAGAGAGAGAGAGAGATGGATTAAAATCCATGAGGGAGAGGGCGTTGAGAGGATGGAGAAGGGGAGGACTAATGGAGATCCTGCAGGAAACAAGGGGACGCCGACCCCAGGGGCCATACTACAGGCGTGGAGGATGAGGACGAGGTAGAGTCTAGGAAGAAGGAACGGGGGCGTGGGTTGGGGGGTTGGCATCCCTAACCGGGGGGATTATAAACAGAAAAAAAGGGAAATACTTCGCTTCCTCGACGTTGTCGTGTTGTCGTTGTTATTGTCTGTCGCTGCTAGCGACATCCTGAGAGAGAGTGAGAGAGGGGGAGGGAGAGAGAGAGAGAGAGAGAGAGAGAGAGTCCTTCCCTTCGTTTTGAATATTCACGTTCTGTTCTCGTTCTCGTATTCCCCCTACCTCTGTTCTACCTCTTTTGTGAATTCTGTTCGTGTGTGTATTTATCTTTTTTTCTCTTTTTTCTCCTTTTCTTTCTTTGATTTTATTTCTGAGGGAGAATATCCTTTTCTTCTTTCCATAACTCTTTGAATATTCACCTTCGATAAAAGTTCTCCTTCCCCTGTTTTCCTTTTGCGCCGCGGCTCTTTCCTCCCCATGTTTTTCGGTGGACTGTTTTTCCCCTCTTTCCTTGGAGAGTCTCCGCTCCTTCCCCTTGCGTTCGTTCACTTTTGGTCGTGTTTTTCGAGAATGGCTTAAACCTCGTCTGGAACCTTCGACAGACAGAGGCGCGCGCGCGCACGTACACACGTACATACACAGACCTTGATACTTAAGGGAGAATTACAGATTCATGATCGTCTTACGTTAGTTGAAGTTTTGAAGCAGACGAGCGGTATTTTCATTTGTTCCTACTAACACCATCGTTGCCCTGTTTGTTGAATTAAACTGCAAGAAAGCTATAAGATAATAAATAAACAGAGATGAACGGATAGAAGATGAAGAAAGAAAAATAAGACAACTGATTTCCGGGATCTACTGAGATCCCTCAGGTGACGAGTAACTTGAATTTACACCAACTCATGAATGTATTACCCAGGCATCGGTCATTCCTACACCAAGGTGTCCCACCAACATTACCTTCTCTGCTCCTCATGGCTCTGTCCCGTTCTTTTACATTTGATGGTCGGCTAGAATTTATTACTCATTAAAAATGAGGTGTTCATCTTACGTAAGGTACAAGGTATGATATCTTCAGCCATTATTTTTGTCAGATTCGGCATTTCTTTATAAGAAAAAGAAATGTATCCTTAATCAGATAAGTAAAAAAAAAAAAGGTGGGGGGGGGACATTCAGAATCTGATAACTCGTCGTTTCTACAATTGCAAACTCCTTAGAGCAAAGTTATGTATCACTTAACAAACTGAATTCCAGATGAAAAATATGGGTCAAAATTTAAACTTATATTGGTCGCTGTTAACCGAAATTGTCTATTATATATGAAAATGACAGTTACACTTTACAGTGTGACCGAAATCACTCACCATTTGAATATTAGAACCATATAACTCTTGACATTTATGGACCATATCACTCCACTGTTATGAATTAAAGTCAAACTATTTCTTGATGACAATTATTTATCAGACCATTGTCGCTGATAGAGTTAAAAAGTAAACTCTCCATTTACGAGTTGTCAGTCAAGTCAAACTTTCTTCAGTCGAGAGTTTTGGATCATGTCAAAATGTTTTCAATCGTGAGTTTTTGGTAAAATTAAGCTGCTTTTAGTCTAATTATCAGTCAGCGATTTGGAATAAAACCAGTGTTTTTTATTCAGCTGTTATTAACAAATCAAACTGTTTTCAGTCGAGAATTGTAAAGTAAGCCAAACTGAATTTAGTTGTTAGTCTTGATGCAAGTGAAACTGTTTTCTTTCATGAGTTTTAAATAAAGTCAAACTGTTTCTCATGAAGTTCTGGTTCAAGTCAGACTATTTTTAACCGAGGCCTTTGAGTCAAATTAAACACTCTTCAATTTAAAGCTATGGATCACAGTAAACGGTTTTTGTTGAGAGATCTGGATCAGGTGAAAAGGTTTGCAATGGGAAGTTCAGTATCTTGTCAAATTGTCTTCGATTGAGAGTTCTTTGAGTTTTGGATCAGGTCAATCTGTTTCTATATGATAGGATTGTGTAAAGAAAGCTGTTTGCAATTCAGAGTTCTGGATCAGGTCAAATAGTTCTGATTCAAGTCAAACATTTCTGAGTCAGGAGTTCTAAATTAAGTAAAATATTTATTTTCTTGATCAAGTCAATTTTTTTGTTTCCTGTCGAGGGTTTTGAATAGTCACTGTTGTTAGTTTAAATTGTTGATCCAAGTCAAACTGTTGTCAGTTAAGAGTTAATCAAATTGAACTGGTTTCAGTCAAGAGTTTGCAATCAAATCGAGCTGTTTTCAGTCCAGAGTTCTCAATCATGCCTAACTATTTTCCATCTAGTCCTTGGTTAGGTCAGATTGTTTTCAAGCAAGATGTCCTGATTCGAGATTTTTAGATCAGTTCAAACTATTTTCACTGTGTGAATAAAGTTCAGGTGTTTTTTTTTATAGAGAGAGTTCTGGATCGTCAGTTTTTTTTTTAATTAAAAATTATGGGAGAAGTTCAGTAGTTTTAAAGCGACCATTGTAAGTAAAGGCAAACTGTTTTTATTTAGAAGTTTTGGATAAAGTCAGACTTTTTACAACCAAAAGTTTTGGATCATTTCAGCCTTTGTTTCAGTAATGAGTTTTGAATTTTAGCTTTGATTGAAGTCCAACTGTTTTCAGTCGAATTTATAAATCCAGAGCTAGTCCAACTTTCATCTCTAAAGAATTTTTGATCCAGTCAAACTGTCTTCAGCCAAGAGTTCTGGAGTAGTTAAAGCTGTTTTTCATTTTGGATCAAACTAATGAGTGTCTTCAATCAAGATTTTTGGATCAGTTCAAACTGTCCTGAATTGTGGGTTCTGGTCCAATTCGAACTGTTTTCAACCAAGAGTTCTGGGTCAAGGCAAACTGTCTTCAGTTGAGATTTCTGAATCAGTAGTAACTCTTTTTAAGTAAGTCTTGAATCAGGTAGAGCTGTTTCCAGTCGAGAGTTTTGGATGAAGTCAAATTTCTTCGATCTAAATTTTGAATCGAGTTCTGGATCAAACCAAATTGTCTTCAGTCAAAAGTTCTGGCTCAAACCAAATTGTCTTTAATCAAAAGTTCAAAAGTTGTGGATCAAACCAAATTGACTTCGGTCAAAAATTCTAGATCAAACTTATCTTCATTCAAAAGTTATGGATCGAACCAAATTGTCCTCATTCAAAAGATGTGGATCAAACCAAACTGTCTTCATTCAAAAGTTTTGGATCAAACCAAATTGTCTTCAGTTAAGAGTTCTGGATCAAACCAAATTGTTTTCAGCCAAAAGTTCTGGATCAAACCAAACTGTCTTCATTCAAAAGTTGTGGATTAAACCAAACTGTCTTCACTCAAAAGTTCTAAATCAAACCAAATTGTCTTCATTCAGAAGTTGTGGATCAAACCAAATTGTCTTCAATTTAAAGATCTGGATCAAACCAAATTGTCTTCAATCAAAAGTTGTGGATCAAACCAAATTGTCTTCAATCAAAAGTTCTGCATCAATCCAAATTATTTTCATTCAAAAGTTCTGGATCAAACCAAATTGTCTTCATTCAAAAGTTCTGGGTCAAACCAAATTGTCTTCAATTCAAAGTTCTGGATCAAACCAAAATGTCTTCAGTCAAAAGTTCTGGATCAAACCAAATTGTCTTCAATCAAAAGTTATCGATCAAGCCAAATTATCTTCATTCAAAAGTTCTGGATCAAACCAAATTGTCTTCATTCAAAAGTTCTGGATCAAACTAAACTGTCTTCATTCAAAAGTTCTGGATCAAACAAAATTTTCTTCAGTCAAAAGTTCAAAAGTTGTGGATCAAACCAAACTGACTTAGATCAAAAGTTCTGGATCAGACCAAATTGTCTTCAATCAAAAGTTTTGGATCAAACCAAGTTGTCTTCACTCAAAAGTTGTGGATCAAACCAAATTGTCTTCAATCAAAAGTTCTGGATCAAACCAAACTGTCTTCAATGAAAAGTTGTGGATCAAACCAAATTGTCTTCAATTAAAAGTTCTGGATCAAACCAAATTGTCTTCAATCAAAAGTTGTGGGTCAAACCAAATTGTCTTCAATCAAAAGTTCTGGATCAAACCAAATTGTCTTCAATCAAAAGTTGTGGATCAAACCAAACTCAATCTTCAATCAAACTGTCTTCAATCAAAAGTTCTAGATCACCAACTTGTCTTCATTCAAATGTTGTGGACCAAACCAAATTGTCTTCAATTAAAAGTTCTGGATCAAACCAAAATGTCTTCAATCAAAAGTTGTGGATCAAACCAAACTATCTTCATTCAAAAGTTGTGAATCAAACCAAATTTTCTTCAATCAAAAGTTCTGGATCAAACCAAATTGCCTGCAATGAAGAGCTATGGATCAAACCAAATTGTGTTCCGTCAAAATTTGCGGATAAAACCAAACTGTCTTCAATCAAAATTTCTGGATCAAACCAAATTGTCGTCAAACCAAACCAAATCATCGTCCTAGTCATTATTGTTCCTTAACAGCCGAGTAATGTGTGTACACTGCATGACCTCTCAAAGGCACTGATGAATTTCTCGGGTCAGCATTACTTGTTCTATGTGATGATTAATCTCATACGGGAACAATCGTTTTGGAAGATTAAAAGAATTGTAACTTCGACTATAAAAGAATGCTTTTTTATTTTAGTAAATTTGTGAGATACAGTGCTATAGAAAAAACCTTTGGGACCAACTATGGCACTGCCATCTATGTGCATTTTTAGCCAGAGAGAGAGAGAGAGAGAGAGAGAGAGAGAGAGAGAGAGATAGAGTGGAATTTGGGGATAGGGTGATTGGTGGAGTTGCTACTACTCGTACAATCAGCTGTTTACTTCGTTTTTGTTCCCTGCTCAGTTTTACTATTAGCTGCAAGATGTATTTCTCCCTCAATACCATTGTACTATATGAGATGTATATGTAAATGTTCAAAAGATTCCATAGCATGTTCCTACGTGTGTCTTATGGTTGAAAAATGATTAAAACCCTTACTTCCAAGACTTCACTTTTTACCTGTTTTCCTAAGGGAATAAAGGCTTAACTTTACTCTTTTCTCTCATTATATATAATATATATATATATATATATATATATATATATATATATATATATATATATATATATATATATATATACACACACACACACACACACACACACACAGTATGTCACAGTATGTCACATACTCAATTTACTTTCCATTTTAACTCTAATTTCAAAGGATATCTGCATTAATCGTTTATTTACATTTTCATAATAAAAGTAACCTGACTGTTCTGTTTGTTAATAAATTGAAATTTCACACTCCTATTGTTTTGTTTTCTACAAATAAATTTCCAGCTATGTCATCAATTCCCTAATTCTTTGTATATTGACTGGATAATCTTTTTCAATGAAGCAAAACTGGAATAACAATGTTTTCTCTGAATGTTGTTGTTAGTGGTGTATCTCTCTCTCTCTCTCTCTCTCTCTCTCTCTCTCTCAGACTGGTTCTTAATTAGTCATTTTATCCAGTGTATTACTTCTTATTTAATGCGCATTCATTAGTTTTCGTTCGATGTAAGTATACGTGTTTTCTTTTACCTTTTCGATAAACGTCTGGGATTAACAGAGGAGATATGCACCCTTGATCTTCTTTCCCTTCTTCTTTATTTTTGCATAGGACAACTTAGTCTCTGGATATCCACCTCAGGCTTCTTTCCGCTTTTATTTTTTCATAGGTAACGACATGGAACCATTTTTGCTTCCGTCTCAGGTGCATCTTTGCAATCCCTTTAGTTGTCAGTGTGTTGAACTGTTTTTTAAATCAAAATGAAAAATTAGCGGTAAAGTAATCGAAAAATGGAAAGCTGCTTGTGCATGTCTACATGCATAAAGTCCATACATATGAATTTTAAAGTAAGACGGCTTGCTTATGTGTCTTAATTACGATTGATAAGCTTTTTTAAGAAAAGTGTCATACCAAGGACATTTCCGTAAGTCACATGGAAAATCCAGAGAATGTAAACATTAGTTTTGGAGGAATTTGTAAGCAAGGTAAATAGTCCGGTACGTAGGGGGTTCACTCTGCCCCCCTCCCCTAGGGATTTAATAAGCCAAGCATTTTTATATACTATAAAGTGTCCCAAAACAGGTTTGGCATGTTAACACACAAAAAAAAGTGGGCACACTCTGGTTTTTCGTTGTGTAAAGTGGCCGCAAGAAAACTTACGCGTATCATATTTTTTTCATATCATGGTAACATGGCTAATGCCATAGAGGATAAAAGTTCATCAGAGTACCTGGACGAATACATCGCATTTCAAGAAGAGGTGAGAAATGGTTTACTGGGGAAAAGTGCTCAGTTCTGGATGTCCTTCTTGGATGATTCTCGATTGGCTTTTCTCGTTATATATGCAGTCAAAATTAATAGCCTACCTTTATTTCACAAGACACTGGGGGACATGACAGATCTTTTTTTTTTTTTTTTTATTTGGCGAACAGAATTATGCTCACTGCCTTTCTTGGTTTTACTGCTTTTTGTTATCCGTTGAGGAATCACAACCAGGTGCAACTGAGCTTTTAAGGAAGGGAGTTATATCTGCTGCAAGGCCTCTTACTCCAGGGAATCTGTGCTGTTGACAAAACAATGGAGGAGACTTTTATATGAAATTTGCCAAATCTAGAGGAGGTGCTGGAGGTGCAGGACTCTCAGGCATACTCCATAATTGTGGTGCCTATCAAAGATGGATAAGAACTGCATCTGAACGTACCAAGTATCATGAAGCTACTCTCGAGATGGCTAAAATGATTGGGGATGAGGACAGTATAAAAAATG
>NC_089748.1:14076350-14103850 GCF_040412425.1 Macrobrachium rosenbergii
CGTTGCGTCATAATAAAGCTATTGTTCACGTCTCGACAGTTGTCATAAATTTGTAAATACACTACTTTCTCTCTCTCTCTCTCTCTCTCTCTCTCTCTCTCTCTCTCTCTCTCTCTCTTTGTGTGTAGCATATATTTTTTATAGAAATATTTGTATATATATGTATGAATACACAGGAAATTATATTTAGTTTAAAAGGAAAAAAGTAAAGCAGGCATAATTGTGACTTTAGGAAAATGGTTTTGATATGTTTGCCTCTTCTTTGTTGTTCATAAAGGTAAATCAATGTGAGGTGAATGGAACTAATGTTCAGTCGCCCTTGGACTCCTGAGGAAGTGAGGTACAGTTCCTGATGATTAAGAAAATTCCTGGACACATGTCAAGGTAAACTGAATAAGGCATTGTAAATAAAAAAAAAAAAATTAACGTTCATTTTAACACGAAGTTATCCACAGGGTTCAAGGAAAATGGAAGCGCACAATACTAGTGAAAGAGCATTGTAACTTTCCTGGGACTAAATAGGACGGATATGTACTTCCAGACAAACTGCAAAAGATATGTGCCACTTGGTTGGAATGAGCAACCAAGATACTCTGGATCAGAGCATGGAAAACATTTTAAACATTCTTTCGAAAGCCCCTTTCAGATGAAAACCAATATGACGTAATTGAAAGAAAATCTCAGAATATTGTATTGGCAGATTTCAGAAACTTAGATCCTATACAGGATTTTTTCTTGTATTTACATGTAAGGAGCAGTTGTTAAATTCTCAATATTTTATAAGAAGCTGTGGTGCTTCGTTCACGTTTTCGAAATATGGGTTTTTGGTTGGTGTGTTGTTGATGCTAAGATGTTGCGTATTAGTTATTAGGAAGGAACGCAGTCCTTACCCGTGAAACAGACAAGTTTGATAATTATAAGTAAGAAATATATCCCACTGGAAAGAGTAAAGTGAATATTGATAATAAGGTCGCAAAGGGTAAATTTTAATTGGGAAATTGAAATGAGCTTCACATTCTTAGGCACATGAAAAGAAAATTTATTTTTTATGAACACATGAACATCCAGGAAATCAGCATTCTGTACAGAGTAAGACTACTTTCATTGGAAGAAAAAGTGTCTCACGCTCTATGATGCTCGGTCCTAAAATGTGCCACTGTCTTCCCCCCAAAATCCGATTCCCTGTATTTCGTAGGCTATTATGGAAAAAGACTGCCTTGATTTTATCATGTTTTCAAAGAACCTTTGTATTTCTACAAAATATTTTATAGAAATGTAAGCAAACAAATTTTCATATAAAATCAAAAAATACCTTTCAGACGAGGAATTATACAAAGTACTTTTAGACAGGTTGCCTGTTCTTTGAGAAGGCAACAATTAGATGTTAAATTTATGAAAATAGGAAGGCAAGCTGGAATGCATGAAAAGCCGAAAGGCTGTATTTATGTATTGATTGCTTCGCAATGGAACTATATTTTTATCTGAGGGTAATCACAGGGTTAATTACATTATGTATAAAATCCAGGTCACGCGAGAAATCAAAAGAAAATAACATATTTGACGCTTTTTACTTCATTTCAGCGTCTTATCCACTTCGCCGAGTAAACTTTGCAACTTCTCGAAGGAGTCGAGGAATGTAAGTGACTTGACGTAAACTTGGTCGTCAAGAGTCTCTCTCTCTCTCTCTCTCTCTCTCTCTCTCTCTCTCTCTCTCTCTCTCTCTCTCTCTCCTTGGGTTTAGGAGGACGTTATTTGAATTTCTGTAAGGAACGGCTTATTTGGATATTTCTGGCATAACGGTGTGACATACTCAGCAGCCGAGGTTGAAATTTTTTTTCTGTTCTTCATTGCGCAAGAAATATCTTTTGTAAAAGTATTGTTAGAATTCTCTCTCTCTCTCTCTCTCTCTCTCTCTCTCTCTCTCTCTCTCTCTCTCTCTCTCTCTCTCTCTCTCTCCTTATAATGTTCATTCATGGAGAATATAAAAAGATGGATAAAGTCAGTAAAGTAAACTGGGACTCGTTTTCCAGTTATATTTAGTGTAATATATATATATATATATATATATATATATATATATATATATATATATATATATATATATATATATATGTGTGTGTGTGTGTGTGTGTGTATATGTATATGTATATATGTGTGTATGTATGTATATATATATATATATTATATTCTTTCTAGTGTATAGTTTAATATTTTTGTGTTAATATCCTTCCCCTGTTTATTAGAAATTTCATGTTCAAGGAAGTTTTATTTCACCACGAAAGATAGAGTAAAGATGTGGGGAGGGGGGATGAGTTTACAGAATACTTAGCGAAATGAACTGTATATGCCCTTAAAGGGTGAAGCCCAAATTCTTGTCGTTAACATTCCTCATTAGGTTTATCCTCCTTCGTTTTCAGTTTTTCTATTGACCGAAAAATCTCTTTTAAAAGAATTGCTAACATTTCAAGACTTGTTTTTATTTATACAGAAAAATGAGTTTCTGGACCATTTTGCTTTCGTTAGTGTAAGGGCGTTAGATTTCCTCTCTTCTGGGACGAGTGGTTCATGCTGATATTGTGAGATTTATCAAGACCCCACAAAGTTTTATGATACCTATTTTAAACGTGTTTTCCCTTCCACTGTGTCTTCTGCATGCTTGCTCTCTGAAGCTTCAGTCGTTCCACATCATAAGTCGTTAGGTTTTTAGTTCATGAAGTGCAAATTAAAATAGTTATTATTTTATTTTAGTAATTTTGCTATGGAGTTATGTAGCTTTATGTGGATTTTGATGAAGATTTGTGCTCTATATGTATATATAAGTATATGTAAATTATATATATATATATATATATATATATATATATATATATATATATATATACACATGCATATGCATGTATATGCATGTTATATATATATATATATATATATATATATATATATATATATATATATATATATATATATATATATATATATTTATATGGATGTAAATGTATTCATACATGCATTCCTCCGGTTTTCAGTAAACAATAATAGTTTGATATAATATAATATATATAATATATATGTATATATATATATGTATATATAACATATACATATATATATATATATATATATGTATATATATATATATTTGTATCATTGTAAATGTATATACACTTTCATTCTTCCCGTTTTAAGTAAATAATAATGTTTTGATGTTGCTCCCACAAGGATGCAAAGCCGTCTGGCTTTTCTCAGCGGTTACACATGTAAGAAAAACTGACCAAACCTCGAATATATGAGGTTTTCCTCTATTTTTACTGGTAATCAACTCATTTCTTTTTGACTATACGAAGTTTTTTTAACAGAAGCTTTTGCTTCCGTGTAACCTCCTGTATCCCTAAACCTGCTTTAATTGTAGAAGAAGGTGCTCTTCTAATAGGTCGTAAAGGGTAGTTGGAAGGGCTTTTAAAAAATCCTAACCCGATTGCAGCAACGAAAGTGCTGCAGCCTCGTAGGTTAATATGGCTGCTGGCTTTTTTGGCTCCCTCTTCCAGCGATAGCCAGGAGGAGGAGGAGGAAGAGGCGGAGGAGGAGGAGGAGGAAAATCTCGGGATAGACAGGGATTTTGGAGGGAAACCAGGGGGCATTTGAAGAATGTCCACTTACAGCTTTTGAAATTAAATTTGCCGCTCTCTTCCTCGCAGGAATTTTAAGGAATATCTCACAAGCTTTACGCGGAATTAATGGAACCCGTAGGACATGGCTGCAAAAACCTCGCCAAGTTTATCGCTGTGCGATGGCTTTGAGGGCCAGTTTTATCGTCTGTTGGTTGAGTGTAGGGTGTTAACAGAAGCATGTTTCTGTTTGCTGAAAACTACGTCTTTTACTCTTTACAGTTGTCTGCACTGGCTACGTGTGACTGAGTCTGTGCGTGCGTGCATATATATTTATGTACACACACACACACACACACACACACACACACATATATATATATATATATATATATATATATATATATATATATATATTTATATATATATACATTATATATATGTATATTTATATATATATATATATATATATATATATATATATATATATATATATATATATATATATATATATATATATATATATATATATATATATATATATATAAATATGTATGTATATATATATATATATATATATATATATATATATATATATATATATATATATATATATATATATATATATATGTATGTATATATATATATATATATATATATATATATATATATATATATATATATATATATATATATATATATATATATATATATATATATATATATATATATACACACACACACATTATGTACCCTTCCATAGCTTTAATGATTATAAGGTGCTGACACCTTCCTTCTTTATTTAAAAATTGAAATTTACAGTGAAATGAGATACATTTAAACCTTAGACAGTATCCACAAAACTTTATAAATACTTGTGTTCAAGTGAAGAATATACACAAAAAAGTATATATAATATATATGTGTATATATATATATAATATATATATATATACTTATATATGTGTATACATATCCATGTACATACATACAGACTCCTCAGTTTTGCGTGATGAATTTGTGCACTTGCCGAAAGAAGCGACTGGTTCGTGATAAAAACGGAAAAGGAGACGCCTTTTCATAACTCATCCGCGAGGGGAAGATTGCGGTGCGGACTGGAAATTAATTTGCGCACCTTGAAACCATTTTCACAAAGCAACGATATGCGAGTCGTGTTTTTTTTTTTTATTTTAGCAGTGAGTCTCGAGTTTATTTCAGTAATTTGATTATCAAAAATGCGATGATGTGGTTTGGTGGTTATTTTGTGCTTTTTTTCCTAAGTGAGAAGTTATTTTAATGCATCAAATTGTTTTGAACGTATATCAATTTTATGGAAATGTTCTGCATGTACATTTTTCTAGTTTTGAAATGGTTATAAATTCCTGACACATTTTTTCTTTATTTAGAACTTGAAATTTTCAATTAAATGAGATAAACCTAAACCTTCGGGAATATTCATAGAGTTGAAGTTACGATCTCGGTGTATTTGTGATTGCAATTGATATTTTTCTTCGTATTTTGAATTACGTCAGAAGGAAACAAGTTGTCACGCGAATTGTAAAGTTCAATATATATATATATATATATATATATATATATATATATATATATATATATATATATATATATATATATATATATATATATATATATATGTATATATATACTGTATACATAGATATATATATATATATATATATATATATATATATATATATATATATATATATGTATAATATAATATAAAGGCTTGTCAATGAGACTAAATCTGAAAGTGGCGAGGAAGCGAAAGAGAGGGCTGAAGCCTCGGCAACTCGCAAAGGTCTTAGGCATTTCTCTGTATTTCGGCTGGAGAAGGTGATTGACATTTTTCTCTCTAACGTCATCCCAGTTTCATCTCCAGAGACGATTGATGTTTCTCACTCTTTCATGCCAGTTTCAGCCTGACAGGGAGATTGACATTTGTTACTCTGCTGTTATCCGAATCCATACTTGAGAGGGAGATTTTCTGAAAGGAAGAAACTCGTTTCTGTCAATCAAATCGTAGTAGGAAGCATTCCGAGATGTGTTTTAGGGCAAAGAATGTCTTGTTTATGATTCTGTTTTATCCAGGGAAATGTTTTGCGTATTTTGAGGGACATTAGGGTTAGTAAATTCCAAATGAAGCGGCAAGTTTGGACTCCAGTAGCCCTGCTCCGGTATAATTAATCGCATTAATTAACGACAAACTTGAAAACTAGTTGTTGCAGCAAGGCATCGTTCGAGTCTAGTGCTTAGGGCACCGATCAATATACCCAAGAAAATCCATAGCATAATCGATGAAGAATAATTTTATGTTGCCCATGCCTGTTTTAAGAGTAGTTTTCTTAGTAGAGAATGTCCTTCTAAAAATGTCTGATCACTGGAAAACAAAGTAATAATTGCATTATCATTTAAGATTTGCTTTCTCATCGCTATGAATACTAAGTTGTTTTAATGTCACCCATTTCCTCCTATAAAACTGAAATGTTTCTCGCACTTTCATGTTCAAGTGGAAAGTGATTAGTAGTGTTTCATGATCTGGCTCTTCTTTCTAAACTGGTTCTTGGACCGTTTTTTACAGAGATCTTGCTTTAGTTTGCTTGTTTTCTTTTCATCTTTCTTCTTCATTAATTTGAAGGACAAGCGAGTCATGACACTTTCCCATATATCTTGAGAACCTGATGGAAAATGATGCACCTTTTCCAGTGCTAGGCTTTGAAAATTCAGTGAATATGCTTAAGAGAAATTATAGTGAACAACATAATATTCACCTTGATCTAATTTTTAAAAGTGCTTTTTGTTCAGACATTTTCCACCTAAGATTTGTAGAAACTTGTTTCGTTGTCTTAAGAGAGAGTGAAGGTTGAGTACCGTTTTGGGCCTTGTACAATAATAAGTGACTAAAATGAGACTTATAGGATTTTTATGATGGTAGTAGGAAAAGAGTTATTTGTAGAACCTCGGAACCCTACCATGAACACTTCTTGCTCTGCCCAATTACGGAAACACATCCCTGCACGAACACGCGCGCACGCACACGCAAGCACACAAACATATATGTGGTGCACACTCTTAGTAGAGGAACTACAATGCTGAGATACAGACTAAAAACAAGTAAAAAATGCGCAGTTTCTTCGGCGCGATCGAGTTTTCTGTATAGTGTACTATGCTGTATGAAACTCTCATCCACGGCCCTTGAAACTCTCAGCTGCGGCCCATGAAACTTTCAGTCACGGCTCGGTGGTGGCCTGTGTTGTTGGCACCTATAGCGGTGCCAGACTCACGATCATGGTTAACTTTAACCTTAAATAAAATAAAAACTACTGAGGCTTGATGGCTGCAGTTTGGTATGTTTGATGATTGGAGGGTGTATGATCAACAACCAGTTTGCAGCCCCCTAGCCTGAGCAGTTTTCAAGATCTGAGGGCAGACAGAAAAAGTGCAGACGGACAGACAAATTGCCTTCTCAGTAGCTGTCATTTACAGAAAACTGATAAGCATATTTTCCCATCGAATCTGATAACAAAGGTGAGAAACAGGCTGCGGTATTTGGTGGAGAAAAGTACTGAACTTTTGTTTTTATTTCTTCTCTCAATGTTCCTTTCAATTAGAAGTGCATTGTTCCATGAGAGAAATGGGAGATAGACCAGAAATCGTCTCCTGTTCCCCTTCCTAATCGTCTTTATCCACCATTCCTATTCATCCATCTTGTCATTGACTGGCTCGCTCTCATAAAATGCATTAATTATCTCCTTAATTTGTTCAGTCGTCAATCATCTTTCATTTATTTGTTTATTCACTGTTCAGTACCTGCCACTTCAGGTTTCTAATTAACACTTTATCTTCTCTCACTCACATCAGCAGATTAATGTCTCAGTCAAGGCTTCCTAAAATCTCCTCAATTCTGAATCTTAATTCTGATCTAATATCTGCCAAGAGATTCGCGGATTTCGGTCTCTTGTCCTGATGTCTCCATTTAGTCCCTTTCACCGCTGGCTCTTACGATTGCGGAGAAGATGATTCGCAATGCAGTAGTATTTTCCTTTATCTAGACATGAATCTTCATTATTGTAGTTTTGCAAGCTTAAATAATACGATATTGCTATATGATATACCGTTAACCTGGAGTGTGCTAAACGACGTGGGATAACAATCAATAGGCAAACGAGAAAGGAGAATCTGAGGTGAACATTTTTCTTAACCTCTAATATTTTTGCTGTGCTTCTCCTGGGAAACCTTTCTGGACTTTTGTCATTTTCGACCTTTCACACTTTTATTGGTTGCACCCAGCAGTGCCTGGGGTTGGGGAACTGAAATATGCAGCAAAACAAAAACACTTTTTCTCTCTCCCGGACTGGCTTCTTCTCAGGTTGCGCTTTTTCAAATGAATTTCTCTTGTCGGTTCAATAGGAGCCAGTGCTGATCTTTGCGCCATTAAACAAGGTCGTGTGGGATTTGGTAGCCAGTCAAGATCCTATAATGCCTAAACACAATTCCCTTTAGTGACTACACATTCTTCAGATTCCTTCTGATGTGATTTTTATAATGCATTTTAGTTTTCTGTAAAAGAAAACTATTGAGATGGCTTTGTCTGTCCGTCCGCACTTTTCGACCCGCTCTCAGACCTTAAAAACTACTAAGGCTAGAGGGCTGCAAATTGGTATGTTAATCCTCCGCCCTCCAATTAACAAACATACCAAATTGCAGCCCTCTAGCCTCAGTAGTTTTGATTTTATTTAAGGGTAAGGTTAGTCATGGATCGTGCGTCTGGCACCGCCGAGTCCAATTCTGGAGGCGTCGCCGGCGCACCTTCACTTGACTGCATCTGGGGAGCAACTGAGCGCTGTCCGGTCGTAGCTGAGAGTTTCATACTGCAGCACATGGAGAGGCTCGTAATGATGTCAGTCGAAGACAGTTACAACAACATCGTGACACTGCGGATTTATACGTTATACAGAAAACTCGATTGCACCGAAGAAACTTTGGCGCTTTTTTACTTGTTTTCTATTGTCATCGGTTTGTGAAGTAGTTTGAGATGGCTTATGGTTCACTTCAAACAGCAAGTAGAGGTTGCAATTCAACTGACGATTTTTTTTTTTTTTTTTTTTTTTTTTTTTTTTTTACTCTCTTACTTCACCCAACATCCAGACTCTAGAAATCCATCATCACCTGATTTTCCGTTTACTTGTTTCTTCAGTTTGCCTTTTCTGCCTTTTCATTTTTGAAGGATCAAGTCCATAATGTTAAGTCGTGTTCGCTTCATGTGTATATATATATATATATATATATATATATATATATATATATATATATATATATATATATATATATATATATATATATATATATATGTATATATGTGTGTGTGTGTGTGTATATATACACATTTATTTATTGTATGTTGCAAGTATGCATAAGCTATGATATGCTAAATACTAGATTAACGATATAAACGATAAGGTTTTCCTTAAATGAAATTAACAATAATAGAATTAAAATCTGGACCGAATCTCCGTGAGAGCAATGATACTGAATTAGCAAAGATTAATATTTTTCGTCTTTTTCGTATCGCCTCATTGCCCAGTCATTGTTTATAGTTAATGCATGATCTTTTAGTTCTTGGTTAAACCAACGTTCACTAAATACATTTTTTTTAAATAATCTTTTCCCTTTGGCAGTAAGCTTCGGGAACTGAACAGTTATTGTGCTTCTCATGTGTTACGGTGTAATATAACGTAGTGACTCACTTACAGTACGTCGCTTGTTAAGGGAGACCGAGATGGGCAAATACCTCTACTCCACCGTACGTAGTTAAAGAAAAGTTTTTATACTTATACTCATTCAGGTCACACGACTCTGGGAACAAGGAGGATGGGAAAGAGTTCTGCTATTTTGAAGTTGATGAACGTATGTTTAGTTTTCGGATAGGGGGAATAGCAAGAGAAGTTTCTTCCCCTCATGCTGGCAAGCGCCGGATAAGAGAGGAGGGCCGACTTTATTGTGTGATTGCTCGAACAATGTCTATATATATATTGAGAGAGAGAGAGAGAGCGTAATTGAAACTTATAACAAACTTGAGCGTCAAGGCTGAGGATCATAATGAGGCCTGATTGTCAATTATTTCTTCTTAAATAGTGTTTGATTTTTCTTAATTAACTCATTCAATTTTGGTTAATTGTAACTAGTTTTTGCTCATTATCTCCATTCCACCTTCCCATTTTTCATTTTGACTTATTTCGGATTTCGGTGAATCATTTATCGCTTGCTGTCGTGTAATTCCATTCGTTCTCTCATGATTTTATCATTATTGTAATACGTGATGGCTCTTATTCTTATGGAGCAATCTAGAACCCAGTTTGCTTGACTAGCAAGGAGATAGACAAGAATGGAGAATTGGAATACAGTGAACACAGAAAATTAGCAAAAAGTAATCTAGTACACCATTTTAAATATTCTAATTGATGTCTTGGGGTTTTTAAAAACCTGTTATACACATAAAAGCTGCTTTTGTTTTTTTTTTTGTTTTTTTTTGTATGTCAGTGCTTGCACTGGTCATCCAGATGCATGCACGTGTATGCTTGCGTAGGCAACGTAAATCAGAGACAATAGGCATCAAGACTTTGCCATTGTTTGCTGTGAACCGTCATTTCATCAGCTCGTGAATGTAACTATTATCTTAGGCGTTGTGTAACCTGTGTGTCGACGGGTTAATGCATAGCGGTGTATGCGGCCAAGCACACGACAACAGGCAGATGAACGTACTGACGGTCTTTCTGCTCCTCCTCCTCCTCCTCCTCCGCTTCCTACACGCAACGAGGGGTTAGCTGAGGGGAGAGACGGCGGTATGTGAAAGAGGGGAATAGGGACTACGGTGAAGGTCTGAGAGGGAGAGAGAGAGAGAAAGTTGGTGTGTGTGTTTGTGTGCCTGCGAGGGGTCCGTGCATGACATACTCGTGGCACTTTGGGGAGAGAGAGAGAGAGGGAGAGAGAGAGTAAAGGAAATGGAAGAGGAATACAACCGTGAAGGGGGGCAGTGTGCATGTATGTGTGTGCGTGTGTGTGTCATCAACATGTACGCTTTGGATGTTTGGACCCTCTTGGGCCCTCCTCTTTCGCTTCCCCTCTGTTCTTTCCCTTCTACCCTCTGGTCCCCTTCCCCTTCTCGTCGTCGTCGTCCTCCTCCTCCTCCCTTCCTCCTCCCCACCGTCTTCCTCCTCGTCCCCTAATACCTCTATACTGCATGACGTCCGAACTGGTGAGGGGGAAGGGGAAGGAGATGCGTTAGGACGTTTACCAAAATGGCAGTGAGGCATCTGAGACCTTTTCGCTCAATTTTGCAATTTTCATCCACTTTTTCTTTTCATTTTCCTAAATTAACATCCTTCTCTCTATTTCAATGCGTCGTTCTTTTTTTTACTCCCCCAACTCAAAATAACGTCACTATTGTCCCCATACTAAAATTTCCCTCGTTTTCTCTCCATTTCACAAATCCAACCAGAATAAGTGGCATTTCGTTTGATCGTCTTTTCATTGACCCTTTGCTCCATAAATTTATACGTTTTTCCCGACGTTCGGTGCAGTTCCTTCTTAGATTTTGAGTGATTCGTTTTTCCAGTCCAGTATCTACGGAAGTTTCGTCCACTCGCTCCGAGTTCAAGGGTGGCTGGTTTCGTTTTCGGGATTTTGAATGCAGTATTTGTTAGTCCTATCGTAGCGGATGTTTGCTGTGCTTCAACATATTGACAAATATAGAACAACACTCATAAATGAAAATCATTTTTATGTAAGAGTTGGTTTTCGGTCTTTGGCACACCTTTAGAAATTGCTAACTTTTGGAATCTGACTTTGTGATCTGCGTAAACTGTGTTGATGATAATAATAATATAATATCGCAAGAGTTGGGTTCTAGGCCTAACAATTTACCTCTCCCATTCCATACAGTCCGCCTCCCCCGACCCGCCCTCCTCCTTTCATGTATAGACCAGTGAATTGAAATTTTTTTTTTTTTGCCGCTTATATTTTGGTTTACATAAAAATATCATTCACGTTGGCAGCTCAGTCAGAATTATTTTATTATTATGTTTTGTAGTTCTGCTATAAAAGAAAATCAACTTACGAAAAGCTTCAGGTTACAGACATGACCGTGAAAGGTCAAAATTAAACTATGAAGTGAAAGTGAGAAATGATCTACCATTTTACTCTATGATGTACTCTAATACTATTGAGATTATATGTGAAAATTTCAAGTAATAACATATCTCAAGAGAAATGAGGGGAAATTTAAAGAATAAAAGTTGCAGCTACTTGGCGATGATTAGGTCTGTCAGAAGTCACTGTCTTTTCTTTCATTGCAGGATAACTTAAAACTAAATTCTTACATTTTCCCAATATCAGACCAATTAATGCCTTAATAACTTGAGCAACCAAAGTGTTATCGTAAAATAAAAGAAAAGTTTAATGTAGAAATTTGTCAGAAATTCAGTCTTTTAAATTACCGTGCACTTTATATTGATGTACCGTACCAAATTTATCTTAATTTTTAAATGAATTAAGTCAGAAGGCTCTCAGTTCCGAGTGTGAGTTTCATGTGGCTGGTGGAAATCGTTGCTGTATATTTTGTCTAAAGCTTTTAAAATGAAAGTTTTGTATTATATGCTTCATATTTTCACATTTTTACATATACACAAAACAAATATTTTTGAACTGTCTAGCTTCTCTTAATACACAGTTTTGACAATTATAAAACGTTATATATATACAGTATATATATATATATATATATATATATATATATATATATATATATATATATATATATATATATATATACATATATATATATTTCTTATGTCACGTCTTCAAAAGGCGTGTGGTGAGCACACGCTTATATCGATCTATCTATCTATCTATCTATCTGTCTATCTATCTATCTATCAATGTATATGTATATATATATATATATATATATATATATATATATATATATATATATATATATATATATATATATATATATTGTTATATTCTGAGGCCAGTTGGAAAAATGAAAATGGATTTTTCTTTTCAACTGCTGTAAGGGTCAACAGATAGCGTTCAGAATATAAGTGACAAATGTAATGAATAAACTGACTTACCTTGATATCACATCTAAGTAAAAAGAGAAGTGGAGGTCACCTTTTAAAATTAACCAGTCAATACTTTAAACTTAATTTATTTACAAATGGAGCAATCAGGAAATTAATATGAAAGGGCTGGCTGAGCAGCCAGAAAGCACATACAATGTGTAATAACAGTTAGACAATGCGTAGCAAATAACTGAACCTGAAATGGCTGGTTTAATGAGTTGGGGTAGTTTGCCCAACCAGTGCAAAGGGGGGAACTGTGACTAGCGGCCCTGGACCACTTAATCAGAAGACTCTTGCACGTGGCAGGATGGCAGTTAAACGTCTAAGGCTATTTTGGTTCACAAGGCAGGGGCAGACTGCTCGAAGAGCCAGATAACAGGATTCTGAAAGAGAATTCCAGGTTAGCATTCAAATCAAGTGACTTTCTCTCACATGAAATTACTTATGCATGATGGAGGAATTGATCAGTTAGATTTGATTAGCACATGGTAACACTATGGTGGGAGTGCTCTAATTTTTATCAGTGAACTAACTTAATTTGAGCTTGGGACAAGTCATGGAGGCCAAATGTGTGTGCTAGGCTGATTGGAGCAAAGGGGCTTTGTTTAAGGAGAATGAAAAGTTGGAAAAACTGAAATTGGAGAGAGATTCACAAGAAGAAAAAGGTAACTGGCAGTAAATTGCAACTTCAAGACGTACCTCATTGCATCTGTGAATGGAGCTCGCCTGCAAAAGACGAATTTCGGCCGCAGAAGTCTCGAAATCTTTGCCAGTGTGAAGGGAAAGGGAGACCGCACCGACTGGATGCTTTTGCGGACTGTGACGGAGTGCGTGTGAGGTCGCGATCTCTTCTCATTCGATTTTTTGGGTTGGGCATAAGGACATCAGTCGATCTGAAAGAAGCAATTAACAGCCAGCACACAGTTCGAAAAGGGATAGGCCTTGTAGCTAAGTCTCTTAAGGGTCAGCATAGCAGCCCAATTACTGTCCTGACTGGTCTTTTTGTCCCTAATGGCTTTCTACCCACCCCCCCACAAAATCATACGATGCTGGGGCTAAGAGGTTGGTATAAAAGTTAAGTATATTTTAGTTTAACCAGACTACTGAGCTGAGCTGATTAACAGCTCTCCTAGGGCTGGCCCGAAGGATTAGATTTATTTTACGTGTCTAAGAACCATCTGGTTACCTAGCAACAGGGACTTACAGCTTATTGTGGAATCCGAACCACATTATGACGAGAAAAGAATTTCTATCACCAGAAATAAATTCCTCTAATTCTTCATTGGTTGGTCGGAGAGTCGAATGCTGGGCCAACAGCGTGCTAGCTGAGAGCTCTACCCACCCCCCCAAATCCGGTGAAGTGACGGCAAGCCTACATCATTTCACCCCTTACCTTAGTGGAGTCTCCTCCAGCCGCCATTAAATTTGATTTCCTAGCTAACAGACTGAAGGGACGAATTTTATAAATATGTGAAAGCTCCCCCCTTTTAAAAAGGCATTCACTCCCTTTCTGGCATGAAGGCCTTGGCTAAGTAAGTTATATGTCTCGACTAGTCAGTCACCTTTCCTGAATGAGTTGTGTTTTTTCAATGCAGCTAGCTAAAAGGGCCTACCTAACTGCTAGGAGAGGATACTTTGCTAACTTACTTACTACAGCATAGCCTAACACCTGTGCAAAGGTATCTACAGACTTCTACTGGCTGTCTCTGACGACAGGGGAACTCTACTCCCAGGCAATGGGTGCATGGTAAATGTGTCTTGTTGACATGGGCTATTATCCTATGGCCCTGGCACTAAATTAAATGACACTGACCAAACTAAATGCAATTAATTATGGGTTACACAGTTCTTTACGGAATAACACACTCAATAATTTTGGACATGAGCAACCTGAAGGGTTAATTATGGTAAGTAGTCAGGGGTGTACCAGCCTGGGTATTGGATAGTTTTATCATAAGGGTATTAACAAGGTTAGCACTACAAGATGCCTTGGGTGTTAGATGTTAGTCTACTTCGGCAGAGATCATGCAGGCTTCCTCCTCTGGGTAGGTGCCAGGATCACTCTGAGATGGAAACGGCACTGTGCCAATGGGACACAAGTGCCAAGGAGAGCTTGTGGCTCTTATTGGTTAATTGGATCTCTTCCGCCCCTTGTTCTTCTTCTTCGGGTTCCTCCAAGGTCTGGCTACGCCATTCCTAGGAGGTGATGAGGGCACCGACTCTGGGGAAAGGCCAGAAGTGCTGTCAGGAGCAGGATCAGAGGTAGCCCTAGTAGCTACGGGGAAGCTCCCTACTTCAGCTGCTGTGGCAACCGTCATAAGGAGGGCAGAACCAGCGTCTGCATCCCGGCCGGACAGTTCCTGGTTGACCAGAGAAGATATAACATTAGGGTCTGCCAGAAAAGTTAAGTATACCTTAGTTTTACCAGACCACTGAGCTGATTAACAGCTCTCCTGGGGCTGGCCTGAAGGATTAGACTTATTTTATGTGGCTAAGAACCAACTGGTTACTTAGCAATGGGACCTACAACTTATTGTGGAATCCGAACCACATTATAGCGAGAAATGAATTTCTATCACCAGAAATAAATTCCTCTAACTCTTCATCAGCCGGCCGGAGACTCGAACTCGGGCCTACCGAGTGCTAGGCCACAGCTCTAACCGATCGCCCAACGAAGAGCTTAGGGTCTGCCAGAGGTTCATCCTCGGTAGATGAAGGTGATTGAGAAGAAGAAACGTCGGGGGTCGGAGGCTCACAATGCGCGATGATTAGCTCAGTAAAGGTTGGAGGATCTCCCATAGGAGAATCCGTGATATGATTTGGATCCGGCACTGGCACTAACTTAGGGCCAGGCACAGAGGGTTAAGGTTAGTGGAGGAGCTATGTCCGAGATAGTTGGAGCTTGGCACTGCTCAGGGCTCTCAAGTGGCACTGGAAGAGAATTGGAGGTAGGAGTGACTAACAAGAGACCCGGGGGTGTAAAACCCCTCGGTGTACCTGAGGTAGTGTGAGACAGAGATTCCTTTCTTAGGTGGAGGGCAGAGCCTCTTGAAATGGTTCTGGGTGTGGTGGCTGCTGCATTTTGCTTGCTAGGGCACCTCACCCAGTTCGCAGAGTGGCCTGTTACATTACAGGTCTTTCAGCAGTACCTGGCGATTTCCCTTCGCAGTGAGGGAGGAAACTTTTGGTGACCATCCTTTTGCGAGAATCGAGGCTGGGGCTGGAGTTGCAAGAAGAGTGCCCCTTCCATTGAACACTTTGGTGAATGGAAGGTTGGGCTGACGGTGGTACGCCTGCTATGGTGGCAGTGTCCCGGTCAGGTGGTATTGGAGTGAAATCCTGCCTGGTGGAGGTAGCTAGGCATTGGGGAAGGACATCCCCAGAGGAGGTCTCGTCTCAACAGGAATTCCACTCCATGCCTGATTTTATTCACCGTGCCAAGGCGGTGAGGTTGCATGCCTCAAGGGGTGGTCACCTGAAGTTCGACTGTGGGAATGGTCTTGGTTTGCTCCTCTATCCAAGTTATTGTCCACCTGGTTTTGTTGCTAACAGTGGCACTGGCTGGCACTTGGGCCCGGTCAGTCAGGCTAATATCTGAGCCAGTTTCTACTGCAACTGGCAGGTTCACTGGTAAGCTAGAGCCATCCAGGGGTGCCATTAATGGGACTGAGTCCACACCCGCTCAGGGTGAGACGTATTTGGCAGCACTGCCACTGAGGTCATGGTACTAATCAGGTTGACATGCTTATTAGAGGATATGCTATGGGCAACCAGGATACCCAGCAGTATAGTGCCCTGGAGTTCCACAGTCTCGGCAGGGTCCCTTCGAATGGGCTGATTTCCCTTTGGTGACTGTCGGTGGAGAAGATTGAGTGGACGTAGAGGGACAGTAGTTCTGGTTGTTGGTAGTGGGCTGCTTATTGTTGCCCAACTTGTAGCGGCAATGAGATTCAGTGTGCCCTACCTTCTTACAGTGGGTGCACATAGGCTTGCTAGGCAGTCTGTTCTTCAGGCGAGTTGAGCCTGAGAGGTACCCAGGTGGCACTATGCATCGGTGAGACGTGCTGTGGGACTGGTTGTAAGTTCCCACGAATCGGCCATATGGCAGGCTTCCATAAGTTTGGTGGGCTGCTTATCACTGAGATGCACAGCAAGGAACCCAGGCACACATCGGAAAAGATCCTCCAGCATGGTCTGATTGAATAAGTCCTCAAAGGTAGTGCACAACAGGGAATCGAACTAGCGGTTACCAGACTGGGTCTTGTGACAGGCCCATTCCGTCCAGGACCAGCTGACTTCCTTGGCAAGACCTCAGAACTGCTGTCTCCATTTCTCTGGGGTTATTTTGTAGGCTTTCGTGATGACCCTATGAACTTCGACCATGTCACCTCTTTGATTCTTCTCCAGTGAGCGGAGGACTGCCTTAGCCTTTCCTTCCTTGTGCTTGGCAAGCACTAAGGCCCTCTCTGTCTCAGTGGTGTTGTAATTTTCAAAGAGCGCCTCTATTTCCTCCAACCAGACTTCTGGCTCTTCCTCAGTCCACTTGGGGACTAGGGAATTAATGCTTGAGATCAGTGCATTTGGTGCAGCAAGTGTGGGGTTGGGGGCTTGTTGCATCGCCATAGCTTCAGCACTTTCCTTTTTTGCCTTCTCCAGCTTGAGCTCCTTTTCTTTGAGAGCTAGCTCACTCTCCTTGAGGGCTAGGTCTCTTGCTGTCTTAGCTCTTCGTAATTCCTCTGAGCTTCACTTTCTTCTCGTTCCAGCTGGAGTATGTCATCCAGCTGTTCTTTCACCAACTGGGTGAGTTCCCGTCCCGTGTAACCTGCGTCCTTGCCCATATTCATGAGGATTTGTCACTGTTCTAATGACATGGTTATAGTCTATTAGGACGACTAGGGGAAATGGGCTGTGACAGTGGGGAAGTGTCCCGTAAATCTGTGGCACTTCAGTGGTGTGGCACCTTTGCAATAAGGTGGCACTGCGGTTGAGTGTGCCGCACAAAGTTCACACTGATGGAGCGATCCTGAAGGAATAATGATCCTTATGGGCAGATATGCTGGTAAAGGGGAAGTGATCCTGAAGGAGCAAAGGTCCTTATGGGCAGATACACTGTCATTGGCACTCTGTATCTCAGGTACAGGTGCAGTGGCTTACATGTGAGGACTATGTCTTGGTGGCACTAGGGTGCCAGTGTGTTCCAGGGAACAACACTAGGGGACAGTGCAACCAAACTGCACTGAAGGAAATGGCACTCTGCCCGAGGCAGAATGTGAGTAATGAGTAAAAGGGAAAGTGAAAAGGTAAGCGCTTCAGTAACTTAGGTCGCTGGCAGTGCCTCAGACTAGTGGCACTGTGGAAGGGGGTAAACTCTTGGGCTTGCACTCGTGGGTGGCTAGTTCTAAGAACTAGTGGCTGCTTCCTGACATGAGGAGAGGAAACTTCTTCCTGACATGGGGAAAGGAAGGTTTTTGAGGTTTGCACTCAATGTGTGATTTGGTGCTTGCAGTGTACACAGGTCTTGGGTAATAGAAACCCACTTGTGCAAGACAGTCGATAACTGTTATTAAATGGTTGTATGTTCGCTCTGTGAAACACATGAGAGTTCACTCCACTGGCTGAAGCACTTAATGGGAAAATAGATATGGGAGACAATTCAGTGAACACGGGCATGTATGTAAATTCGCGCACTATGTGTGAATGAGTAAAAGGAAGAATTGATGGGGGCTCTAAAAAGATCAAAGTTTTGGGTAAAAATGAAAAAACAGTAATTATTGTACTTGGCTTTATGAATTAGTGGGTTTACTTTCCACTACTCATTTATTAATTTTAGTATTCCCCTTGGTGTAATGGAAGAATATTAGAGTTCTCTCTCTCTCTCTCTCTCTCTCTCTCTCTCTCTCTCTCTCTCTCTCTCTCTCTCTCTCTCTCTGAGAGCGTATTTGTATGGGAACGTATTCGTTACGTGATTTAATTTACTCTAATTTCTTCTTATAATAAATTACATTATGAAAAATTATGCTAAGTTACTTTTTTTTCTAAAAATGTACTTTTGGTATTTACGTAATTTAATACCTAGCTCCCATCATGACAAGTTATATGGTGGAGGGTTTTCAAATTACTATCAAGATATTTCGTTAGGTTTTACGTTAGGGGGCAAAAAGAAATGGAATTTTGTTCGGCTAGTGAATGATGGGAAATGGAACTGGGTGCGCGGGAGAGAAACAGCTGATGGCTGGCTACTGGAGACGTTGACCAAGTGATGCAACAATCAATGGTGATTTAAAATTTAAGAAAAAGAACACTCAACTTTTCTGACTGAATTATTGGTGCTGATATGCAGAATCGAATTATTTAACTTGAAACATCATTAATGCCTTTACTTTACTTAAAACATTAAATGTAAATTTGTACTAGATATGACGGTCCTTGAATTGCGGGAGTGAGGCGATGGAGGGTGCATGTGCTGAACTGCTGGAGCACTGAGCTGCTAGAGGTTATCACACATATTTTAACAGCACGAATTTTCGAACTACACTTCACTAACACAGGAATTGTACACTTCCTCTGACGTAAATGTTTTCGAACAACACACTTAGCTAACTGTTCACGGCTAACACATGCAATAAATCCCTGGAAAAGCACTTCCTAATTCCTAACTATCAGTCTTCTGGCATCATAACACAGCTGCTATTCTTCTCATGATGCAAAATTTTGTAGGCAATTATTCTGCATCACTAACTTAAGAACTTTTTGTGCTTTCGCCTTTATCCTTATGATGATATTCTAACTAAGAGAATTGCTACTAATCACTTCTTTTTTAAAATGCTTCTTCCCTCTCTGTTCCTAACATATCCTTAATTTTACAACAATTGTAATAATAACCCTTACCTTGTTATCTTTAGCTTCGGTTCTGTCACCTGTATATTTTTGCCTTGTGAATAATGGAATTAAATTGTTTATGAATTATGTCGTTCCTCGGTTCATCTTCCTTCCTAGTCTAACAATAGTGAAGCTAGTGTTACTAGTTAAATAGGATTGATGGCAAGATCGCCACTGTTATATTCTGAGGCTGGTTGGAAGAATGAAAATGGATTTTTCTTTTCAACTGCCTTAAGGGCCAACACAGTGCCCAGAATGTAAACGATAAATGTAATGAATAAACTGACTTACCTTGATATCATATCTAAGTAAACAGAGAAGTGGAGGTCACCTTTTAAAATTAACCAGTCAATACTTTAAACTTACTTTATTTACAAATGGAGCAATCAGGAAATTAATATGAAAGGGCTGACTGAGCAGCCAGAAAGCACATACAATGTGCAATAACAGTTAGACAATGCGTAGCAAATAACTGAATCTGAAATGTCTACAGCCCAGTTGAAACTGGTTTGATGAGTTGGGGTAGTTTGCGCAACTGGTGCAAAGGGGGGAACTGTGACTAGTGCCCCTAGACCACTTAATCAGAAGACTCTTGCACATGGCAGGATGGCAGTCAAACATCTAAGGCTATTTTGGTTCACAAGGCAGGGGCAGACTGCTCGAAGAGCCAGATAACAGGATTCTGAAAGAGAATTCCAGGTTAGCTTTAAATTCTCTCGCCTGAAATTACTTATGCACGATGGAGGAATTGATCAACTATGGTGGGAATGCTCTAATTTTTATCACTGAACTAATTTAATTTGAGCTTGGGACAAGTCATGAAGGCCAAATGTGCGTGCCAGGCTGATTGGAGCAAAGGGGCTTTGTTTTAGGAGAATGAAAAGTTGGAAATACTGAAAATAGAAAGAAATTCACGAGAAGAAAAAGGTAACTGGCAGTAAACTGCAACTTCAAGACGTACCTTATTGCATCTGTGCGTGGAGCTCGCTTGCAAAAGACGAATTTCGGCCGCAGAAGTTGCGAAATTTTTGCCAGTGTGAAGGGAAAGGGAGACTGCACCGACTAGATGCTTTTGCGGCCTGTGACGGAGTGCATGTGAGGTCACGACCGCTTCTGAAAGAAACAACAGCCAGCACACAGTTCGAAAAGGGGTAGGCCATGTAGCAAGTCTCTTGAGGGTCAGCATAGCAGCCCAGTTACGGCCCTGACTGGTCTTTTTGTCCCTAACGGCTTTTTACCATCACAAAAACCTTATGGTTGGGGCTAAGAGGTCGTTATGATCCCCCCAAATCAGATGAAGGGAGGGTAGGCCTACATCAGTTCACCTCCCTAGTGGAGTCTCCTCCAGCCGCCATTAAATTTAATCTCCTAGCTAACGGACTGAGGGGACGAATTTTATAAATACGTGAAATTATATATATATATATATATATATATATATATATATATATATATATATATATATATATATATATATATATATATAGATAGATAGATAGATAGATAGATAGATAGGTACATGCATGTATGTTACCTTACGCTTTTTGAAGAGGTGACGCAAGACCGATACAGTATTCCGGTTCTTCAAGACACATTGGTACCCATTTTTACGGCTTGTCGGATTGGTGGTCGGCAAGACAGCAGCTATCCACGGACCTAGCAAGCTCGAGCGGAGCATTGATACACACACACACACACACACATATATACATATATATATATATATATATATATATATATATATATATATATATATATATATATATATATATATATATATATATTTCATTTTAAATGCTTTATACATAATACACAGCAACGATTTCCTCCAACCATATTAAACTCACACTCTGAAACTGAGAGCCTTCTGACTTACATTCATTTAAAAAAAAGATAAATTTAATACTGTATGTCAGTATATATATATATATATATATATATATATATATATATATATATATATATATATAGTGTGTGTGTGTGTGTACGGTGTGACTTATACATTGTTCCTTGTTGTATGCTCCTTGCTCTTGAGAACCCTGACTCTCAGGTCTCTCAGGTCTCCTGGTGTCCAAACGAATTATATATGATGCAGTTCTTACGATATGACAGCTTCTTTGGTCTTTGCTGTTGGTTAACTTCAATATGTCAATTCGTAGGCGATGCAATTGTCAATTTTCTAAAATAACATTTTTTTCGTTATGGTTTAAGATATATATAAATCATTAGTTCAGTTGTTATTGTGCAAGCATGGAATGATGTACTTTCTTATATATATATATATATATATATATATATATATATATATATATATATATATATATATATATATATATATATATATATATATATATATACGTACATACAGACACATGGTAGATTTTATGTTGGCATGTGATATACACCACGAGGGAAGAATAACAAATGTATGAATGATAGGTTAATCACATTCAGATTGCGCTCATTTTCGGGACTTCCACGCCCACTTGCATATAAATGTAACTTCTCTAAATGTGGTAGTTTGGTGGTTTGTTGTATAAAATGATCCGTTATTGAACTGATTCAATATCTTTAACTATACTCTACTGTATACTTGTTTTTACTAGAATAAAAATAGCAGATACATCAAATATGACTTGAACTATTCAGACAATATGATTGGCGGGGAAGGCGTTTTAGCTTTTTCCTCGTGTCTTCTCTTGATGCCATGATTGATTTATGAGAATGTAGGCAAAAGGGCCAGACGCTGGAATCTATTGTTAGTTCCTTCAGAGAGAGAGAGAGAGAGAGAGAGAGAGAGAGAGAGAGAGAGAGAGAGAGAGAGACGTTATGGAAAATTAGACATGTCCACAGTTGACTTCAATGAATGAATAGTCAAGGTCCAGACCTAAAGGACATTGAACTGCACTCAAAATTAACGTTACAAATAGGCTCTCCCAAAACCCTTTTACAATGACAATTTCAATGGATTCACATATTATATATATATATATATATATATATATATATATATATATATATATATATATATATATATACATACATATATATATATTTTATATATATACATATATATATATATATATATATATATTTATATATATATATATATATATATATATATATATATATATATATATATATATATATATATATATATATATATATATATATATATGGCAGTTACCTGTTTTCCATAGAAGGTAGTGGCTTCAGAACAAATTATAAATTAATCACTGCGATGTCCATCCAACTATACCCAAGGCTGAGCTCCTTTATTAAGCTCAACAGCAACCTGTCACACCCCTGACACGCACTGCATCTTTCACCTGTCCTACATCATCCTGTCGCCTCTTGAATATTGGACCATAGCGTCCGAGAACTTACATGAAAGTTTTCAACGGATTTCTGTTCAGCCAGAGGCCTGAGGAAGCAAGAAGCAACAGAACGTTGTGACTTGGAGTGCTTTTGAAACCCTAATCTGATTGTGTGTCTGGCGGTTAATGTGAGCACACTATGGAATGGCAAATTTAACATAGTTTCGATTTTTCCACTCTGGATGGATGTCTGGCTTTCACAATCGTTGCCATACTCTTCTTTTAACTGATAAATCAAGGGCGAACATATTAAACGGAAAATTTCCACGGCGTTAGTTGCTTTACACTGTAGGAAAAAAGAAGAGTAACGCAACGACTGTGAAAGACAGACATCCATGCAGAGTGGAAGAAACAAATGCTTCTATTCCTGGACGATACTTGGAAACAAATAGGTCACAAAACTTAGTTAAATGTGTCATTTCACGATGTGCTCACATTAACCGCCAGACACACAGTTTCAAAAGCACCCACAGTCACAACTGCTTATTGCTTTCTCTTAGTAAAATTCCATACATTTAATAGCTACCTATCTTTATCAGGTACACATACACGTCCACCGTAAAAAGGAAGCAGCCGTATTCCTACACAGTAAGTTCATCAGCAGTGTGTTGACTCCTTGGATATTATGTTGAATGTTCCAGTACCTCTTTAGCCCCATAGAGCTAGAATGTTCTTGCTTTCCCTCTCCTCTCTCCTAGTACTTTTCACAACCAGTTATTTAGTCCATATCATCAGACCACCTTAAATCACTCCGATCCTCTTTTTCAGCAAATACTAATGGATTTTCCACTTCCTCGTCTTACATAAGCTTTTCTGTACCTTTTAATCTCTCTTACTCTGCAGATACTGCACTAAATTATCTCAACAGTATCCATTCTTTTTATTAATAGTAATCAGAATCCACAACAACCTACCATATAGGAGAGTTGGCTCAGTAATTGCTTCTTACTTTTCAACTGTTGCTCCCATAGACAGTCCTTTTCTGTTTTCAAACCTTTTGCAGGGGTCAGACTACCTTCCCTGCTTTCATCATTTTAGAGATGCCTCTTCCCTTATCCAGCCGTCATCTCCAGCGTTTATTGCCAAATTCCTATACAAATCACCCACTCCATTTTCCCATCATCCATGTTAATAGGCACTGCCCAATCTCTTTGCTAGCTATTTGCCCTTATAACCTTACTCTTGCTAACATTCATTTTCAGCTTTGTGTGTACGAACAAACTTTCTAGTAGGAGAGTAGGCATGTCTGTCGCCTGTTATTATACGAAGAACATCCGTCATTCCAAGAAATCTTATTTTCGAAGAACCGCTAAGTCACACATCTCGGTTGTTACTTCGCGGAAAATCGACGGTATGTGGTTTTGTCATCAATTGCCTAAAATTGTTTTGGAAAAATAACCTTAGGCAGATCTGCGTTTGTCTGACTGATTTTTTTGTGCACAAAGATGAATACCGCTGGTTCATGACTAATTCAATTTTTATTTTTTATGCTTTAACAGGAATATCTTGAGTCCATCATTAGTTTACATACAGCCAAATGTTATTCTGATGATCTCTCTCTCTCTCTCTCTCTCTCTCTCTCTCTCTCTCTCTCTCTCTCTCTCTTCAACTGCCTGTAAGAATGGGGAGTGGTTGTTTAGCGCTTGTGGGTACGTTCATTACAGTAAAGGGGTTGTTAGGGGGAGGGGATGTGGAACCCCCAGGAGGGCCCCGATTTATGAGGCCGGGATTGACCGCTGGCGATAGTGAGGAGCCAGGATTAACCCATTTATTAGATCTTGACCCCAGCCCTTCCCCTTAGAGCAATCCCCATACCATCCACCTCGCCAAAACCCCAGAAAGCCCCTTCCTGGCCCAGGCACCAATATTCCCTTTTCTGTGTGTGACGTCGTCGGCCTGCCCGCCCACTCTTTCTGTGGCTCTTTATGAGATTGAATGCTATTTCTCTTTATTTCTTTGTAGTCGTGTTGATGTGCTATGTCTCCCGATGATGGGAGTTGTATTTCATTTGTATTGAATGTTAAGCTTAGCCTAAATGTTTTTATTTCTATATTAAAAAATGGCTAGACAACATCATCAAAGCTTTGAGTTTCGTATAAGAGGAAAACTACAACTCCGACCACTCCAAGTTTTCTCACGTAAAACGACTTTCTGCGATGAACTCTTTGCATGCAGCCTAATCTTTTGTGGACATACATTAATCCATGATGAAAATCCTAGGGTTTTATCAGGAAAATGTTCACAACTTCGGTTAACTGTATTTTCTGATAACATCTTTAATGATAATTATAACGAGACTGTTATGGTTGCTCAAACAACATTTGTTACAATACTGTAAGAGCTAGAAGTCTTCTCAAGCCATTTCTTCTCAATTTTACTTCTTAATCATCGCCTATCTTACGTTGAAATACTAAAAAATCGGTTATTATTTTCGTAATGGTGGTGGAGTTCTTGTTATTTCCTTGAAAATACTAAAGTATATGGTAATTTCTGTTGTTGTTCGTGTGTTGTATATGGAAATGGTACCTTTAAGTATTTGTGCTTTGGTAAATTACCGTCCTCCCATGACAGATCGATGTTAGATTTGGCTGCTAAAAAAAAAAAGGTTAATATTCTTTGTTTTTTGTTTTGATTAAATTTAACCTTTCTTTTGCACTTATTCTTGTTTTTTACTTATGTATATAGTGGCAGCATATCATTCATTCCTCTTTCTCTCTCTCTCTCTCTCTCTCTCTCTCGTAGTGGAAGTGATAGCGCACTCGGGTCACATACGGACAGACCCGAACAAGGAAGGAACAGTATGGGCCAGCTTTCTTAAAAATCCAGTACGACTCTGTTGACTATATATTAGTATATATATATATATATATAAATATATATATATATATATATATATATATATATATATATATATATATATATATATATATATATATATATATATATATATATATATATATATATATATATATATATATATATATATATATATATATGTGTGTGTGGGGAGAGATCATGGTCATCTGCATATCACCACAAAAGGAAGCATAGGTTTAAATCCTGGCCAGAGTAGACGCACAAGCATTTATAAATTTGTTGATGTGTAAGTTATTTCCATGTTAATCTTCCAAAGGCCGGAGAACTGAACTGAGAAGAGACAGGAGTTGCACAGAACAAATACCCTGCTTATGTCGAAGCACATTGTGCAGTAGTGTATGAAATGTAAAAATCCCATTTTGATTACGTCTTACGTCACCACGGCATTGCCTTTGAATATGTAAAACTAATTTGAAATTACCCATGAACTCAGCATAAGCAAAGTTTATGTTGATCGAGTCTTGCCAGGTGAATATGCAGTAAAATAGTGGGGTGCTACCTGGGAATGTTATGGCACTTTTACCGTCTGCTCTCCTCGAGGATTTTATAATGACAAAGAATAGTGGCTGGTCACGAAGAGAAGGTTCGAGTTAAAGATAAAAACGCGATAAACTTAGAGCACACAAAATCCTCACAGATTCATAATGATAATAGCTTGCCCTATAGAATGCATCATACACCTACGATTAGAATTCAAGATAAATATTTAGAAAAATATCCAATACAGTTCTCCTGAGTTGAAATTTAGTGATAGAATAAAATGGAAAAATTAGATAATAGGAAAGCTGAATCAAGTTTGTAAATTGCAAATAACGTAATATTTTACATCAGTCGTACAATCTTTGCTCTGAAGACATGGTATTACAGTGGAATTCTATAACGTTTTGACAATTCAAGAGAAAAAACTTTAAGAAAAAATAATATTAGGAATCATAGGATGAGAAAGTACACCTTCAGGGGGTAATCACGGTAGACAGAAATGGCTTGGACATTCCCTTCGCTCCTCTCAGGGAGAATACTACGTGATATTGTCCCATATTGAAGACCCAGACTTATTTGGATGAGAGCATGAGGTGGGACTTGGAGGAGTGGGGTTTTGCGGAAGTGTTTTAGAAAAACATCCTGACTGACGGAATTTCTTAAAAGTCCCTTTGCCTCGCACGGTTTTGAAAGATATGATGATGATGATAATTGAAAGCATGGACATGAAAATTAGTGACGAATTCTCTCTCTCTCTCTTCTCTCTCTCTCTCTCTCTCTCTCTCTCTCTCTCTCTCTCTCATATATACTGTATATATATATAATATATATATATATAATGTATATATATATATTTATATATATATATATGTATATATATTATATATATATATATATATATATATATATATATATATATATATATATATATATATATATATATATATATATATATAGAGAGAGAGAGAGAGAGAGAGAGAGAAGAAAGAGAGAGAGAGAGAGAGGTGCATATGCGTTATCAAATGAATCCAAACTAATAACTCAAGCGCGGAGTTTGTAGATAAGAAATTTTGTAAATTAAAAAGAAAAACTACGGTAAGATCGCGTCTAGAAGAAAATTGAGTTGAGACCGTGAA